>NC_090441.1:170533770-170844154 GCF_031143425.1 Pleurodeles waltl
GGTAGTGTGCACATCAAAAATGGTCTTTGCTGTGGTCCCGTAGGCCTGACCCATCTGTGCTGGGCGTTCCGACTTCGCTGCGCTGCTGAGTTTCCCCCCCTTGGGTGGGTGGTTGAGGCGCTTGCCTGGTAGCCCAGTTGGGGCCTGCTGATAGCATGGCTGCCACCTGGATTGACCCTTGCGGGGTGAGGTGCTTTACCCAACGATACTTGTCGTGATTTAGGGCCGTCAGTTGCTGAGGGTCGGCCCGGGTGGCCATTGGCTGAGGTGGCCCCAAACAACAGAAGCTTCCTTTTGACAAGAGACCGCAGAGGGACATGGCTATTGCTCCCTGGCCAGGTGACTCGGATGCCGCCCGGAGTGGTCCAATGCGTGACCAGATATTTGGTGCGGAGGACATATTGACAGAGCTGCGGCCGGATTTGGCACCATTGATAATAGATGTGATTTGCTGTCCAGCAGGCTTGACAGCAAGAGCAGCAGGTTGGATAAACAACAGTCGCGACTGGAGTGAGCAGAGGGTCATATCTCTGCCATTGAGGATGATACAGCGACGCTGAGAAGGTTTAGGGTAGGTTAAAAACTGTAGCAATAAAAAAACTAAGATTTGGAGGCCAGAGGGCGCTGTAATAAGCTGTGCATAGCCGGAATTGCGAAATCCACCAACACTGGCTGGTTTGACTTGTTTTTAGAGAACCTGCTGGTGGAACTGTTGGAGCACATAGGCTTCACCTCAACTCTTGTAGTGGAAAGGCACATTGTACCTTGGGCCCTAGACCGCCCCCTGGGGCATCAGCCTACTTTATAATCTCTCATTGTGAGAAAGTAGCCTCTTTCAAGCATGGTTACCCCCACTTTTGGCTTGTTTGTGAGTGTGTGTCAGTATATTTTTACTTTGTCACTGGGATCCTGTTATCCAGGAGCCCAGTGCTCATACTGAAAACCCTATTTTCAGTGTATTTTGCCTGTCTCACTGGGACCCTGCTGGTCAGAACCCCAGTGCTCATACTTTGTGGCCTAATGTGTGTGTTGTCAGTAGTGCTTAACTGTGTCACTGAGGCTCTGCTAACCAGAACCTCAGTGCTTATGCTCTCTCTGCTTTTAAATTTGTCACTATAGGCTAGTGGCTTAATTTACCAATTTCAATTGGCACACTGGACCCCCCTTGTGAGTCACTAGTATATGGTATCTAGGTACCCAGGACATTGGGGTTCCAGGAGATCCTTATGGGCTTCAGCATTTCTTTTGCCACCCATAAGGGGCTCAGACAAACCTTTTCACAGGCCTGCCATTGCAGCCTGCGTGAAATAGTGCACACACTATTTCATAGTAATTTTTCACTGCCCTTACTTAAGTCACCTATATGTCTAACCTTAATTTACTGAAGGCTAGGTGCAAAGTTACCAAGTTTGAGGGCACCCTTGCACTAGCAAAGGTGCCCCCACGCAGTCCAGGGCCAATTCCCTGGACTTTGTGAGTGCAGGGACGCCATTACATGCGTGCACTACATATAGGTCAATACCTATATGTAACTTCACAATGGTAACCCCAAATATGGCCATGTATGGTGTCTAAGATCATGGAATTGTCCCCGCATTCCAAATCTGGTATTGAGGAATCAATTCCATGCATCCTGGTGGCTCCACCATGGATCCCCAGTACTGCCAAATCAGCTCTCTGAGGCTTGCACTGCCACCTCACAGACAGGGTTCTGCCCTCCTGGGGTCTGAGCAGCTCAGTCCTAGGAAGGCAGAACAAAGCATTTCCTTTGGGAGGAGGGTGCTCCTTTTGGAAATAGGTGTTACAGGCTGGGGAGGGGTAGCCTCCCCCTGCCTTTGGAAATACTTTGAAGGGCACAGATGGTGCTCTCCTTGCATAAACCAGTCTACACAGGTTCAGGGACCCCCAGTCCCTGCTCTGGAGCGAAACTGGACAAAGGAAAGGGGAGTGACCACTCCCCTGTCCATCACCACCCCAGGGGTGGTGCCCATAGCTCATCCAGTGTGTCCCAGACTTCAGCCATCTTGTTTTCCAAGATGTGCGGACACTCTGGAGGCCTCTGAGTGACCAGTGCCAGCAGGTAACGTCAGAGTCCCCCCCTGATAGGTCCATACCTGATAAGGTAGCCAATCCCCCTCTCAGGGCTATTTAGGGTCTCTCCTGTGAGTTTCTCTTCAGATTCTGCTTGCAAGTTTCCATTAGGAATCCTCTGCAACTATTTCTTCATCCTCTGACCTGGGATCGGCCACAGACTGCTCCAGGAACCAGTGTAACAGCAACAAAGTATCCAGAAGTGCTACTTTTCCTCTGCAACTTCAGCTTCAGCCAGCACCTGCAACAGTTTCCACGGTGTACACACTCTGGGCACTCCCTGTCTTCTCCCTGCACCAGATGGACCGAAGAAATCTCCAGGGGAGTGACGGAATCACTGCCCTGCTCCAGCAGGCACCTTCAAAGAGGACGACCAGTTCTCTTGGACTCCTCTCCTGGTGACGAGTGTGCTCCTTGGAACACAGGTCGTGGACCCCTTCGACACTGACTGTCCTAAGGTCCTGCTGTCCAAATTTGGAAGAGGTAAGAGCTTGCCTTCCCTGTTTGCGACAGTACCCCTGTGCACCGAGTCATATTCACCTCCTGAAGCCTCTGTGCACTATTTTCAAGAATCCTTTGTGCACAGCCTGGCCCAGGTCCCCAGCACTCTATCCTGCGACGCTCAACTCACTGAGTTGTTCTACGGTGGCGTGGGACCTTCTTTTGTAGTGCTGCAACAACCGCAATTTGCACCTTCTTTGTCCCCGTGTCCTGGGACCTCCGTGGGTGCTGCCTGGTCATCTGTGGGTTCCCTCCAGTGTTGGGAGTCTCCTCTGCTTCCTCAGTCTGAGTTGGGGCCCCCAGGTCCCGCCACTTTGATGCCATCTGAACATTGCTTGAACCAAGGCTTGTTGGATGAAACCAGCGCTGAAACTCGCATGCATCCAACATCTCCATGTGGGACATCCATTGCATCATGCAGGAACCCGCAGCCATCTTCCTTTGGTGCATTTCTGCAGTCTTCATCCAACCGGGGACTCTTCTTTTGCACCCTCTTCTAGTTTGGCAGGGGCTCCTGTCCTTCCTGGAATCTTCTCCGACTTCTGGACTTGGTCTCCTCTCTTTGCAGGGCTTCAGGTCCAGGAATCCACCATTTGCTGTTTGCAGTCTTGCTTGGTTCTTGCATCTACGTGGGGGTTGCAGCACTACTTTGCTAGCTACAGCACCTACTCTTGGGGGGTATGTATTCTGGTTCATAAAACCATACCGTTTAGGCCACTATCGACCCAGATGGATGGCAATGGCAGATATGTGATGGTTGCAGGGCTCTTGGATAACTGTAAGATCCTACTTGTAAATGTGAATGCACCTAATATTGACGCTCCTAAATTTTTTAAAGATATTTATTCACACATTGATCATTTTGATATAGATCACATCATTGTGAGTGGTGACTTTAATTTGGCAGTAGACCCAGCATTGGACACCACTTCTCATGCCCCAACGTCTAAGCCTTGCTCCCTTAGGGCTTTGAGAGATCTTTGCAACACTTTTGCTTTACACGATCCTTGGCGAGTGTTTGGCACAGGCTCCCTGGTCTACCCTTTTCAGTCTGCACCCCATGGCTCCTGGTCAGGTATTGACTATTGGCTTTATGCAAGTGCTGCTGCGCAATGGGTCACAGATATCAAACACCTCTCTCGGACATTGTCTAATCACTCCCCGGTGCTACTTACACTTTCTATACCTCCGGCCTGTGGAGCCAGGAGATTTTGGAGGTTCCTGGACGTGGCGTTGTTGGACGCTCCGTTCTGAACATAATTGAGGGAAGCAATGGTTTACTTTTTTAAATAAATAAGGGTTCGGTGGGTACCTGGGTGGGGCTGTGAGATGCATACACCAGAGGCATTTGCATTTCCACACATTCCGGTGTCCTACGCAATATACGTCACGGTCCCTCACAACTGGAGTCACAGCTTACCGATATTGACCATGAGACGGTGGCTGCTGACATTGCCCCCCAACTAGATCATATTAAGCTTTTGCTTGATGGGTTTAACGCACTGGCGGAAAGGGAGGTACACTACATGGGCAAGTATACAAAGGCCTGCAGATATGGAGAGGGGGACAGACCCGGGAGGCTGTTAGCCAGACAGATCCGACCCTCGTGTACTGTGTCCCATATACTCGAAATTAAACGATCTGACGGCAGTACTGCAGTTGGCACCACCGAGGTCCAGGTGGAGCTTCTCAAATACTACTCCAATTTTTATACAGCGCAATCAATGCCGCCAGGTCCTGCACTATAAGTCTATCTAGATGACATTGCTATGATCTGGTAAACATCCGCCCAACAGCAGTTCCTTAGCGAACCCTTCTCTGCTGAGGAGGTAGCACAGGCGATAGATTTGCTGGCTGGGATGCGAGCCCCGGGGCTGAATGTGTTCACCAGGGTGTTTTACACAGACATTCTTAACCCTCGCCTTGCATCAGTGCACACTGAGGCTCTGGAAGCTGGGGCTCTTCCAGAATCAATGTGCGAGGCGGTTATTACCCTTTTGCTGACACCCGATAAGGACCCTGTATACTGTGGGTCATATCGCGCCTCTTTCACTGCTAAATTTTGACAATAAGATTCTGGCCAAAATGATCGCCACCCGCCTCTCCCTATTGTTGGAAACGATCATCTCCCCCGCTCAGTCCAGCTTTGTTCCACACCGCTCCACCTCCATCAATCTTCGCACTGTCTTTGCGGTGCTAAACAGAGTGTCCCCTGAGGTTCCGGCGGCAATTGCCCTGTTGAATGCCGAAAAGGCTTTCGATTCACTTGAGTGGCCCTTTTTACATGCTGTCCTTAGTAAGCTTGGGTACCCCCCGGGCTACACCAAACTGATCTCCCTGTTGTATTTGCAGCCCACAGCAACCATGCAACTTAATGGTGAGCTATCCCCTTTTTTCTCCAAAATCACGTGGCACACAGCAGGGGTACCCTCTGTTCCCTTTGCCCTAAATCCTGGCAGTGGACCCCCTCGTGCGCCACCTACATAAGGGACATATACACAGGGGACTGCAATTGAGCAGTGGACCGCTCCTCGTATCGCTATATGCAGATGATATTTTTCTGTTTGTTCGCCACCCGGACACTAATCTTACACCAATATTCGAAGAAGTGACTCGCTTCGGCTGCATATCAATTGGAGCAGGTCTTAGTTTTTTCCGTTGACTGTCATTACCTGCCAACCTGTGACAAACTTCCCTATGCGCTGGTGCTCTGACTCTGCAAAATACTTAGGTATTCATATACGCAGAGACAAGGAACAGGTGCTACGGCTCAATTATGAACCTGCGGTGGAGATACTCACCGCCCAGCTGGACAGATGTGTAAACCTGCTGCTCTCTATGGCGGGCTGGATATTGCTCATTAAAGTGATGGTTCCCCCACAATTTCTATGTCTATTTTTGAATAATTCGATCCCGCCTACTAATTTCTTGTTTGAGACACTTCGCAGCCTGACATCCGTGCATTCGATGGGAGGTCCTCACTCTCCCCTATGAGCGGGGTGTATTTGGGGTCCCCCACTTCCAGCTCTACTACTTGGTGGCACAATGTCAATATACATATCACTGGTATCATCCTGATGCTCGCCTTCCTTACTCCATCCCAGGGCGGGACCTGTCAGATTCTGTCCCGCTGAACGCCTTCCTGCCCGAGGGTGTTCCCCTATATTGCAGAGCTATTCAAACTCTTTCTACAACTAGTTGGGCATGGCGTAAACTTGCTCGCTTGCTTCACTGCAACATATTGTATTACCCGGCACTGACATTGATTAATAATCCATCTATACCCATTACACAGGAGGGACTGGTTCAGCGCACATTACGCACTTTTCAACTTTATACCCTAGGTGGTGTTTTCCCAGACAACCACATATTGTCACATACTACAGATACTCGTGTCACAGACACCACACCATTGCAGCACTTTGTACTGTGTCGTCTACAATGCGCTATGCATGCACGCTACACCACATATCTGTTGGCTCCTGCCAAGTTTACACCACTTACCTTGGCCACTACAGCGGACTTGGGGGTACACTTGGTATCCAGACTCTATCTAGTTTGTATTAAGGCTCTCCTGGTTTCTGATGTTCAGCTCAGGGAATCCTGGGAAAGAGATTTGGGTCACCCACTATCTTGAAAAGTCTGGGAGGTATGCTGCACGCAGACCCGATTCGTCTCATTGAACCAGTGCCACAAGCTAGTGCACTTTAAATTCCTAAAGAGGGCATATATCACCCCCAGGGACACTGCCCGCATGGATCCGAGCTGTGAACCGATTGCTGATTTTTCACACATGATTTGGACCTGTCTGAGCGTTAGTCACTTTTGGTGAGAGCTTTAAAACCGATTGTGGGTTATTGTTGGTTGGCCTCAGCGACCTGACCCTCTTATGGCCCTTCTCGGCTACACTGGTGACTTACCAAAGTCCATTAGATGTCTCACTGCAATCTCGCTCCTTTTGGCTAAACGGGAGATAGCGCATTGATGGGGGTCCAAATACACGCCAAGCATTCCTTCCTGGTTGGCCAGCCTCACATCTTGTGACACCAATAGGGAACTTAACACCTCACTACAGCCTGTTATGTCGAGGCATAAGGATATTTGGCAACCGCTGTGGGACTATTTGACTTCACTAGCCACTTCTCCACCAACATCCCAGACTTCTAACGATGCAAGCTCATGTTGATTCCATTCTTTCCATGTCATTACTTCTACTTCAGTACTAATGATCTTTTGTCTGCCAATGGCCGGTTGCTCCCCGATTGCCAACAGTAGTACTATATATGATTTGTACTGACGTTCTGCTACTTACATGTGGTACAGTTTCCATGTTTGAACTGCATTCCTATGTGTTTGTTCTTTGGTATGCTTTGAAATGATAAATATAGCTCGTTTTAAAAAAAAAGCATGTTGTACAAAATATTTAGCACAAATTCAAATTTGCCAATGGATTAAACTTGTGACAAATATTTTAAAAGGTCCAAGAATGAACTTTTAATCTGGGTCCTATGTGGAGATAACATTGATTTAATTTTAATATTAAATCTGAGTGCTTTCCTGTGAAAAAACTAACCCTGATGCATTAAATATAGCTTTTTAGGACTTTTCACTGTAAGAACATTATACAACAAATCTTTACATGTCCTAATTTAACTACAGTGCACCATGCCTTACTGGCATTTAACGCTACCTTAGGGGTGACTTATTAATATTTAAATTGAGGGTACCTTATCAGAATTTACAGTTCAAAACAGCTCAACCAGGTTACTGATAGGAGGCACACAGTTATTTTTTGAGCAGTCACATAAGTGGTGGCACAACATGTGCTGCAGTTCAGTGACATATAACTTACAGGCTCTGCCTAAACATTGTTCCATATACCAAGGACTTAAAGGTAAGTGAAATATGCTGATTAGGAGTATAGACAGTTTTCACATGTTTTATGTATCAGAGCACATACACTAGGTTGTGGTTAGCAGAGTTCCTGTACACAGAGTTAAAAAAACAGTAGCATCAGTCAAAAAGTGGGAGAGATCATACAAAAGGAGGCATTTGCCTAAAGGTAGTGAACAAGTGGTTTATATATTTGGCCTCATGGAGAGTGGATATTACCGGTCTGAGTCGACAAAGAGGAGGCGGGTGTCAGTATTATCATCAGTAACTGATTTACTGTTTTTTGCTATTAGTAATATTGTCGGGAATTAGTCTGAGCAAAGGTATTTTGGTTAGTAGCTGCAAATGATTACTTGTGAATAGAAAACAAGTGTGTGACAAGAAATTCAGGCCCATATTTATACTTTTTTGCACCGCATGTGCGTCACTTTTTGACGCAAAAGCGGCACAAACTTACAAAATATAATTGTAATTTGTAAGTTTACGCCGCTTTTGTGTCAAAAGTTGATGCAAATGCGCCGCAAAAAAAGTATAAATATGGGCCTAAGAGTTTTCAGGTCAGGGTCTCAGGCAAGTGGAGACACAATCACACTGCTAATCATGTGCCATAAAACCAATATTATTCCTAATTGGTCATGCTAACAGTCTGTTGAGAGAGTTAATTGATCAAGATCAGTACTAGCATTTCAGGTGGAAGAATACTAGAATAGAGGAGAGAAACATAATTGATTAAGGTTGTTGGCTGCAAACTGGATCTACAGTTATTTATTTTATTGACCACAGGTAGCAGCAGCAGGAATCACCCACAGCAAATGATTTACTGGCATTGGCTGCCAATGAGTAACCTGGGATGTGAAACATAGCTGAAGATTAGTCATAAGGATATTTCGAGCAATAAACTCATGAACTGGAAATCATATGGCACACAATTCATATTATCTCTATGGGGAGGTGTTGGCTGTGAGATAAGATTGAAAGGGCTCCGTATTATCAACTCAGGTGGCTGAATAATAACAAAAATTCATTAGTTAGCGGAGCTTAGTTCAAAGTAGAGATTGATATTGAATTCAGTCTACCGATATGGCCATGAACTTGCAAGAGTTTGGGATGGAAATGTGCACAGTCTTGCTTATTGTTGCATTTTTATCACAGACATCTAAGATGTGGACGCCTTGATGACTGTTGGTACCCGTTAGCTGATGGCTTCAACATCGTACACAGAAAATTAAATTTAAAGGAAGATTCATGCCCTTACTTTCAAAAGAATCAGTGAAACTACTACAAGCTACCCAGGCTGCAGTGTGGTGTTCTTTAAATAGCTTCACATGGTTCACGGTGGCATATATGGTATGAGTGTGGCTTTTATGTTCAATCAGTTGCAGCACAAGATTGTCTTGTTTTTCACTCTTGTGTCTTCAACGAACATCTCCTTTGTTGAAGTGTATGCCTTTCGATCGCTTGTTAAATTCTTGTACCTCTATGAATTTTTTCATACTAGTCAAAGATGTTGAACGTAATGTCTCCCCATATAAAATAGAGTTGACCTGACTTTATATCTGAGATCACTCTAGCATCAAACAGCAATGTCTTCAAAATAACTCTGGTCCCATCAATCCAGTCCTAGTCCTCTAGCACAATGGTACTTAATTTGTGGTTTGGGGATCCCAGTGGGTCCATTACGCCTACTAAGGGGGCCTGTGACTGCTTATAAAATTAAATAACATTAACAGATGAATAAAGTGTATATAAATAAAGAAGCAAAATGTAAAATTTAAACATTTAAAAAGCCTTGCATTGTGATCAGATTGATTCTTAGGAGCGGTACAAGTGCATTAAGCAGAATATATTATGAACAATGAGTGGGCTCAATTGAATTTAGAAAAGCTCTAACCTTCCCATTAAAATTAAAACTTAGATTTTTTTCAAATCTGTTTATCAATTAGATAGCATATTTCATCATTTGTGTATTTGTTTGATGAATGCTTGTTTTTGTATTTTTTGCGCATTGTTTTGCTGTACAAACCATCACAAATGCTTCACCAGGGTCCCCGGGATCCAGTAATGGCTCAGTGAGGGTCCTCAGTTTCCAATAATGATTAAGTGAGGGGTCCACTGAAGTCAACAGGTTAACAATCACTGCTCTAGCATATTAAGGAGGATGGCACCTGTTGCACAGTTGCCAGGTTTGCCAGCATCCTCAATTTCAATCCCAGTTTCAATGGAATAAAATGATGGTTGAAAATAATCCAAATTGAACTGCCATTCCATGTGCCATTTGAAGAACACCCACTGCTTACTTAGTAAAGCAAATATAATGTTAAATCCATCACATTTCAGTTAGGAAATAATGAAGCAAACTAAAAAAGTTTATTATCATATCTGAGTTATGACCACAATCAGATCCAGAAAGTCCCCAGTTTTACTCCATCGCTTAGGGATTCTTTTGAGGCCATCATAACCTAAACATAGATGTGAATTGAGACATATATTATTTTTCTGTATGTCTTATTTTAATTGTGCTTATTTTTGCTGAGGGGTGAATGAAATAGTTCCATTAGAAAGTAGATACACAGAGATTGTCCTTCTCCAGTGATTAAAAAATTAAGGTTGGGCCCAAGACTTGTAGTAATAAAATAAATCTCTGACCAATATGTGATCAACAGTGTGTTACAGAATGAAACTGCAGCATCATGAAATTGGGAAGTTTGTAATCTTCAGAAAGTTTCACCTGTTAAAGAAATGTCAAAATGTAAAACAAATGATCTGCTATTTAT
Organism: Pleurodeles waltl; assembly: GCF_031143425.1. Taxonomy (NCBI): domain Eukaryota; kingdom Metazoa; phylum Chordata; class Amphibia; order Caudata; family Salamandridae; genus Pleurodeles; species Pleurodeles waltl. The sequence continues at coordinate 170,544,030 of NC_090441.1, forward strand.
GAACACATGGTTGTAGGAAAGTCCCCCTTTTGCCCTGGTCACCCCCAAACCTTTTGGACAGATACTGGTGGTCACTGACTCTTGCCTGTGCCCTGGGTACTGCTAACCAGTCCCAGGGCCAGTGCTCTGTGTAAAGTGAATTATGCAAATAGGGCTAATTATAATTGTCTGTATCAACCTATCTAAAAGTCCCTAATGTAAGGTAGGGTAGGGTATGTAGGTTTAGGGACCCCAGCATAGGTAGTGCACCCTTAGGTGCACTGCTGGGGTGCCCATTGTCATTTTAAAGGCAGGCCTACCTTGCTGGCTGCTTTTAAATTAAAGTTAACCCCAAATTCGACTTTGCATTAAAAGTACTTCCAAAGTCTTATGTTTATATATGTCACCCCTAAGGTGTGCCCTAGGTGCCCCCAAGGTTGGGTGCAGTGTAAGTATGAACAGAGACTTTATAAACCCTGGTGATAGAAAAATAGCCAAATTCATTATTTTCCCATTGTAGAGAATGGGCTCCATAGGCTAACATGGGGAGACTTTATTTTAAAATAATAAAGACTTATCTTCCATAGAAAGGAGCAAACTATGGCATGTTTAGTGTCAAATTAAAAGTTATAATAAATCCACCAACTTGCCACTGTTGAATTTAAAATACCTTTTACCTAGAAAGAGTTTTAGAACTCTTTCTAAAAGTTATCAGTTTCAGCTCTGTAGTGCCCTTCTCTGATTGGTCAGCCTCTAGCAGCCTGAGCCAGGCTGCCTTGATGAGGTTTAAAGTGGCCTGGACTGACACAAAGGAAATATCTGGTGGGAGGAGATCTGCCTCAGCAGATGGTGAAACAGGATGGGGAAAAGCAGCCAAACTGGTCTTCAAAGGAGGGAAGGACATTTGGAACAGCAACAGTACCTCCCCCATTTCCTGCAAACCCAGACAGCCAGGTGTCCCCTGATTAGATTAAAAGAGGGATCAAAAGGGGTGTGCCAAGGGGACTCCACACCCTCGTATCATTCCTTACATCTCAATTAAAAAGCAATGTATTAAACACAATGGTTGGCTGTATTATAGAAGTAAGGCTGTGAATCACAATTGTATAGCTGCCACTTTTGTTAAATCAAGGTTCTAAAATATCTACCAGGGTGTAAACTGTGGGACCAATAATACCTTGCACTAGAATTGAATTTATTTTGAGAATTTCTTCGGATGAGTAAAGTTAAAGATTGCACTGGCTAAGTTGGTGTCCCAATGTTCTGCCAGTTGTAGATTTGCACAAAGGACTTTAAAAATGGGTATGATGAAATGGTCACAAAATCTTCTTCTGAATTCCACTATTCCTCTGGTAGTAGGGATGAGACTGAACAGAGCATTTGTCCCCTGATTTGAATGGCAGGCAAATCTTGTGTTCTGCCTAAATAGGTCCTTTGATTCCTAGAAATGTCTCCAGTCTTTCAGGGCAGTGCAGCCAAAAAACCTTTCTGATTTGACTAGGTCATATGTTATGGCCAATTCGTTTGAAAGGTTAAGTATCTGCTGTCACCATCTGCCGCCTGTATATTGTGTGCTTACTGTGGTTGACTGATTAATTGATTGACTGATTGATTGACTGATTAATTGATTGACTGATTGATTGAGGTATTGACTGATTGATTTAGCACTTTTGTAAAGCACATGAAATGTCTCATGGCACATTGTGCAAGTGTAATCTGGAAATTTTGCATTTCAGTTACACAGGGTTTCACAAGTATGCCCAGTTTCACTCCAGATGAAGTTCAAACCCACAATGACTCTGGGCCAGAGCTGTAGCCACAGGGGCGCATTTGAGGGCCGGGCCAGCCCACAACTATCTTTGCCCCCGCAAATGACCAAGGCATCTGGCACAGTATAGAAGTGTGGGGGTTCAGACAGTGAATGAGCAATACAAATGTCTTTAAGTGTTGTTTTGATCTTGTTGCATTTGCTGCGTATTCCTAGACAGGTTAAATGTGAGGCTATGTCTTCTAATAAACATGGCTGCTTATTCTTCTAATGTGGAGATGTTCTTTACTTTTCTTCAATTGACTGCAAAGTGAGAGGATTTTGTAAAGTGAACTATGTGACAATCTCTGTGGTACAGACAGTGCCACTTAAATTAGGCAACAGGAGAGGCCAAAATCATGCGGCAATGTTGACTAAATTAAGTGGCAAGAAAACAAATTATGTGGCTTAATGCAGCATATTTTTTTATATTATCACTTCATTATTGTGTACATTTTGCACATGTTAGCACTGAATGGTCAAAGTTTTCACTTCCTCAGTACCGATTCCACATCCAAATAATGCTCAAAGTGACTGAAATGTGACCGGTCACCTTTGCAAAGGACCTTCCGTTGAATGGCAGAACATGTTACCAGATTTTTAGTAATTGTAATCTGCTAAAGCTAGAAACAATTTATTTTAAAAATCTCCAGCTTTTGCAGATGATGGACTATTTGGCAAGTGTGATAAATTCATAACCATATCAAAAATATATTGACCATAGGATCACACAATTCTCCAGCCACAGAATCATATATATCTAGTGGCCTTGTGTACAGCTAGTACAAAAATAAATGCTGTAGGATGTCGATTTGTTAGTACTTCACAAAAGATTAAGGCCCATATTTATACTTTTTTAGTATTTTGTAAGTTTACCCCAATTTTGCATCAAAAAACGGCGCAAATGCGGTGCTAAAAAAGTATAAACATGAGCCTAAATGCCTGTAAATGTACTGTGCAAATATTGCATCATGATATACCAGCAGTTAAGAAAGAAGAAGTGAAGCACATTTTGATTTATAAATCTGAAGTGTGATAAAAACAATGATTTTAGTGGGATCAAAACAAATCTTGGTGATGCACAAATGATAAATGGTGTTTTCTGTTGTACTGACAATTGTATAGCGTTTACGAACCCTGTGTGCGTCACTAAAGCGCTTACCTATGTGGGCAGCAAGCTACGCCATTAAAGGAAGTGTATAGTTACAAGGGCGTTGTCTTTGTTCTGTGAGCTAATGTGGAGGTGTTTCCATGTTGTGCGTGATGACCCCAGAGGTGTGGTTATGGTGTTATGAGACGGAGCGAATAGCCATGTGGAGAATGATGAGGCATGGGAAACACAAATGTGCAGTGTATGGGTTTTCAGTAGCTGGAAGCTTTGAACAGCTCTCTAGATCCCAATATGGTAGTTCTCATGATTATAGTCTGATTAGCCGGCCACTGCACTGGGTTGTCCAATCAGAATATTTGGACCAGATTTACTTACATTTCACACAACACAGCAAGGCAACTTGCTGCACTATGTTGCCTGAAGGGAAGGCAGAAGAAATGTGTCATATTTACAAAGATATGGTACATTTCTACTGTCTCCTAGCAGTGGCGTACTGTGTGCTGCCGAGCCCCAACGCTGCCAACCATGCGCCATGATGCAAGTGTGCCTGTGTTAAAGGCAGGATTTTTTTTGTGCAGGAATAGACAACCTCCCACACAAAAATAATCCTTAGAGGCATGTTCCACTTTCTATGTATGCTGCACAATGCACCACACATAGAATGAGGAAGTAAGAAGGAGAAAGAGAGATATTTTTTCTTGCTATGCCTCACTGGAGAAGGCACAGCATTTTCCCAAGGTTTACTAACTTTATAAAATCTAGAAATGCATGAAACTCCATGGGCGGATGCATGAGAAAACCCATTCTCCACCGAGGGAACACCTCCTCAACCCAAAGCAATGATACTTACTTCCTTGTGCTAGTTTGTATTTACTAAACTACGCAAAGCCATGCAAGATGACTTTGCATGGCTTAGTAAATACCAAAAAATAATTTTGTCTGGGCTGTGTCACAACAGTGACGCAAGCCAGATGCAAAACCTTAGTAACTCTGCCCCCAGTGTATATATCTGGCCAGTAGCTGGGATTGTGTGAGAAAGAGAGAAATGGAGAGATCTGCTGGACTGTGAATTGTTACTATCATCTCATATTTGAAGCCATTGTAAGATGATAATAATAAGCTGCCATGGTGTATAGCTCTTTGGGACCTGCAGTAATGGATTTAAAGGAAGTCCTTCTAGTGACCCAGAGATGTGACAGATCTCTTCAGTTATTCCATGGCTGTTCATTTAATGATGGTGGGTTAATTGGCTGCACAGTTCTGGTGATGGACAATCCTCATAGTGTTGGTTTTTCTCCATAGTGCCTTGGTTGGACACCCTTATTTTAGCATTAGGCCTGTAGCCTGGGCTTTTTACAGTTCATATTTTTTAGCACAGCCAGCTTTTTGCTCACTGTTTTTCTATTTTAATCATCTGCTTCATTCTTCTGAGAAGATATAGTTGTTCACACTGCACATTTTATCAGCTCCTTGTACACCGTAGACTTTGTACCCTGTTCAAGGCTGTCATGTTCGGTAAATGATATTCTAACTCGTATTGACACTCCAGGAGCTCATGAGTCAGTCCCCAATTCTTTGACATATTAATACATCAGGCATGTTTTTAGAACACTGTAGGATTCATTATATAAACATCACTTAGGCCTAAGGGGGGGCAGAGTGCATTCCAGTCATGGCTACCCTGGGACAAACACCATTCCATTGACAGCTTTGCTGATCCTGGTGCCAACTCTTCAGTTACCCAGGGGATTGCCACCCAAACAACAGACAGACCCTTGTCTACTGCTTCAGGTATGGGATCATGGTCCTTGCCTTACGTCAGGACAGGCAGAAGAGTTACCATCGCCATGCTTTTAGGTTTTTATACATAGGCCCTCATTACGAGTTTGTAGTTTGGCGGTATCCCGCCCAGCATATTAAGAGTCTACAATGAAGACTGCCAAAAAACAGCCACAATTCTGACACTGCCAGGACACTGGCGGGTGGGAAATATGTGGTTCCACCATCAGCACCGCCACGCCAACAACTTTCCACCCACCCTATTACGATCCACCAATCAGCACAGCGGTCTTTCCATGGCGAAAAACCATTGGAGGTCCGAACCACAGTGGACAGAAAACACTCCTGTAGAACACAACTCCACTTTGGATGGTTTGAAGATCCAACACCTGACACACATACACACACCAGACACACCCACTCACAGCACCATATAACACACCCCCACACAACCCACAAGCCTTTGTGACTAGAACCACAGATTGAGAGACCACAGCATCCACAATCACAAATCTAGCACCTATACACTAGAAGCACCTATACTCCTCACACTCACCACATACGACACATCTGCACCACCAACACTATACACATATCACAACCTACCAACACTCACAACCAAACATGCCCCACCCCACCAAACACCCTACACTGCACCCTACACACACAACACCCACCCCCACCCACAACACAACCACCATGTCACGTCAAAAGCACCCACGGTTCAGTGACAATGAGTTGAGGGTCATGGTCGACAAAAATTATCAGGGTAGAGCCACAATTCTTAAGAGCACACGTACAGCAAACCTCCATAGACAGGAAAATTGAGTTATGGCAGAGAATAGTCGACAGGGTCAATTCAGTGGACACCCATCCACGCTCAAGGTAGGACTTCGGGAAGAGGTGGATTGACCTACAGATGAAGGTGCATTCCTGGTAGTACTGAAGACTGGCGGTGGGCCCCCACCTCCAGCTCCGGAGTTCACATCATGGGAGGAGAAGTTTTTCGACATCCTGCATCCTGAGGACCTGACTGGAATACCTAGAGAACTGGACTCTGGTGATTGAGTAACACACCCCTGGCACTAATTCCTCCTGTCCAGCATGCTTCGTCGCCACTCAAACACTCTCCAATGCACTCCGTCTCCCACTAAACATCCCACCCAGTCACCTAATGCCCCTCTCCTGCATGCCACACCACCACCTACCCCCAATGCCCACACACTCCCTACCAAGTGCATGGATAGCACTGCCAAGTACAATCACTACGGCTCCCACAATGCACTAGCCTATCCATATCAAAACCTGCAATGTGCACGTCACATCACACCTCTTGCATGTATAATTATTGCACAAGCTACAACAACTGGATGTTTCGACTGAGGACCAGTACATGGCAATGACAGAAATGCAGTGCCACTACACTATGCCAAACAATGTCAAACACAGACACAGCACTGCCCCCAAACCTAAGGGCCACTTAGCCAGATCAACAACCCTGAAATGGACTAATCCTGGCCTTGAAAGTAAGAAGGTATACTCCATGCACAACAGACACAGACAGGACAAACAACCTTGCATACAAATATACCCCCTCCCATTTGGACACCATGCAGCAATGTACAGCCATTCTCACTCACATATACCAAGCCAAAATGCCCACCAGCTAACAGGGCAAACCTGTCATGTGGACCATCACAAAGGAGCAGAACCCAACCACCAGCTAAAGTGACCACGCCTGATACACAACAATCCCAAGGAGCATGGTACACGTCACTATCCACGATCAACAAATAGTGTTAGCTGTGTTGCACCTGTCAATGAGATTGCCGGAAAACAAGCCAAGCCACTGTATGCATCAGACTATCAGACAGCCAGACAGACACACCTCCAACATTTAACTCCCTCTCACTCCATCCACAGGTAATCCTGCCACAGTCACCACAGAGAGGTTACCAGAGACTGCTAGCCCTCCTCAGGGTGAAGGCCCCAGTGAGAACAACGCCGCTGGATGTCTGGACAGTGACGACCTACTTGGCCCACCTGGGATGCCTGGTCAGCCTACCACTCCCCGCCTCACTCTGCCCACATCAAACCTCCCCACCCTGTGGCAACAACATCTCAGCCAACCTTTTGTCCCCAAACCTGTGCCCCAAGGACTGTTCAATCAATTGTGTGCCCCACAGTACAGAGATCTGAGTCCACCCTTCACACCCAAGACAGCGAAGGTCCTGGTGAAACTGGGAGTGGGCACACCGTGCCAGGGACACAGGCACATGGAAGCAGGAGACGTGGGAGGGAACCTGTGGGCCAGAGGACAAGGCAACCAAGGGAGGCCCCTGATGAAGAAGCCACCTCCCAAGGCCTGGGTGCATGTCAACTATCCCAGGACAGGATGGGCCAGATCATATCCATGTTGGGGGGAAAACCAGAAGTTGCAGATGGCATAACAACAGGAGGTCATGCAGCAGTGACAGGCCCACAATGCCACCATGGCCTCCATTGCAGGGGTGCTCAGAGACCTCACCACCATCATGAGTGACTCCTCCTTCACCCACCAGCAGGCCCCTTCCACTAGCCACATCACACCTGAGCCTTCTACATCTGCGGGTGATAGTGGAATGGAGGCTCTGCCAGAGGAAGCACAGGCCTCAGGCACCTCTCCCTCTGTATCTGAAGAACCCCCCTGCAAACGTGGACGTTCACCCAGACATCTGGCTGGAGCAGATGCCAAGACCAAACCCACTGCCAGGAAGTGGCCCTCTGCTGATCACTCTCCCTTGTGTGCCACTGAGACACCCTGTTGACAATGAGATAACTCCATTTCCCTATGGCCCATGGACACTGGACCCTTGCTACCTACAGCTGTGCCACCTACTCAGAGGATTTTGTCTACCATGACCCCACTCATCACCTGTTTGCCACTCTAATCACAATAAACACTAGAGATTACAGCTACTGCATATGTGTCTTTATTTGTACAGATACAATTTTATGTTTACCAAATTGTCAATGTGGTATGAGCCACAATTGAACAGGCAGTGAAATGGACTGCAGAGGGAGGCATCCTCTGCAGCAGACACAGTAAAACAGATACGTGCCAGGGCGGATGTAAGGGAGTCACTCATCTTGCCACACACCAGAGTAAATCCACTTATCCAACCTGCAAAAAGACCATGACAGAGACTACCATCAGGATAGTAGGTATGGTGCCACACAAAGCACATATGTAGTCCCTAGTTAACGTGGCCAGTGTAATAGGCAACTAAACAGGGCACAACAGATCACACTTCTACGTCACCAGTCACTGTACATACATCACAAAACACTGTAGATGGCACCTCTCATGTGCAAACCACCACTCAGTGAGCAGTAATCAAAGGATACAGAACATCAATGGCTCAAGCAATAGGTAGGAGTGACAAAGATGAACAGTGCTCAGTCAGTCACTGGAATGACATGAGAACAGGAGAATGCAGGACACATAGCACAATAGAGGCCTGTCCATAGGAGATGTGAGACTTGCAACCTGCATAGAGTACATATGTTAGAGATGAGATATTCCAACTCAGCACCTTACTTGCAGTCACTCACCTCCTACAACAAACACATAGGAATAGCAACACATTACATCACCATTGATATTCCAAATCTGGAGGACCATTTATACCAAAGTATGTTGAAATACTACACATGTAAATACATACCTGTATGTTACTATAAGTACTGATTGATAAGCTCAGCCCTTGAGTCATCTGCACCTTCCTCATCTGCTTCCTCATCCATTTCCATTTCTGCATCAGCATTCACTGGTCCAGCTGCCTCCTCCTCATCAGCTAGTAAGGGTATCTGGCGTTTCAAGGCTAGATTGAGGAGCATGCAGCAGGCAGCTATGATCTGGCATACCTTTTGGGGGATGTAGAGGAGGGCAACTCCAGAGATGCACAGGCACCTGAATCTGGCCATCAGGAGGCCAAATGTCCTTTATATTACATGCCTCGTCCTGCCGTGGGCCTCATTGAAATGGTGTTCCCCTTCACTGGCAGGGTACCTCACTGGTGTTAACAGCCAGGGAAGGATAGGATAGCCACAGCCACCGGTGTACACAGAGATAGGACCTGTTACAGGATACGTACAGCCACAGGGAACTTTGTCATGACAGGTGCCATAACAGGGACACACATCCAAATGGTGTGGATCAACTCAGTTGACTCAGTCACCAACACTCGGTGATGCTTCCGCCCTAAACACGCAGGCTTATTATCAAAATAGGAACCACACGATAGTAGTATATATACCTTAATTGAATGTAAGAGGTGTAAGTTACAGTTGGATGATGAGCGCTGAGCGTTTTGGTATTCGAGTTGGCCAGAAATGTTATGTATGAACTGACATAACAATGTAATATTCCAGCGAAGCATAGGTCAGCGCCCCTTAACTTACCAGCTTATCAGAAGTAGTTAGCTTGTTGGATTGTTTCCAATCTGTGGACTTTAAGCTAAAGATTGAGCGTGAAAGTACAACTTTCTTTTCAGGTTCTGTGTCGGGAAGTTTGGTGGTATAGTTGTCTTGGAAATAGCGATGTTTTCAGCTTTCTTCTAAAGTGTATCGGCTCCTCGATGCTCTGAATGCCAACTTGTGGTGTGTTCCAGGGCTTGTACTCAGAAAGCAGTGTGTATTTCTTATGCTAAGATTATATATGATAAGAGATGGAAGGCTGGAGAGCAGTGTCCTTATTTGTTTTTATTTAGCTCATAGGTATGGCAGTCTTTTTCCTTAGTGGCTCTGTGAACAATGCAAAGGGCCTTGAACATTGTTGTTCTTGATATAGGTAGCCAGTGGAGTGATTACAAGACTGGAGTTCTCTTGGATGAAGGCAGAAAATAAATCTTGCAGCAGGATATTGGATGAGTTGTATGTTGTAAAATATAATTGCTGGTGTACCAAGGTACAGGCTGTGGGCATAGTCAAACTTGGGGATTACGAGAGTGAGCAGGACTTGCAGCTTCTGTTGGTATCCAAGGTATAGGAGGATGCAATATGGTGTTTTCATTGTGTCGAAGACACTCTGTTGTTAACCTGTGGTATCAAATATAGGTCTGAATCCATGGTTACCACTAGGTTTCTGACTTCTCTTGGTACTGTTGGAGTGGCCTCATGTTCCCAAGGCCATAAGGAGGTAGGCTGCTTTTTTAGCAATGTCTGCAGGTTATAAGCTCTGTCTTTGATGTATTTAGCTTTAGATGGTTATTCATCATCCATGTGTTTGTGGACCAGAGGCAGTCATCATGTTTTAAGTTGTAGACATCTTTCAGACCATCTATTTTTAAAAATGATTTGGGTGTCAACTACATAGTTGTAACAGGTGAGGTTGAATGATGAGGGCCTGATTTAGAGTTCGGCGGACGGTTTACTCCATCACAAAACTGGCAGGTACCCCGTCCGCCGTATTATGATTTTCATAGGATATAATGGAATTGTAATACAGCGGATGGGATATCTGTCTCATTGGTGAAGGGGTAACCTGATCGTCACACTCTAAATCAGGCCCTTAACCAGGTTTGGTAAGGAAGTTAGGTACATGTTGAAGAGTAGAAAGGATAGCATGGATCCCTGTGGGATGCCGTAGTGTGTGAGGAGATTATATAAAAGGTATTATCAACACTAGTTTCCATCACACCTGAGAGGCCAATAATTCAGTAGACATTAGTGGGACCCCCTTCTCACCTTTCACACATGATATGTCAAACAAAAATATGCTGTGTGAAGAAATTGCACAACTGCACAGGACATTTAGGGGGTCATTACGACCCCGGCGGTCGGCGTTAATGTGGCGGTAAGTACCACCAACAGGCTGGCGGTTCTTACCGCAATATTATGACATTGGCCGGTTGGCTGAAGCCAACCCGCCAATGTACCACTCGACCGCTACGGCGGTAACAGCAGCGGGGCTGGAGATATCCATCTCCAGCACGGCAGCCACCATTGTTCCGCCTGTGGGATAATGACCCCGCCTACCGCCATAGTTTTCGTTCCGTTCGTAACGCCATGAAAACCTTGGCGGTAGTCCATATCAGACACAAGGAATTCCTTCCCTGTCACTGATAGGGGTGGCCCCCACTATTTTACCAGTAACCCCCAAACCCCTCCTACCACTCCAGACCCCCCTCACCCGCCCCAACATTCACATCCTCCCTTCACACACACACCCATTCCCACATGCTTACACACATGCATACATCAATTCACACACACATCCGCACACACTTTCAAACATACACGCAAACACGCATTCACATACACGCACTCATACATCCATATATGCACACACACATTTAACACGCAACACACACCAGCATCCACACACACACAAACATTCACACACCCCCCACACACACACACACACACAACACCCCACTCCCCTGTCGGAGACCCGACTTACCTGGATCGAGGGGGACGGGACGGGGCGCTGCAACCGCCTGCAACGGCCACCAGCAAAACACCACCAGGCCATATTATTGGTCATAGTATCGCTGGCTGCAGTCTACTGGAGTGGCGCGGCTGGTGGCAGCAGAGCCACCTTACCGCCATCCACCGGCATGGCCACAGCCGGATTTCCGCCCTTCTTATGGCAGAAATCCAGCTGTGGTCATAATATGGCGGATGGCTGGTAGCCGTGGCAACGGTCTTTTGGCGGCCGTCGCCACGGCGGTAGGCGGTTTTTACCGCCAATGTTAAAATGAGGGCCTTAGTCATGTTGTTCTTAAGACAAAAACTTTTATGACATTTCCTTTTCCTGATTTATAAGTGGCTCCAGCTACTCAAACCTACCGGTCATTCAGAACCAATGTCCGATCAGGAAACTCCAGATTCCAATATGGAATGGTGCTTTGATTAGCCTATTGTCCCAATGCAGAGTTATTAAAAGTCAGGTATGACTTATATTTGATTGACATTGCTCTAGCCTACACTTTCTTGTTGTGAAATATAGCCTGTGAGGTAATGTATTTGCTCTACAGATCATTATTTTGTTTTGTAGGAGCCAGGTACTTTTTGAGGTTGATGTGCTACAGAGGGGTGTAAATACCCTAACTAGCAGCAGTGTGAATCTAAAATAACCCAAATACGGTGGAAGCCATAAACAGGGCATCTGAGGCTGAAAGCATTTGTACTATAACTGACCTCTCTAGTCATCTCTGCAGAACATCAACTAACATTTTCAGATTTTTGTATAATGTAATTTATGGTCTGTGTAGTATGAATCTGCTTTTTGAAATTTATTGATACTGCTTTATCTTTATCTTTAGTATGGTCAAAGCAGATAAATTGCTGTTATGAGGTCCTATGTAACGAATGTACTAAATGCATGATGGTTGGTGAACATTTGGGGCAGTTTTTTATTGGGAGAAGTGTGGGAATGATCAGTGTTTGCAATTCTATGAATCCCCTCAGATTCTGGAATTTTCCTTCACAGAAATGAAAGACAAATTTTATTTAGCCAAAGTTAGGCCCTCATTATGAACACGGAGGTTGAAACCGCTGTGTTTATGCTGGCGGTCAAACTACTGACCGCCAGCGTCCCCGGATCCCCGCCGCCGGTATAATGAACATTCCTGTGGGCCGGCAGGCGGAAACATTGTTTCCACCCATCGGCCCACAGGAATGCCTGGCCGGGACATTGACGGTGGCTCCACCGCCAATGCCTCTGTGAGGTGGGTGCAGCTGCAGCCGCCGCGCAGATCACTGCCGAAAATCGAGCAGTGACCTACGCAATGGGGCACTGCACAGGGGACCCTGCACTGTACATGCCAAGTGTATGGGCAGTGCAGGGGCCTCCAGGGGTGCCCCGGTACACCCCCTCCGCCAGCCTTTCCCTGGCGGGGAAACCCACCAGGGAAAGGATGGCGGATTAGGGATCATTATCCAAGGGGCAGCACCGCTGCCCTGTCGGATAATGATTCCAACTGCCGCGGTGAGTGAGGGTTGCCAATGGCGGCCCTCATAGTGTTCATTATGTGGCGGTGTGGCCCACCATGCCAGCTGGTGGGTTTTCCCGCAACCGCCGGCATGGCGGGCCACACCGCCATAATCATAATGACCACCTTAGTTTTACAGGGCATTCTGGCTGAAAAAAAGTATTGGGATCCACGCAAACTACACCACCACAGATTTCCCTAGGCACCTTGTTTTCAGAAATGTTTGGGCCTGGAAGATTTCCATGGGTGCTGATCAAGCCCTGGCCTAGATACGCCAGCTACCCACATTACAATGATTATTCAATTTGCATGACAAAATCTTGATCTTTCTTTGCGTCATAGGGATCTTAGGGAGCCTTTCTTTTTATGGGCAATAGCCCAAACACACAAGTGGTATACTACTGTGACTGCTGGGAGAAGTGTTAACACTTGTGGTTTACCACAGGTTCATTTGTGTGATCTACTTTCACTTTCTTTTGCTGTGTAAAGTCTGCACACAGCGTGTTGTGCAATGCAACAAAACAAAAAATCACATTTCAGACTATTGGGAAGCATTTCCCCTGCATACCGAATTCGATTGTGGAAAATAAACTGTTTCTAGTGTTTTTGCCAGAAATAGTTTATTTTCCAGTACTTTGGATGGCCTGTTAAAGTCCATCACACTGTAAAAGTAGTGTAGTGGAAATTAGTGGGTCTTCCTCTGCCCTAATGCAGTTAAAACCCACCAAATCCATGCAGTCTTATTTCCTGCTCAACAGAAATTGACTACAAGCTGCAGGGATATGATGACCACATTACATTAACTTCTTTAATCAAGGGCTGTAGGGGGCCTCTCCAGTTCCAGGAGGCCCCCGGGATGGTAGACTTCTGGGACTGAGGGACACGGAAATGTACAGTGGTCAAAGAAAAGTGGCAGGTGCTGCTTATGGCCAAGCATAACGAAGAGAAAGTTTCAGTTGTCATAAATGGTATATGGAGAAAAGGGCTAGAGAGAGAATAAAAAATATTGGAAATTACAAAGAAGATAGAAGAGAAGATAGAGAGAAAAGAGTCTAGAAAAAGAGACAAGAACAAGAGAAACAAAGGAGAGTAAATAGGAAAACAAACAAGCAGGAGAGACAGTAATGGGAAGATAGATGCAGCAGCAAACAAAAAGGAATAGTAGGAAAAAGGTTGAGAGAGGCAGTGGGGCCAGATATTGGCGGTTGGGAGTGAATAGAGAAAGTATGAGAGACCCTAAAGGAGCAAAATGACAGTTAGGTACATATACAGAAATAACGACTGGAGATTCTAAGTATAATGTATAGCTTTATCATGTTGTGACCAACACACCTGTCCCAATGTGATTTCAAAGCATAATTTTGCGCTGTATGTTCTAAAAGGGATCTTAGTGTAAGTTTCAATAATCACCTTGCTTAGTGGTCTTTAAAATACTAATAAGATCTAACCATTGTTACTTGATAGACATTGCCTATTCAAGTAGCTTAACAGTGGTATCCCCTTGTTCTCTGTGGCTATATGCTCCAGGTGAGAAGTGCTGATGCCCAGGGCCGTAACATGGTCAGTAAGATTGGTGGGGTGTGAGCTTCAGATTTTCCAACAATCAGACTGTCATATAGGCCCTCACCTGGTGTAATGCCAAATAATCCATCTGCTAGTAATATTTTTATTTTTATTGTACACATGGCATCATTCATCACTCAGAAAGGTGCATTCTCATCCAAGCAATGTTGGCCACATACAGTGCCACCTTGAAGGTCCTATTCCAAGAGCCCACTACATGTGAAAGCGTAGAGAATGCCCACAAGTCTAGGAGTGGAGGACCCAGTAGCATCCAAATAGGAGGTACCATGCAACCACTATCAAAGGGAGAGGTTACCACAGCACAGGATCCGAGATGTAACTGTGGAACGATCTCTCAGAGCATTAGAGGTAGTGCAGCTGCATGTGACCTCAGCAAGGCCACAGCCCGCAAATGGACCCATCCTGGGCTCACATAATCACCTATACTTTCCCATGCCTACCGCTCTTGCTGTTCGATGTCTAATGAAGGTCTTCTTTTGCACAACACCTTTCGCACAACTTGCCTGTAACTATAAGGGTTGTATGTCACTATCTGAGTCTGTACATGAAGTTTTGATTGGTGATTTTGATTAACTATAACTGAACTAGCCATCTTTTGTCACAACCTTACGGTGAAATTCATTGTGGGACCTTCCCAACTTCCCCTTTAAAATGACATTTATATTCAATTTGGTTTATCCCATTGTTGCATCCCTAAAGTGTTTAACGTACACCACTAATTTCCCAAAATGTTCTTGATGGATATGCTGCAAGCTCTCTGTAAAAATGTTTTAAATTGGTCCTAAGTAAAATTAAAACTTCACTCACGAAGTTGGTTAGAATTAGGAAACTCCTCACTTTATGAAGCAGATGAAGTTTTCTTACTATTATTGAGGTGAAGTTTATCCTTTCAGGCCTTCCAGATGTGATAATTTCCTGATGCAGAATGTTCCCACCTAAGTCATCCTCCAGAAGGGGGGCGTGGCCAAGATGGCGGCGAGTGCGGTCGCTTGAATCAGAGCTCCGTGCCCGGCCCACAATTATCCTGTACTCCTCCTGTCTCCAGGCGTTGAAAACCTCCGAACCCATATGCTTCATGCTCAGTAACATCCCGAGACCTGGAAGACCTGAACAAACTGACGAAGCGGTTCGCCCAGGGCCCGATGGTAAAGAGATGCGGACGCGCGCCAGCGAGGAGCCGAGCGGACCGACGATAGCGGCGGCTGCACCCTGCGCGCAGGTACGGAATGATCCTAGCGCTGCGGGTGGGGACGGCGAGGAGCCACGGACGCACCCTCGCATGCCATAGACGCCTGATCTAACGGGCTGCTTAAGACTCCGGACGAACATTAGGGCCTAGTCGCGAAGCACACGCTTAGCGACGCGGCCCGATGGAGATCTAACTGCGGACGAGAAAAAAGGCCGCAGACCGAAGTTTCTGGAAAATGCTGTTTAATCACACCGAACGATTGCGTGCTAAGGAGAGGCCAGGTCGATGGGGAGGTACGCAGCTTAGAAACAAACGCGGTGCGCTAGCCATTCCTAACACGAAACGTACAACGGAGCTCAAAGGTGAAATCAAACTACGCTGTGCTATATTGAAGGAGTGTTTTGGGTGGGCCCAGAAGTCAAGTACTATGCAAAAGCATCCACCACACCCACCAACGAAAACTGGACTCAATGACATTCCCTAGCCTTGCACACAGCCTGGGAGCAAAGCCGTTTCTCCCTCTCTTTTTTTCCTAACATAAAACGCGCAGATACGGGCACCGCAGCACGCAACCACTAATACACCCTCGCATGCCATAGGCGCCCAATCTAACGGGCAGCTTAAGACTCCGGACGAACATTAGGGCCCAATCGCGGAACACGAGCATGACGACGCGGCCCAATTGAGATCTAACTGCGGACGAGGAAAAGGCCGCAGACCGAAGTTCTTGGAAACTGCTGTTTAATTACACCGAATGATTGCGTGCTAAAAAGAGGTCAGGTCGATGGAGAAGTACGGAGCCCAGCAACAACTGCGGAGCGCTAGCCATTCCCAACACGTAACGCACATCGGAGTTCAACGGGGTAATCAAACTATGCTGTGCCCTACTAAGGGAGTGTCTTGAGTGGGCTCGGAAAGCATCTACCACATCCACCAACGAAAATTGGAATCAGTGACATTTCCTAGTCTTGCATACAGCCAGGGAGCAATGCCGTTCCTTCCTTTTCTCTTTTTCTAACATAAGACGCACAGATACGGGAATCACAGCGCGCAATCGCCAACTGCAAGTACCAGGCACACCTCTCTTGCAAGGAGCAAAGCTGATTCTCCCCCAACATAAAATGCACAGACACGTGCGCTGCAACACACAATCGTCAATTGCACACATCCGGTGCATACCTCTTGCGGAACGCACCAAGCTCCCACTGATGGGCACACAACAAATTTCGCCTAATCAGATACAAGAACCGTATAAACTAACCACCTCAATCACAACGCAATACGAAGAGAGCTTAGAACAGGCGAAACCATGGTGAAACCAAAGCCACTGAGGGGCCAATCAGAGACCAGACTCGGAGACCCGCCAACGACGGAGAGCCCAGATCCACTGCATAAAGTGACTGAAACGCTAGCTGCTCACTCGTTACAAATTGACAAGGTACTGCAGGCAATATTAGAAGCTAAAACATCCCTGGAAGGAAAGATAGATGCAATGGCAGTGGAAGTCACTATCCTACGCACTGAACACCGGAAGCTAGCGGATAGAGTAACCACCGTCGAATCTACCCTAGAAACATCTCAACCAAATATAGAGGACATGAAAAACCGAATACAACAGCAGGAATCTGAGATAATACAACTCCAAAGACGCGCGGAGGAGGCGGAAGGCCGTTCACGCCGTAATAACATTAGATTTATGGGATTCTCGGAGCGAATCGAGCTCCCTAACGCAGAGTTATTTCTAGAGAGCTGGCTAAAAGATCACATATTACAGCAGGAGGCCTCGCCTTTTCTGACAGTGGAGCGGGCACACCGGATCCCGGGCGGTCCCGCACGCCCGGGAGCTCCTCCTCGCCCATTAATAGCCAGGCTGTTGAATTACCGTGATAGAGATCAAATCCGCTTCCGTGCGCTGGGACCCGTCGAAATTGAAAACGTAAAAGTCACAGCCTATCCGGACTATACAGCAGAGGTCCAGCGCAGACGTGCCACCTTTACTAAAGCAAAACAGGTACTACGTGATAAGAACTTTCCATACTCCCTCATGTATCCTGCCAGACTACGAGTAGTGGATGGCAATAAAACTCACGTCTTCCCGTCCCCAGAGGATGTATGGACTTGGATCCACGCCAAGGGCTTGCTAGACCCCACAGATGAACACCCAGAGCAAAAGGAATGGCTAACACAAAAAAAGCGTAAGAAAAGGAAATTGAAACCCAGAACCGGATCACGCCCTACTGAAAAGCAAGCATCGGACTGGCAAGCTCAAGCATTAAAGGACGTTAATAGGTTCTCGAGTATTCGAACACAGCACAACCGCGAATATGGTACCACGGACACGGACTCGGTGGGGTCCCAGCGAAGCCTGCCCACATCCCCACTAATCTCGGGACCGGTGGTCACACCACGCACCGCTGACGACCTCTGAAAAGGTAACACACAGATGCAGCGATTAACCTACTCCGAAAGCCATAAACACTATGCGCCTGAAGCCGGCGTGCCTTCCGGCCTCAATGCGCCTAAATGGGAGAAGACGACACCCGAATGGGCCAGACCCCGCGGCCACCTTGGACCACATACCACAGCAGCCCCCTAACCCAGATGGGTTCCCGTATGGACACGAATCGGCTCAAAGCCACTCTTGCACCTGTTGTGCCTGGTTATTCACACTTTTTCCCCTTTCCCCCTTTCTTCTATATTCCTCTTACTCTTAACTCCTTAAGGTATGTATTAACCACACCACACTCGAGGGTTGATTGGATTTGGGGAGGTCGAGGGGCGATGGGCGAGGGGACGCAGCAAATCCTACTTAAAAACATGCACCGCTAGTGATTCGTACACAAAACGTTTCAATGACATACAACATTGTAACCTGGAACATAAGAGGCCTGGCTAACCCAACTAAAAGACGCAGAGTACATACATATCTCAGACGCCACAAAGTGCATATAGCTATACTACAGGAGACCCATGCCACCACACAAGAATTAAAGGAAATTAATAAGAGCTGGTCGGGCACTGTTTATGGAACTAAAATATCCAAATATGCAAAGGGAGTACTGATATGGATCGCACCAGGGATCCCATACACGGTCCAAGACACGTATATAGACACAGATGGCAGATATGTCTGCCTCACTGGAGAGTTGGATGGTAGACAGCTAGCCATAGCTGGTATATATGCCCCAAACTCGGGACAAGGGGAATTCCTGAGGGCCACATCCGCACAGATCTCACGGGACCCGTCCATACCAATTATCTGAGGAGGAGATTTTAACAGTGTACCGGACATCTCTATGGACAGATCACACCCGCCATTAATAAGCGCCCCTAGTAGACGGGTATCTGAGATGTTAAGGTCCTGGATAACAGAACGGAGGCTACACGATGCATGGAGAAGTCTCCATCCCGTTGATAGAGAATATTCCTTTTATTCACCCGTACACAACCTCCACACACGGATTGATTTACTATTATGCTCGCCCACATTAACACACTTAATACATAGCGCCAACTATCTGGCCAAAACCCTATCGGACCACTGCCCCCTAATCATCACACTGAGATGGGGTATTCAACCATCACGAATACCCACTTGGCGCTTACAACCCATCTTGTTGCGCGACCCGCCATTCCGGGAAGAACTAGCTGACACCATAAAGTCATATTTCACAATTAATAGTCAAACAGCCACAACACGCGCAATTGAGAGGGATGGACACAAGGGGGTAGTCAGGGGCATGTGCATTGGGGCTGCAGGAGGTATCAGGCGCACACTGCTCTCTGAGCTACACGATACAGAAGAGAAATTACGGAAGGCAGAATGCGAGGCGGCCTTAAATAGTACTGCTAAGAATAACACGATCACACTCAAAAAACAATGGGGCGATGCCGAAACCCACCTACGAAAATTCGACTATCGATACCATACGGCGCGATTACACGCCGAGGGTGATAGATCAAGTCGTATGCTGGCCTGGTTAGCGAAAGGGACCCAGCAGCATACTCCTATAAACGCCATCCGCCTAGATACTGGTGTGATAGTGAACACACAATCAGAAATAAACAACGCATTTAGGCAGTATTATGCAAGGTTATATCAGGCAGAACCTCCCCCACTCGCACCACAACTAGAAGATTTCTTCAGGACCTCCCACGTAAATCAATTAACGGCTGCACAAATACTAGAGTTAGACAAACCCATTGAAAGTGACGAAATAAAACAAGCACTGCAACAGCTAGCCCACAATAAAGCACCAGGGGGAGACGGATTACCGATCGAGTACTATCAGACTTTCTCATCACAAACGCTCACTCCATATCTGACCATGCTACAGGAGGCATACGAAACAGAACAGGTCGTCTCCCTGACTCACAGCGCGAAGCTACGATTGTAGTCCTCCATAAAAAGGGCCCCAACCCACTGGATGTACGCTCTTATCGACCCCTATCACTTTTAAACTCGGACTGTAAAATATTAGGCAAGGTACTATCTAACCGACTTCTCCCAATAATTTCTTCCCTGGTACACCCAGACCAATCAGGATTTCTACCAGGACGCAACACCTCTATCAACATCAGGAACCTATTGCGCCTGATCGCTGAAACTCCTGATACAGACTACTCCAGAGTTGCGGTTTCACTAGACGTTGAAAAAGCTTTCGACACACTGGGATGGCCATATCTGATGGCAACCCTGCAGTTACTGGGATTTGGTAAAGTGTTCACACGCTGGATATCTATCTTATATTCAGACCCCATAGCTAGAGTAAAAACGGGCACCATCACTTCCGAAAAATTCAAGATCGGTAGAGGCACGCGACAGGGATGCCCCCTGTCACCACTTCTGTTCGCACTAGCCATAGAACCCCTCGCGGCTAAATTGCGCAATGAAGCCACAAGATGGGGCATACCGGACGGCGTGGAACACCGCATAGTGTCCTTGTACGCAGACGATGCACTAATATACTTACGTAACCATACCGAATCCCTACCAATCCTGCTACAATTATTGAACTCATTCGGAGACATATCCGGCCTACGCGTTAACTGGGCCAAATCATGTCTATTCCCCATGCGCCGACTACCCGACACACAGACCCACATAATCACTGAGCATAATTTACAATGGACTTACAGCACTTTCAAATATCTAGGAGTGCACATATATCATGACGAATCTGACCTCAAGGAGGGCAATTTAGACCGGATGATTAGATCAATAAAAGGACTGCTGCCCTTTTGGTGTGCACTACCACTATCACCTATGGGTACAGTGGCATTAATCAAATTGATTATACTCCCTCGACTATTATATTTTTTCGCTGCCCTACCACTATGGCTTCCTAGCACTTTTTTTGCACAGCTGAACAAGCTGTTGATAGACTTGATATGGAGCACCGGACGTAAACGTGTGGCTTTGGCTAAGATCTGCCTACCACTGGACAGAGGCGGGATGGGTGTACCACAATTTGAGCTCTACTACGCAGCTGCTCAGCTGCAATGGATCCTAATTTGTCTACAAGACCCCACTCACTCGGAAACCCACACTGTGAGCACACAACTGGGTGGTTTAAACATATTGGAATGGCTTGTGGGATGTGTAGCCCTATCGCGACACAACAATATCCTGTTAAAAGTGGCCGAAAGGGTGTGGCGGCGCTATGTGAACAGGGGACCCGGAAAACCACCATACTCGCCTAAGACCCCACTACTCGCCATCCCAGGGGTAGATAGATTACATGGCCGTCTATGTCTCTCTGATTGGGCCGCTAAAGGCCTCCGGTTTGTGGGAAAATTATTCGCAGAGGGCCAATTTCTCCCCCACGAGGCACTCGCGTCGACGTACACTCTGGGACAGGGCAGTTTTATTATGTACGGCGCACTACAATCTCTAATACGCAACGCATGGGGACACAGTAGCAGGGAACCACTACCATCACCTATTCTGCATGAGTTGCTATCAGACACCGGTACATCAACACGAATCTCAGGGATCCATAACGTGCTACGAGCTAACCCAGAAGAAGCACAGCCACAAGCTAAGAACAAATGGGAAAAAGCACTTCACACATAATTCACAGCTCCAACATGGTCCATGGCCCTCACATCCACACGCGAGGTATCGCGCAACGCACGTTTCAGATACACCCAACTCAACTACCTGCACCAGACGTACCTGACTCCACACCGAATCCATCACATGTACTCCCAAACTAGTTCTGATTGTCCAAGGTGTGGTAACACGGAAGCTGATTTCTTGCACATGACCTGGAACTGCCCACCACTACTCCGAGTATGGCAAGACATCACACAACAAACTGCTACATGGCTGGGTATTCCCCTAGCACTTACCCCTGAGTCCTGCATATTGGGTATCAGACACAAACGTAGCAAAGATAAACAAAAACACAGCTGCGCAGATCTAGAATTTGTAATTCTCAAACGACTCATCGCCACACAGTGGAAATCACCTAGCGCCCCAGATTCCCGCCACTGGAAAACTGACGTACAGCGTTGGGTCAATGCAGAAATACAGGTGTTGCACACATTACGTGATAGTGGAGTGGTAGTCAAGCATGCTGATATATGGGACTCCGTAGCGGATCAACTACAGGAAAAAGATGATTCACGACCTCACTAGTCTTCTGGAAAAATACTGATCCGAGACATCACAACCAACATATTTCCCATAAACAACTACCTAGACCTGAAACCTCATTCGAACACAGGTGATAAGAATATGAACACACACCCTAGATATACAGCCGCAAAACTATATCCACAAAGGTACACTCCACCCACGACAAATGCATCCTGCTCGAAATCATTACCCTTCGCCCCATAGACCTCCCCCCCCCCCCCACGGCGGACTTACCCCCTACATCAGACCACCAAACAACAGACTCGCGACCACTTATCAAACAGAGTATAATCTTCAAACCTTTCTATTATCTTTTTTTTTTTTCTTTTTCTTTTTTCCCACTCTATTCTTATCTTTTATAAGTATTTTAGTAGTATCCGTTTTGTTTATGTTATAAATGCAATAAAAAGATTTAACAAAAAAAAGTCATCCTCCAGAAAACAACTGTTGCGTGTGAAGGCTGTACATGCACCACCTCAGGAAAGAGGTCTGGCAGGGAGGGCTTTGAGCTAAGGTCACATAAAGTTATATTCAGCTTACTTTATTACATTACATCCTTCTACTATAATTCCCATCTAATTGATAGGTTTTAAAGATGGATTGTGAAAAGTTGATTAAGTGTGCTTTAGTATGTACCTTTAACAATCTACATATTCCTTCACATAGAATCCCACTGTGTGTACCCTGAATATCATAACCAGAATATCAGTTGCACAGAATGTCGAAGCTAGAGCATTGAATCCAAAATCAACAGGTAAGTACGTATAGTTTTTCTATTCCTCACTCCACATATATGTACCTATACTATGATACATATATATATATATATACATATATATATATATTTATTTATTTATTTACATAATACCTACTGGCTGTTGCCACTAGGTAATTATAGTTAGGACTTTTTTTTTTTACCATAGACAGAGCGTTTTTTGTTTTTCCAATTACTTTGGCGCCCCTTCATGAATCTTCACAACATTTTTAAAAGTTATATTTTGGTCAGATCAGCTGCTTTCTAGAACATTTCAGGGTGATCTGTCAAGCAGGGGCTGAGAAAAAGGCGCAGCCCAAAATACAGTTTCCCCATTCTGTGTCAATTTAATTTTTCCCAAATTTGAACACGACTACAGCCCAAAAACTGCTGATGGAATTACACCAAATTTGGCAGAAAGCTAGATTTTGGCCACAGAAGCACGCTTTTTGTGATTTGGTGTAAATTTGTTCAATAGTTTTGGAGAAATTAGAGTAACCCCTTAGCTCTAGTGATGGGGTCCCGGAGGGACCCTGTCAGGGCTTAAAAAAAGCATTTTGTTTTAAACATCGGAAAAATCTGCAGCTCCAGATCCGCTGATTTTTCCAATGTTTAAAAAACAAGTGGGCCAAGTCCCGGAGGCATGCGAGAAATAAGGAGTGGGTGCACAGGGCCTCCCTCCTGAGTTTCCCAGTGCTCCGGGGACTGCCACTTCCCTGGATCAAAGATTTATACATATGCAGGGGTGTTTGAGGGGGGGGCTGTGCTGCTCCCACCCACAGCCCTGAGAACCGCCACTTTCCAGGAGCAAATATTTTGTTTTGTGCAGGGGGCTGTGCTACCTCCCCGGGGCTGATGTTATATGCTATGCAGGTGGGAGGCGTGGCCCCCAGCAGCCCCAGAGAATGCCACCTCCCCGGGGCAGATGCAACATGGGTTTCAGGGGGCTGCGTAGCCCCCCTGCAGCCCTGGGGACTGCCACCTCCCCAGGGCTAATTTAAAAAGACATAGGAGTTACATTGCGGACTCCCGGGCCCCAGGGACCACTAGCTCCCCAGGCTACTAATGTTGGAGGGGGTCACGCAGCCCCCCTCAAGGAGCCACTGATGTATGGTGAGTGATTTGTTGTGTTAGTGGCTGTGTAAGTGAGTGGGTGAGTGTGTGTCTGTCAGTAGTCTTATTGGTGTATGAATGAGTGTGTGAGTAGTTGCGTGCGTGGATGTACAATTTTTTTGTATGGGGGTACGATTGGATGGTGGAGCTTTTTTGTGGATGATGTCATCAGTGATGTCATTTGAGATGTCATCAGTAATATCACTGAGCATATCATGAGTGATGCAATATAAGAGGTCATAAGCAGTGCAAGGCACGAGTTATAGTTACCTTAGGGCGCAAATTATAGTTGCTTGAAAGAACTCTAACTATAACTGCTGAATTTCTATGGTTTGTACTAGTAAATGCAGAACCTAACTATAACGTCCCTATAACCTTTGGATTTTTCAGTGACTATATATATATATTTTCAAGATATGTAGATGTGGAGTTAGGAATAGTAATTCCATACTTCTTTATATGCACATACCTTTCAGTATTCTGTCAATATATTTTCACCACGATGTTCGGGGGTTGTCCAGTATTTGGGAAAGAATGAACCTATAGAGCACAGCTTTAACGTCTGGTCATAGCTGAGGGGGTTCATGCCTCCCTAAAAATATACTGCTGGCTATGGGCCTGTTCTGGGCACCAGATGTCCAGTGCAGGATGTCCAAAGGGTGGAAGAAGATGCTTCAGATAATCCAGAGGGCAGGAGCTGCAACGTCTCCTTGCACAGATAGGACCTGCAAGGCAGGGAGAGCAGTGTTGGGCAGTAGACAGTCTGAAAAGGGGCAGCTTGGTTGGAGGAAGCTGTGTAGCATGGAAGGTTTAAGGGGTAGGTGGCGATGGTCACCCACAGGTGGGAGCCAAAAACATGAGGCAGAAGACTGCCACCAAGCAGCAATAGTCCACTCACTGGGAGAGGGTCAAGGCAAACGAATGCAGGGAGATGACGCGACAGCTGTCAAGCCACAATGTTGTGTCATTGCATCAGCATGTAGAGCTGGATCACTTTCCCGCTACACCTCAAAGGGGAGTAGGGTGGTGGCTTCTAGTATGGGGGACATAGCAGGTTAAAGAAGAAGTGGCTCCCACCTTCGAAGGGGGGCCCTGTAAAGCTAGAAATGTACAAGCTGGACCCAGAGAGAGAACTAATTAGTTAGCCCCTTTATTGGGGAGGTCCGTGGGGGTACCACAGAGCACACACGGCCTAAAACAGGGTGGCCCCACATGCAGCAGAAAGGGGGCTAAATACACCACACACACAGTGCCCCACGATAAGGGGGCAGTTGGCTGATGAGCCAAAACATATGTTCAGTGAAGCGCACTTTGGTGGATGTCGGTCTTCCATAGATAATCTTCCCTTACCTGGTAAAGGGCTTCAGCTAATGGAGAACCATAGCAGTCCATCTGTGGTGGGACCTGGAAAGATATGTCAGGACATTTAGGAATGGTAGGACCAAATGTAGATGTTCAGCCTCGCTGAGGGACACCGAAGGCAAACACACCCTCTAATACTGCACTTCTGGAATTGGAGTTGAAAGGGACAGGTTTACATGGGCTTCCACCCTTGACATGGTAAAGCAATGTCATCAGCAGGGATCAGGTGACAGCATTAAAGAGAGTGGAGGAGTAGACAGCAGCCCCCATTTCAAGAAGACCTTCATCAAAAGCCAAATACATGCAGATCACTGAAGACGTGCAATTGGACTATGAGGTTGCCAGTGCGGCGATAGAGCCCAGTCGTGCTCTCAAGTCAACAGTTATGGTGGTGGTGCACAACTTATGCCAGATTGCTGGGGCAGAAGAGGACCTTGGCTCAGCCGAGTATCTTTATATTAAAAGGGAGGAAGGCCACAGAGACACAGAAAAAAAGTTACAAACGGCCATGGGTCAGAGAAGCTCGAAGATGTTAGGCTGGGAAGTTTGTCCACAGTATGTACAAAAGGAGGGTCTATAGAAACAGTTATGGCAGAACAAAAGACTGAGGAGGTCAGAGAACCACAGGCAGATCGGGGAGGGCCCTGAGTGTGAGTATGTGGGCAGCTGGCGGGCTACATGGATTGATGAGAGAGACCCAGTGCCCCACGAAAGCAGAGGAGTGTAAGGACTGAGGCTAAGACTATGTCGGTAAAAGGTCCAAAGTTTGACAGACTCGAGAAAGTGTGGAGGGAGTCATGGGACAGATTTGTTAGAGAAGAGAAGGTCTCCATTGAGGAAAAATAGGCTGTTGCTAGAGAAAGGGGCTGACGTAGGAAGTACCATAAAAGAAGGTTCTAATACAGGGGCAGAACCCAGACCCTTTATGAAGTCATCTACTACTGAGCACCAATTAAAAATCATGGGCAAATTAATATATAGATACATTCAACGTGTTGCAAAGAGATACAAGATATTAGAAGGGGTCCGAAGGGCAGGATAGAAAGCATGCAAGGCAGGTTGGCTTCCAACCAATGCAAACAAGTGGAAGGCTCATTCACTATGTATGCCAGCATCACTTATAAGAAATCACCTGATTCCAGCATACCACTTTTTAAATACCTGTCTCAATTTCAGAGGTTTAGTGTGACTGCACTATGATGATAAGATCAGATCTATAGGACAGTTTTGCTAGTATTGTTTGTGAGGCAGTGGTCAAAGTCTAAAGAGGGACTACACTGCCTTCACAAATGTTATTGGTAGGCAGAAGTGTCAGGAGAGTGCTGGAGATTTATGTGCCTCCATGGACAAAGTAACTCTCAACTTCAGTATACCATCAGCACTGGAGAAGATGAAAGGCCCATGCATGTTGGTGACGCTTCTGGGAATTTAACTGCATTCTATGGGTCTAGTGCCACAAAACTGGTGCTTTTTGCTGCTAGAGGGAGTGAAGAAGGTGAAGCATGAATGGAGGTTTATGCAGCAGATTTTAGGTCATCTGAATTTCACTTGCAAAGTGGTCACTACAAGTAAGACATTTTATAGTCTTTGGTTTTTACAATAAAATGGGCTTCAAAACTAATGGACATATTGAGGAGGAACATGCAAGGGTGGTTTGAACGATACAATTGTGTCACTTTGTGGTTTCAGGAAGAGCAATTACCTGGAAGATGAGATTTTCTGATGAGATCTGCAGCAGGGGTTTTTGAAGTATATTAGAATGGTAAATGTAAAAAATGTAAATTAGCACTTGTATAGCGCACTACTCACCCGTTAGGGTCTCAAGGCGCTGTACTAATACCGCTATGGAACCCCTCCTGGATTTTCCCTGTGAGGCACCCACTCCTGAGCACCCCCAGGGTGAAGCCAGGCATCCAAGCACTGTTGGGGCCGTTGTGGAGATTAAGCAAGCTATTGCCCAGACTTGCAGAGTGGGACCCATGAATTAGATTAGGCACCGAGGTGAGAATTATCTGGTCAAGGGGAATTAAGCCCAAGACCTGCCGAAACGGGACTTGAACCCTGGTCTTGAGCCAGATCTCTGCTTCAGGGTCTGCCGCTCTAACCATTGAGCCACACTTCTCCACCGGTGGGTGGAATATGCATTTTGGCCAGACGAGGGGAAAGAGAACCATCATAGAATTGTTTTTGGAATAGGTCAGAAGATAAATATTCTGCACATTTTAGGTGGATGGCTGACTAAAGCAAAAATTAGGGAAATTGTAAGGTGGTTGTACATCTAGTTAGCAACTATTTGACGGAGCTATAGAAAGGACCTTACAGCTCCTTGAAAGAGATTGAGTTTGAGTGTGCTCTGACAGCTCCAATTCAATGCCCTGTCTTCTTGCACTTTTGGAGAATCAATTAAATTGAGTGTTGAGGGATCTTTGAAAACATTTTCAGTAACTGCCAGCAGGTGGATAGCATGGTTTAAAGGTAGACCATGTATTGTGTAGGTGTGTTAACTGCAGGTTTTGCATTTAGAAAGGTATCTATTAAAGATAGACATGAACAGGCAAAAATACTGGATGGTATTTCTGTCTTTGTCCACATTAACGAACAGCATGAGTTAATTTTCAGGGTTAAAATCATGAAAATGGAGAGTGGAAGACCAAACAGAAGAAATGAAGGCAGGATATGAAAATAAAATTTGGGTAGAGTTTAATCAATAATACCTGTGCATGGGTTTAAGTGCACTATGTGGGGTGGTTAGTGGAGAGGGACAGAAGAACCAGTGTGGCCTAATTCAAGCTAGTAAGTGCAGTGAAATCCAAATCATGTGTTATGTGTTCTGTTAAGATGTGGCAATGTGTTTTAGGGAATACAGACTGGATCTTTTGTGGGTGTGAATTGGTCAATGTTGTTGTTGGTGATAGCTTCTCGGCTTAGGGTAACATCTTTGAATTTTTAAAAGATTGTTGAAATAACAAAAGATTATCTTGATTCATCTTATTCACTATCCTCCCATTATTACAGGTGTGCATGCTTTCAAGGGTGTGAAAGGATTTTGATGATGCTAGTACTAGTTTTGTTCCCACTGAGAGCATTGCCACCCTTAAGGTACTTATATTTGAAGGTTGCTTTCCACACCATTGCATCAGAGAAGTAAAACCCCATATTTGTAATAATTTCACCAAGTTTAGTGCTAGAGAAATGTCCTGTGATAATGGTTTTTGAAGACGTAGACAGAATGTAAATTTACAATTCTTTTGCCTTGTTTTGTTGATCTAATCAACGGATAGATTATAGCCTAATTTAAAGGATCAGACCTGCTGAGGTAGTTGGAGAAAGTGGATTATTAGTAAGGCTCCAAGTTTTCTATTTTTACTGTTTTGTACAGATAAATACTGAGAGAAAACAATCTGTTTCCTGTCTGTATTTATTTTAAAAAGTGGAAAAAAGTAAACAATTGTATTTCTTGGGAGAGACTCTCCATGCTGTCGTTCCAGGCCAACAACAGGACAGACAGCATGTAGAGCTAAGGAACAGAATAGGATTTCCTTAAATACAGGTAAATGATAATGTCTATGTGTACATAATGCCAATATTTACCTGGATGTAGTATTTTGTTATACTTAGCTGCTTAAGTTTCTAAAACGCAATATTTATTAGTTAGTTATTAGTTACATGTATGTGGAAATATACAATGTTATGACTTTATTTATTCTCAAAGCACAAAATAAATATGGATAAATACCAGTAAGAGAGCCAAAAATTTAATATGGATAAATACCAGTAAGAAAGCCAAAAATTAAATATGGATAAATACAAACGGAAGTGTAAAAAACATATAAATACCATAAAACCGGGAGCCCTAATTATCAATTGGGGTGCACAGTGGTCCACCACAACTAATAATGTCCTATTCTTGTAAGGCCCATTAAGGGTTTAGTGATTTAAACATGAGATCAACCCCTGGTAGTTTTGGTACAGAGCAGGAAGGCATTCCTTAAGAAAATTCATAAGGCATTTAGAAGTAGCAAAAACATTAAAGTAAAAAAATGCAACACAGTAAAAATCCCAAATTAGAAAGACAGAGGGGGTCATTACAACATTGGCGGTAAAAGCCGCTTACCGCTGTGCAGAAGACCGCCAACACACCGCCGCGCCCGCGGATTTACGCCACAGCCATTATGACCCACAGCTCGGAATCCGACAAAATTCAGACACCCACACAACTCCGCCACACCAAAGGTCAGTGATAAACTGGCGGAAAAAAAACCTCCACGTCACGCCAACAGAAATACGCCCATACTATCACGACCCACGAATCCACGCGGCGGTCTATCAACCGCGGTATTCCATTGGCGGTACACACCGTTGCGCTCAAAATACACACACTTCTACAAAACACCGCCACATTGGACAATTCGACATACACACACCTGATACACATACACACACCACTCCCACACACCCAATACAATATAAAACACACACCCACATCACCCACAAACCCCTATGACAAAAAATTCAGAAAGAAGGCCAGAGCGAGAGCACCAGCAAGAACAACAGCATCCACAGGCACACAACACCATCACCCACACAACTTCCACGCACAAAACACCACACACCACTACATATCACCACACTTACCACCACACACTCCACCCCACACATCACCCACACCACCCCATGGCACGGCAAAGACACCCCAGGTTCTCGGAGGAGGAGCTCAGGGTCATGGTGGAGGAAATCGTCCGGGTAGAGCCACAGCTATTTGGAGCACAGGTGCAGCACACCTCAATTGCAAGGAAGATGGAGCTATGGTGAAGAATAGTCAACAGGGTCAACGCAGTGGGACGACACCCAAGAAATCGGGATGACATCAGGAAGAGGTGGAACGACCTATGGGGGAAGGTGCGTTCCGTGGTCTCAAGACACCACCAGGCGGTCCAGCGGACTGGCAGCAGACCCCCACCTCCTCCCCCACAACTAACAGCATGGGAGGAGCAGGTCTTGGAGATTCTGCATCCTGAGGGCCTCGCAGGAGTCGGTGGAGGAATGGACTCTTGTAAGAAAAATCTTAACTATTACATCCCCCACCCTACCTGCATGCCAGCACATACCCCCACCCTCACCCTCACCCCCAGCACTCCCACTCCTCACAAATGTCCCACTATCACACACCCATTCATCCCAACACCAAGCCCTGCATGCAAAAGCATGCCCACTGCACATACCCATACAACCCCCCTAAACCATCATCACACAAGCCCACACACAGGAATGCCAGCACTGAGGTACACGGTCACCCACCCATTGCACACCATGACACACACAGATGCAATAATCATGCTTTTCCACCCCTGCAGGACCACTACCCAACGTCACCAGACAGGAGGGTCCAGACATCTCCACCCCCCCCACACAAGAGGCCCACAGTAATGACAGCAGCTCTGTCCACCTGGATCTAGATGACCAGCTCAGACCATCGTGGGCCTCGGGACAGTCGGTTCCCCTCACACAGGCACAGGCCACCACAGACCTTCCACCCTCTGGTAACACCAGCACAGCACCCACCCAGCGGGCCCATACCTCCGTCACCAGGACACGTCAATCAGCTGTGTGTCCACCACTACAGGGAACCCAGGATAACCCACCACCCCAACAACAACAGGGACCTGGGGGCAGTGGTAGTGGGCACACGTCCAGGGGACGGAGGCCCAGGAACACAGGGGAACTGGGAGGGCTGCTGTGCGACAGGGGGCGGACAGGCTCAGGGAACCCACTCTCCACGAGGCCCTCTCCTCCATCATGGGAGCATACCACCACTCCCAGGAGACGATGGCAACGGTCCTGGCCAAGTTTCAGGAGACCCAGCGCATGCAGGAGAAACAGTATTTGGGGTTCAGGGAGGAACTCAGAACCATCAGCTCTGCCCTGGGCACCATCGTAGGAGTGCTGAAGGAACTACTCAACACCAGGAGGGACACTGTGGCACTCCAAGAGGCCCCTGACACTAGCATGGTCGATGAACTGACCACCACCTCTGCCGGCGCTAGTGGACAGGAGGCACCGCCACAGGACCACCACACCAGCACCCCACCCCCTGCAGAGGGAGAACCACCCCGCAAGCGGTCCCTGAGATCCAGGAACAAGACAGAGCACGATGCCAAGACCCCCGCCAAGAAATGAGACCACCCTGATTGTCAACCCATTGTCCCACTTTGTCACCCTGTCCATATTTGAACTGCCCCAGCTCCACTTCCTATGCCCATATGGGCAATGCACCTATGAGACAAATAGACTGGACTCTGCCATGGTCACTCCTGCGCCATCACCCCTCACCATTTAACTTCCCCCTCCAATAATTGTTATGTAAATAAACACACCTAAAACACCAAAAGATCTGGAGTCTGTCTGTGATTTCGAAATAGTGTATTTGCTATTACAGTGACAAAATTTCCAGGAAATAGTAATGTCAACATACCGTTGTCACACAGCTCTATTCCATGAGGAATCAAAGCAGATGACACACAGTGGGACCCACACCTGTGAAACCGTAAGGGAAAGTGACAACTCAGTGACCATACACCGGGTGAAATCGACAGACAGGAGAGAGGTAGAAGTGTAAAAGTACTTGTAGTAGGCAGGAATGTATTCTCACCTGTGTCTCACTGGAAATATTGCTGGATGACTGAGTCCCTGTTGTCAATGTCTTCTTCCTCTGCTTCCTCCTCATCCCTGTCCACAGGCTCCACAGCTGCCACAACACCGCCATCTGGACCATCCTCCTGCAGAAAAGGCACCTGTCATCGCAAAGCCAAGTTATGAAGCATACAGCAGGCCACGATGATCTGGCACACCTTCTTTGGTGAGTAGAATAGGGATCCACCTGTCATATGGAGGCACCGGAACCTGGCCTTCAGGAGGCCGGAGGGCCGCTCGATCACCCTCCTAGTTCGCCCATGGGCCTCATTGTAGTGATCCTCTGCCCTGGTCCTGGGATTCCTCACTGGGGTCAGTAGCCATGACAGGTTGGGGTAACCAGAGTCACCTTATAGCCACACCCAGTGCCTCTGTAGTTGACCCATCACATAAGGGATGCTGCTATTCCGCATGATGTAGGCGTCATGCACTGAGCCAGGGAACATGGCATTCACATGGGAGATGTACTGGTCTGCCAAACACACCATCTGTACATTCATGGAATGATAACTCTTCCGGTTCCTGTACCCCTGTTCACTCCTGTGAGGGGGACCAAAGCCACATCGGTCCCATCAATAGCACCTATGATGTTGAGGATATGTCCAAGGGCATAGAAATCACCTTTCACTGTAGGCAAGTCCTCCACCTGAGGGAAAACGATGTAGCTCCGCATGTGTTTCAGCAGGGCAGACAACACTCTGGACAACACGTTGGAAAACATAGGCTGGGACATCCCTGATGCCATGGCCACAGTTGTTTGAAATGACCCACTTGCAAGGAAATGGAGCACTGACAGCACCTGCACTTGAGGGGGGATTCCTGTGGGATGGCGGATTGCTGGCATCAGGTCTGGCTCCAACTGGGTACAGAGTTCATGGATTGTGGCATGGTCAGACCTGTAGGTGATGATCAGATTTCTTTCCTCCATTGTCGACAGGTCCACCAGCGGTCAGTACACCGGAGGATTCCACCATCTCCTCACATGGCCCAGCGGACGGGGCCTATGAAGGACAACAGCGACCACAGAGTCAAACAACTCAGAGGTATGTACCCACAGTCTAGACAGAACACGATTCATACACAAATTCAGGCCTGTATGTGTGTTGAGAGTAGGCATAGGTATGTGTGACGCAGTTGGTAATTAGGCCATGTGGGCCCCTGAAATTGCGGCTGCCTGACCTCTAAAGCGGGACAATGGGATGTGAGGTAACAGCGCTGGCGTTGTACACAGTCGCGGTAGGCGGTCGAAGACCGCGGCGCAATGCTGCATTGGTTAACATTGGACCCTATGGGTCCCAGGAGCCAATGACGATGTACGCCGGCGGTGGCGGTACGCACCGCCGCGGACGTGACCGCCGCGAACGTGACCGCCATTTTCTATCACTTCAATCACTCGATACCTGATCTTCGACAGGAGAGGACCTACACTGCAAGTGCTGCTATGACCTAGGTCTGGAAGAGACAATGGCTCGTGCGTCTGGGGAAAGGGCGCCTGCCTTCACTGCGGAGGAGTTGGAGAAGCTCGTGGATGGGGTCCTCCTCCAGTACACGCTACTCTACGGTCCTCCAGACCAACAGGTAAGGAAACAGGGAGCATGCTGTATGGGCTATGGGTGTGTGGAGAGGGCTAGTTGTAAGAAGGAAGGGGGCCGAGTTCTGTGTACATGAAAGACGGTGGGTGCATGTGCCACATGGCAAGGGTACGGATGGGGGCCACTCACTTTGACGGTGCAGTTGCTAATGACTTCTCTTCTTCCCCTGTACATTTCATGTAGGTCAGCGCCCACCAGAAGAAGGATATTTGGTTTGCCATCGCCAAGGACGTCCGGACCCTGGGGGTCCACCACAGACGGAGCACCCACTGCCGGAAGAGATGGGAGGACATTCGCCGCTGGAGCAAGAAGACGGCGGAGGCTCAGCTGGGGATGGCCTCCCAACGTGGGAGGGGTGCCCGTCGAACCATGACCCCCCTGATGTTCCGGATCCTGGCGGTGGCCTACCCTGAGTTGGATGGGGGCTTGAGAGCATCACAGCAGACACAAGGGGGTGAGTACACTCTCATTCTGCTGACATTGCGTGCAGTGGAGGTGTCTGGGTGGGGGAGGAGGGCTGTGGGTTTCCCTAGGCCAGGGCGAGTTCCGTAGGCTAGGCCCCTTCGTAAGGCATGGCTCTGTGGCTCCCGACCCCACCTCTGTAGAGTGCCAACTACAGGTATTCATGCCCCTGTGTCATCTATGTGTGCAGATGTCATACATAGCCTTGTAGGCCATTTCCCAGGAATTGCAGTGTAGAGCCCAACAGCACGACGTAGTGCAGGGTGCTGCTGTGTCTGTCTTGTCCGCCAACGGAAGCGGTAATCCATGCAGTCAACATGTCTTTCTTCTGTCCCCCCCCCCTTTATTTTTGCGGTCTCCCTCTTCTTGTGTGCATTAGCATCATCAGGCGGAGGTGCAGAGGCACCGGAGCACGAGGGAGCTGCCTCCCACATGGGCATGGAGGCCCTCACTACGGACTCAGAATACACCAGTGGGACAGAGGGCGAGGGGAGCACCACGGCGGTCACAGGATCTGCAACCAGCGACATGGACTCGTCCTCCGATGCGAGCTCCCTTGTGGTGGTGGCAACATCTGTGCCCCCCACTTCAACAGATACAGCCGCCACCCAACCTACCAGCACCACCCTCCCAGCAGCCCCTCAGCCTTCGCCCCGTGCCCGCTCACCCAGAAGGTTGGGCATCACCTTCGCCCCAGGCACCTCAGCCCCTGCCCCTTGCCCTCCGTGAGGAGGCCATTGACTTCCTGAGGTCACTCACTGTTGGGCAGTCTACCATTTTGAATGCCATCCAGGGTGTAGAAAGGGAGTTGCAACACACAAATGCATTCCTGGAGGGCATTCATTCTGGTCAGGCTGCCCTTCATCGAACCGTTCAGACTCTGGCCTCAGCACTGATGGCAGCCATTGTCCCTGTGTCAAGCCTCCCCCCTCCAACTTCCTCCACCCAGACCCAATCCCCTGTACCTCTGCCTATCCCAAGCACACCATTAGACCAGCCTGCACACACCTCAACACACAAGGGAAGCTCTGGCAAACATAAGCACCACACATCCCACAGGCACTCACGCAAGCATCACACACATCCAGACACACCAACATTCACTGCCTCCACTGTGTCCTCCTCCTCGTCGTCTCCCTCCTACCTCCCAGTCTCGTCTACACTCACACCTGCATGCACTACCTCTACAGCCACTACATCCTGCACCAGCACACCCAGCAGCACACCCCGCTCACGTGCAGTCACCACCCCCACTACCATTCACACGTCGCCTGTGTCCTCTCCCATTGTGTCTGTGATGCCCCCTCCCAAGATACACAAATGCAGGCACACACCCTCCCAACATACACCCGCCTCACGACAGCCTCCAGCGCATGCACCTGCACCCAAAGCCACAAAAGTTACACCTCCTACAACCACCTCCTTTTCCTCCACTCCCAAACCCCCTCCAGCTACCCGTCCCAGTGTCTCCAAACAACTTTTCCTGTCCACCCTTAACCTGTTTCCCACCACCCCCCGTCCAACTCATGGGTCCCGTACTTGCACCTTAGCCACAAAATCTACGGGACCAGTGGTGCCTGTTGTCACAGGTATGTGGTGTGCACCGGCCACCAGGCCAGCCAGTCTATCACGGAGCCAGAGCACAGCCAGTCCCCCTCCTGTGAAGCACCAGAAGTTGGCCAGTGCCCGGCGGGAGAGGGGGAAGACTCCAGCCACTCAAGCCGATCACAGGGGTACCGGGGGAGTGTGGACTCTGCTGTGACTCCTCCTGAGGTGGGGAAGAGGCAGAAGAAACCCACAAAGTCTGGGAGGAGCAGCATGGCGGAGAAGACCGCCATCATCCCCGCTGGCCAGGAGGGCCCTGGCAGCCCCATCGTCGCTGCCCAGGAGTGCCCTGGCAGCCACAGCCCAGCTGCCCAGGAGGGCCCCACCAGCCACAGCCCAGCTGCCCAGGAGGACCCCACCAGCCACAGCCCAGCTTCCCAGGAGGACCCCACCAGCCACAGCCCAGCTGACCAGGAGGGCCCCGCCAGCCACAGCCCAGCTGACCAGGAGGGCCCCACCAGCCACAGCCCAGCTGGGCAATGAAGGACCGCCAGCCCCAGCCCCGCTGGGCAATGAAGGACCGCCAATGCAAGCACCGCTGAACAGGGCAAGGACCGCCAAGGCAAGCACCGCTGAACAGGGCAAGCACTGCTGAACAGGGCAAGGACCGCCAAGGCAAGCACCGCTGAACAGGGCAAGCACCGCTGAACAGGACAAGGACCGCTGAACAGGGCAAGGACCGCCAACTCAAGCACCGCTAGCCCATTAGCGACAGGGGCAGTGACGCAACAGGGAACGTCACGGGGTGAGTGAAGCACTCTGGGCACCAGTCCCCCTCCAGAACCAGTGGAGACATGCATCCACTACCTCAGTCCTTGGCAGGATGAAACACTCTGGGCACCAGTCCCCCTCCAGAACCAGTGGAGACATGCATCCACTCCGTCTGTCCTGCACAGGATGAAGCACCCTGGGCACCAGTCCCCCTCCAGAACCACTGGAGACATGCATCCACTCCGTCTGTCTTGCACAGGATGAAGCACCCTGGGCACCAGTCCCCCTCCAGAACCACTGGAGACATGCATCCACTCCGTCTGTCCTGCACAGGATGAAGCACTCTGGGCACCAGTCCCCCTCCAGAACCAGTGGAGACATGCATCCACTCCGTCCGTCCTGCACAGGATGAAGCACTCTGGGCACAAGTCCCCCTCCAGAACCAGTGGAGACATCCATCCACTACCTCTGTCCTTCACAGGATGAAGCACTCTGGGCACCAGTCCCCCTCCAGAACCAGTGGAGACATGCATCCACTCCGTCTGTCCTGCACAGGATGAAGCACTCTGGGCACCAGTCCCCCTCCAGAACCAGTGGAGACATGCATCCACTCCGTCTGTCCTGCACAGCATGAAGCACTCTGGGCACCAGTCCCCCTCCAGACCCAGTGGAGACTGTTATCTACTTGAGAGACTGTGGCTTTGCACTCCCCAGGATACCTCAATGGGCATGGAGCCCCCTCGTGGATATTGCGTCGTGCACTCATCCGGCTGAGGTGCCTCCCCCTTCCCTTCCCCCTGAGGTGCCTGTTGTATTTCTATCTGATGCCCCTGCAGTGTTCTCTCCGTCATGTTCGGGTATCTTGTGTGGGCCTCGCCCATGCATTTTGGGCCCACTGGTCAACGGACTATGAATATTGCAATACCTGGACTACTATTCGTGGTATATATGTTGTTAATAGTGTATATATGTAGATACTTGCTTTCTCTATTTTGATATATTACAATGGTTACACTCATTTCCTTTTGTCTTTGCATTCTTCCGGGGGGCTTGGGGGGTGTTACTGTAATGTTTGGATATGCATTGGTGTGTGTGTTGTAGTGGGTGAGGGTGGGGGTGGGGGTGTTGCGTGTGTGTGTCCCTGTTTTTTGCCTCCCCCCTCGCCTATGTCGTAGGTGCAGTACTCACCGTGGTCTTCGCCGCCGGCGTTGGTGCTCCTGGTACAGGAGCAGGAAGACTAGTGCAGGAAGAATATGGAGTTCTGGCTCCATGGTGTCGTCGTTCCTCGTGGAGTGTGTAGAGGTGAGCGTTTTCCCTTTGAAATGGCTGTTTCCGCCGTGTTTTTATCCGCTGTGAATCTGCCCCGGAAAAGGTGGCGGATTGGCCTGTCATAATAGTATGGGCGGTACA
Organism: Pleurodeles waltl; assembly: GCF_031143425.1. Classification (NCBI taxonomy): domain Eukaryota; kingdom Metazoa; phylum Chordata; class Amphibia; order Caudata; family Salamandridae; genus Pleurodeles; species Pleurodeles waltl. The sequence continues at coordinate 170,581,797 of NC_090441.1, forward strand.
TTGTCTTCCGCATGTCTGTTGGCGGTGACCGCCGTGCTGTTTGTTTGTACCGCCGTGGCGGTCTGAGTGTTAAAGTGGCTGTCTTTGTTGGCGGTTTCCGCCACGGTCGTAATTGGAAAATGTTTACCGCCGGCCTGTTGACGGTCTTACCGCGGCTTAAACACCGTCCGCCAGGGTTGTAATGACCCCCAGAAGAATGTTTTCATGAACAAAATGACACCAAAATGGCAAACATCCATTTAGGGGAACAGGAGATATGAGCGTTTAAATGCTTTAAAAAAATAGCGATAAAAAGCATTAAGCGTCAACAGCGGTCATCTGGTGACACTTAACCAGTACTTTGGCACAGGCTAAGGCCAACCATGCTGGAGCACTGGATGGATATAGAGACTAGGTTACTGCCAGTCAGAAGTTTTACCTTCTGATTTAGGGCCTGATTTAGATGTCAGGAGGGAATACTTTGTCACACACGTGATGGATAACCCATCCACTGTATTACGATCCCCATAGGATAGAATGGGATCGCAATATGGCGGACGGGATATCTGTCATGTTTGTAACTGAGTATTCCCCTCCGACGACATCTAAATCAGGCCCTTAATATCTGAAATGGAAGTGAAAAATCCTTAACAGGGCAATGTAGCAGGCTGTGTCCTAGATGGGTTGCACAAGGCTTGATGGCCGTTGGGCGAAGTCCTAGTGAAAACATTGACTTTGGGCGTGAAAGCTTGGTTTGGGAGATGGTAAAAATTCACATCCCTTTTGAGGGTTCTCTGAAAAATCGCACCACTGCTGCAGTTGGCTGCTCAACAGTTAGTGGTTCAGGCTACTATTCATAGTCAGTTTCATTATTGTAACTACCTTTTCTTGGGCGCTCCTCAGGGTGTCTTGAATATTTTACAGTGTATGCAAAATATGGTGGCCAAGATAGCTCTGGGCCTGCCCTGGCATGTCTCATCATCTTCTGCACTCTGTATGGTAAACTGCCTTCCAGTGACTAAAGATTATTGTTTTAAAATCTCTTTGTACAGTATACCATCCCATTCACAACTCTGGTCCTGTTTACTTGAGGAATAGGTTAAGATGTACACTCCAAATGTGTCACTTTGATTTATGGACACATTTCTCCTCACAGTCTCCAAATGTTTATATGCTTGTTTAGAAGCTAGGGCTTTTTGGCAGTGGTGGCGAGTTGATGGAACACTCTGTCCATTTACCATGTGGACAGCACTATTCATTTGCATTTTGGAAAGGTTTTAAAAAGTTTGTTGTACTGTTTATAATCCTTCTTCCAAATTCAAATATTGGGATAGAAATGATTTATGCTTTCATTAGTGTTGTCCTTTTGTAGGTTTAGGTTGATGTAGCTGTTTTCTTTTCGCACGCCAGGACACCTTTTCAGTATTTGTGCATTTACTAAATCCTAACATAATATAACATAACATTAAGGAGCTATTCAGCTCTTGGGTGACAGACTGTTACTCATGCAAATATGCTTGTAGAGATGTTATGCAGGCAAAAGGTGACTTTCAGAACGTAGCTTGTACACAATATTTAGCACAAATTCAGTTCTGATAATGGATTAAACTTGTTATATATACTTTAAAAAGTCCAAGAATTAACTTTTTATCTGGTTCCTATGTGGCGATAACATTTCATTTTAATATTAAATCCCAGTGCTTTCCTATGAAAAAACTAACCTTGCTGCATTAAATATAGCTTTTTAGGACTTTTCGCTGTAAGAAAATGTTTTACAACAAACTATTACATGTCTTACTTGTAACTATGGTGCACCCTGCCTTATGGGCATTTAAGGCTAACTTAGGGTACCTTTTACAGAATTTACAGTTTTAACCTGCACAGACAGGTTAGTGGTACAAGGCCTGCAGTTATGTTTTGCGCTGTCATATTAGTGGTGGCGCAATATGTGCTGCAGCTCAGTGACATTTAATTTATAGGCCCTGGGTACACTTTGTACCATATACTAGGGATTTAAAAGTAAGTAAAATATGCTGATTAGGGGTATAGACAATTTTGACATGTTTTATGTATCAGAGCACATGCACTGGGTTGTGGTTAGCAGATTCCCAGTGCACAGAGTCAAAAACAAGCAGCATCAGTCCAAAATGGGAGTGATCATTCAAAAGGAGGCATGTATCTAACGGTAGTGAAAAAGGATGTATATATTTGGCCTCATGGAGAGTGAATAAAACTAGCCTGAGTCAACAAAGAGGAGGCGTGTGCTGGTGTTATCATCAGTAACTGATTGACTGTTATTTGCTGTTAGTAATATTGCCAGGAATCAGCCTGCGCAAGGGCATTACGGTTATTAGCTGTGAATGATTTCTTGTGAATAGAAAACAAGTGTGTGACGAGAAATTATGAGTTATAAGATTAGAGTCACAGACAAGTGGACACATAGGGCCTGATTATGACCTTGAGGAGGGGATTACTCCGTCCCCAATGTGCTGGATATCCCGTTCGCCGTATTACAAGTTCCACAGGATATAATGGAACTTAACTGTAATCAGGCCCTGAATCACAGTGCTAATCATGTGCCATAAAACAATAAAATCCTTAGTTTGCCATGCTGAGAGTGGGTTGAGAGAGTAGATTGATCAAGATCAGTACTAGCATTTCAGGTGGAAAAATACTAGAATAGAGGAGAGAAATAGCATTGATTAATTTTGCTGGCTGCAAACTGGATCTACCTTGATTTACTTTATTGGCCGCAGGTAGCAACGACTGGAATCACCCACAGCAAATTATTTATTACTATTGGCTGCCAATGAGTAACCTGGGATGCGAAACATGTCTGTAGATTAGTCATAACAATATTTTGAGCAATAATCTCAAGAACTGGAAATCATATGGCATACAACCGATATTATCTCTATGGGGAGGAGTTGGCTGGGAGATAAGATTGAAAGAGCTCAGCATTATCACCTCAGGTGGCTGAATAATAACAAAAAGTCCTTAGATAGCAGAGCTTAGTGCAAAGTAGAGGCTCCATTGAATTCAATCTACCAATATGGCCCAGCACTTGCAAGATTTTGTGATAGAAATGTGCACAGTCTTGCTTATTGTTGCATTTCTTTCACAGTCCTCTAAGACATGTATGCCTTGATGACTGTTGGTACCCATTATCTGATGTACATAGAAAATAAAATTTCATAGCAGATGTATGCCCTTACTTCAAAAAGAATCAGTGAAACTACTACAAACTATATGTATGATGCTCCAAGAAGACAAATCCCTACATGTCTCGACCACTCCTGATGTTTGCCCCTGTCTCTTAGACTCCGCTCCTTTAATGGAGCGGGCACCTCGCACTCGGGAACACCTTTATTCCCCTCCCCTCCGGATTAAGACATCCCTGACTTACTGACTTCACCAGACAGCCATTTGCTGTAGAAGTGTTGTATTGTTGTACTATTGTTATGATGCATTATTTTGCTCAGTATTTCCTTTATTGGCTTATCCTATGTTTCATTAGACGCACTGTTACTTCGCTACCCCTTCGTATCACTGCTCCCAGAAATATACCTAGACTCTTGGATCCTGTCCAAAATTCTGCTGGGGAATCGGTTGCAGTCAATGATATGCATTCTCTCATGCTGTTTCTGTTTTGATGTCTTGTATTGCTCCTTTATGTATGTCTCTTGAATAAAATGCCAATGAAGAAATTAAAAAAAAAGTAGAATATATTACGAATGATGAGTGGACTCAATTGAATTTAGAAAAGCACTAACCTTCCCATTAAAATGAAAACTTAGATTTTTTTTTATTTTTCAGTTAAGTAACATATTTCATCATTTGTGTATTTGTTGGATGAATGCTTGTTTCTGTATTTTTTGTGTATTTTTTTGCCATACAAATCATCAAAAATTCTTAGGTCGGGGTAACCGGGTTCCAGTAATGACTCAGTGAGGGTCCTCAGTTTCCAATAATGATTAAGATGGGGTCCACAGAAGTTAAAAGGTTAATAATAGCTGCCCTAGCATAGTAAGGAGAATAACACCTTCTAAAAGCATAGATGCCAGGTTTGCCAGCATCCTCAATTTCAATCCCAGATTGAATGGATTCAAATTATGGTGGAAAATAATCCAGATTGAACCCCATTCCACATGCAATTGGAAGATGCCCCCCCCCCCACCCACCGCCACCTCTCCTCCACCCCCACCGCTTACTTACTAAAGCAAATATAATTTTAAATCCATCACACAAATGAAGCGAGTTTCAAGGAAATAATGAAGCAAACTAAAAATTGTTATTACAGACTCTGAGTTATGGCCACAGTCTGATCCAGAAAGTCCCCAGTTTTACTCCATCTCTGAGGGATTCTTTTGAGGTCATCATAACCTAAACACACATGTAAATTGAGACATCTATTATTTTTCTCTATGTCTTATTTTAGTTGTGCTTATTTCTGCTGAGGGTTGAAAGAAATAGTTCCATTAGAAAGTAACCATCGCTGCCTCCCTGTAAAATTTTAATCCACCACACTGTGATGGAGATTAAAAATAAAACAAACAGTAGAAGAACAGTCTCGCACGTAAGCATTTTTTAGATGTAGGGTTACACAATAAAAAAATAAAATGAAAAATATATTTTAGTATTTTATTCATGGAAAAATATTTTCCATGAATGGTCTTCATTTTTCTGTCACTCTCTGTGACCCTCAACTGAGTCACCCTCAACAGCATCTCCAGGGGGTACAGTTCTGGGCAATACAAAGGTGCCTGGTCCCCACCCCACAATTACCAAGTGAGGGAACAACAGAAACCTCTGGGTGAAAATCTGGGCAGGAATAGCCAGGATAATTCGATGTATTATATCTGTTTCTCTAGTTATTTTTCATTTCTAAGTGACCCTGACCCAGTTTGTAATCGGTCTGTGGTTCTATCCGGGAAGCATGTCTCCAAGGACCACTTCAAATGAAGGCTTCACTGCACTCACACTCACAGGGCTGTAGAATTACAGAGTGTTTAAAGATATTCTTTTACTTTCCAGAGGAAATTGTTTTCAATTACATCTTTTTACTGACATGTCCAATGAAAATGTGCAATATTGCTGCACTCTCCCACATTTAGAGGCATATTTACAAGCCCCCAGCGCCTCCTCGCGCTGCCCTAGTGTCTTTTTTTTTTTTACGCTAAGGCAGCGTCAAGAAGGTCTTTTCCCCTGCGCCAGACATACAAAGTGATGCAATGCATGCATTGCACTACTTTGTAATCCCTTGTGCCACATTATGCCAATGCCAGGCATAATGTATGCAAGGGGAGTGTTCCCCCTTTAGGGGTCCCAGACAAATGGCGCAGTGATATTTACGAGATTTAACTACGCCATTTTCTCGTCATTTATTATGCCTGTCCAAGGCAGGTGTTAAAGTGACGCTCCCATTGTTTCCAAAGGGCCTCCCCACGCATTGCTGGACTAGCGGCATCATTTTTGGCGCTAGTCAACTAATGCGCAACAATAGCGTAAAAAATGTGGACGCAATTGTGCTAACATGCAATATGGTGCGCCATATTGTAAATACGGCGCTGCCATGTTAATGCTGGGGAGGGAGGGCGCAAGAAAAGTGGTCCATCATAGCTGATGGGACACTTTCTTGTAAATATGCACCTTGCCCTTCTCTCAGAGTGGGCCCTGCAGATGAGAGTCTGAGCATCAAATGTGTCATCACTGAACCCAAAGAATGGCTTTACGACTTTAATCACACACAGAGTTTTTACTCCTCTAGTGATTAAAAAATTAAGGTTGGACCCAAGGCTTCTATCAATAACAACATTTCTGACAAATATGTGACCAACAACGTGTTACAAAATGAAACCGCAGCATCATTAAATAGGGAAGTTTGCAATCTTCAGAAAATTTCACCTGACAGAGAAATATCCGTTGAAAACGTTTTCCTCAGGACCATTTTCCCGAAAAGCTTCCTTTTTGTAAGATTTTGCATCTGCTATTTATTAACAAATGGTGTTGTGTTGGTCAATTTCTGAAATGTTCAAAACATATTCTGAAAGGTTGAAGAAACCATCTTTGCAAACTCCACACCCCTGAAGCATTCCTCACACCTCTATTAACTAGCCATATATTAAAAAGAAGGGTTGGCTGCATTATAAAAGTAAGGATGTGACTCACAATTGTATACCTGCCACTTCTGTTAAATCAAGTTTCTAAAATACCTATCAGGGGGTACACTATTGGACCAATAATACCTCGCACTCTAACGGAACGTATTTAAAGATTTTTTTAAGATGAGTACGACTAAAAATTTCACTGATTTAGTTGGTGTTCCAATGTGCTTCCAGTTGTAGATTTGCACAATGGCCTTTAAAAATGGACCACAAAATCCTCTTCTAATTCCACTATTCCTCGGGTAGTAGGGACGAGACCGAGCAGAGCATGTGTCCCATGATGATGGCAGGCAAACCTTGTTTTCTGCCTAAATAGGTGTTTTGCTTCCGGTCAGGAGTGTTAGAATTCCTGGAAATGTCTCCAGAGTTTCAGGGCAGTGCAGCCAAAAAAACGTTCTGATTGGTCATATGTTCTGGCCACTTCATTTGAAAGGTTAAGTATCTGCTGTCACCATCTGCCCCCTGTATATATTGTGCATACTGTGGTTTACTGATTGATTGATTCACGCACCCACTCACACACCCACTTGCGTTGTCATACACCCACTCACAGACTCACTGACACCCTCATGCACCCACTTACAGACCTGAGCACACACTGACGCACCCACTAACATACTGATGTACGCACTCTCACGCCCAGACAGTGACTCCCTCCTCAGATACACCCTTTCACATCTATTCTCACATCCAGAGAGTCCATGGACAACTCCTGCCGCGCATGGCCAAAGGGCAATGCACAGCAAGGGGTTGGGTGGTTAGAAAGTTTGGTGGCAACCTCTGGTGCACATGGGTGAAGGACGTGCATGGTGTAAGGTTGAATGCTTATAAGTGGTTGGCCACAGGGCCTGGCTGCAGGCCTGGCCCGTGGCCAACTACTGACGTGCACCGCCAAAGGCCATGGGTGGCGGTGGTTGGATTAACAGTATAGTAAAAAATTACTATATGTTAAAAAAAACACAGAAATTCACTGAAAAAAACAAATGTTACAGGGAAGTTATTGTTAGGAAATAGAACATTTTTCAACATAGAAATTTACTGAAAAAAAGAAAGGTTACAGGGATGTTATGGTTAGGCTCACATTTTAAACGAACAAAACCTTAGAAATTCACCAGTTATAGTTATAGTTATCTCAACTAACTATAACTCGTGCCTTAAGGTAACTATAACTCAAGCCCCCGCCATGTCTCAGTGATTGACAGCAGGTGAAGCATGGTTTGAAAGTAGACCATGTATTGTGTGGGTGTTTTCAACTGCAGATCTTGCATTTAGAAGGGCATCTACTAAAGGACAGACACAGACAGACAAAAATACCACGTGATATTTCTGTCTTGGTCCACATTAATGGAGAGAATGAGTTAATTTCTGAGTTAAAATCAGGAAAATGGACAGTGGAAGACCAAACGGAAGAAATTACAGCAGGATATGAAGAGAGAATCTGGGTAGAGTTTAATTGATAATACTGGTGCATGGGTTTAAAGGCACCATGTGGGGTGGGGTGGTTAATGCAGACGGACAGTGTGGACTAATTCAAACTAATAAGTGTAGTACACTCCAAATGGTGTGTTATGTGTTCTGTTGACTCTGAGATGTGGCAATGTGTTTAAGGAACTACAGACCGGATTCTTTGTGAGTGTGTTTCGGTCAGTGTTGTTGTTGGTGTTACCTTACAGGCTTAGGGTAAAATCTATGAATTTTTTAAAGGATTGTTCAAATAACACAAGATTATCTTGATTCGTCTGAATCAGTATCCTCCCATTATCACAGGTGTATATGGTTCCCAGGGTGTGAAAGGATTTTGATGATGCAAATACTAGTTTTGCTCCCACTGGTATCATTGCCACCCTCAAGGTAGGGTACTTATGTTTGAAGGTTGTTTTCCACACCATTGAATCAGAGGAGTAAAACTCCATACTTGTAATAATTTCACCACATTTAGTGCCAGAAAAACTTCCTGTGATAAGGGTTCTTGGATACATAGAAAGAATGTTACATTTGCAATTTTTTTGCCTTGTTTTGTTGATCTAACCAACGGATAGATAATAGCCTAACTTGAAGGACCAGACCTGCTGAGGTAGTGTGAGAAAGTGGATTATTAGCCGGGTTGAATGGTGGTCCACCACAAGTAATAATGTCACTATTCTTGTTAGGCCCATTAAGGTTTAGTGATATAAACCAGAACTCAACCCCTGGTATTTTAGATACAGAGTTGGGAGGTGTACCTTAAGAAAATACATAAAGCATTTAGAAGTAGTAAAACAGTTAAAAAGTCAAAAATGCAAAACAGTAAAAATCCCCAAATTAAAAATATAAAGAATGTTTTAATGAACAAAATGACACCAAAATGGGCAACAACCACCAAGGGGAACTGGAGATATGAACTTCTAAATGCTTAAATGACAATAGGGCTAAAAAGCATTAAGGGCCAACCGTGGTCATCTGGACACATTTGACTAGCACTTAGGTGCCAATTAAGGCCAACCATAATGGAGCACTGGACGGTTATAGAGACTAGGTTACTGCCATCTGAGATTTTGCCTTCTGACTTAGGGCCTGATTTAGATGTGGGGAGAGGGAATATTCCATCACACAAGGGTTTCACAAAGCTGGGTAGCCATTGAACGAAGTCCTAGTGAAGAAGTTGGCTTTAAGTATGAAAGCTTGGAGTGGGAGATAGTCAAAATTTACATCCGCCGAAAGTCCCCCACCTGGATACTTTTGGAGCCTTCAACCAGTGAAGATTTCTACATTCAGATTTAACCGTCTTTTAAAAACTGTGATTCCTCCAGCATGGCAAAGCTGAAAGCTGTAGCGGAACAGGGCTCAATGAGGCCTTCTCCATGTCCTCCAGTTAAAACATATTTGCTGCTGTGGAAAAACTCTGAACAAACCTAAACTTGAAACCTTTGGCCCAGTGACAATGCACCTTTGTTGGTTTTGACTTGGCAGGTTTGCCATTGTCTTTTGTCAGTTCTCCAGGAAAAAAGTCTTGAAAAGGTTTCTAAGTCCCAGGTTTTAGGATTAGGCAGGAGGAGTACACTGTGACACCAGCTTCTATGAGCTCAGGATAAAGACTTGAGAGCCATGACTCATTCCAACAAAAGCCACCAGCAGGGTCCATAGCAGGTCCAGAAGCAAAGGGTCAGCAGGCTCTTCATGGAAAGTGGACTTCTGGCATCTTTTGTGTCCCTGTACCTTAACAAGAGGTCAGCCAATTGACCCTTGGAGCCCCCTTCCTTATGCAGATGGCGGCAGGTCCGGTCTGTAGGGTTCTCTTCACAAAGTTACAACAGGAGGTGCAGTCCTTTCTCTGCCTTTCATGGGTCCAGTAGTGTTCTGCAGAGGGTGTCCAGGGGCACCTTATTAGCCTGGCACTAGCCTGTGGATGAGTGTGACTCCTGGCTCATCCCTGACCAATAGGGAAAAAGATCCCAGAGGCAACCCTACCCAATTTTGCAGCAGCTTCTGTGTGCCCTACTACAAACAATCCCAGTTCCCCTCTCTACCTAAATCTAACATGCTAGAACATTTTCTTTCTAGTGTAGACCTCCTGTCTCCCCCCGTACATGTGTGACAAGGGAAAGGAGCAATCACTCCTCTTTGGTCACTCAAATCGGTTCTGAGTGGCAGCTCAACTCCCAGAAGGATTGGAGCACGGCTGGCTAGGAGGACGAAAGAGGGGGCAGGCTTAACTGAGAGCTACATCTGCCTGTGACAGGGCAGGCCTCTTTGAAAATTATTACAGGGGCTGCCCAAATGGTCATTCTGCCAGAAGAGCAGGGCACCTCTGCAAACCCAAGCCCTTTCTCTCAGCTTTGAGATAACGTTCATACCTCACACCTCACCAGTAGCTTTAGTTCTATTGGATATGCCTGTGGCATTTGACACAGTTTCCTACTCTGTTTTCCTTATCAAGCTTAGAGAGATTGAAATTAGTGGGACAGCTCTTCAATGTATTAGATCTTATCTATGTGATAGACACCATTCTGCCTGTCTCCCTCCCTTCATGTCATCCTTCAGAGCTATGGGCCAAGGGGTCAGGCTAATCACTTGACCTCTTCCATTTCTTTCCTCTTGAGAGTCCTCTGGAAAATTGTACCACTGCTGCAGTCGGCTGCTTGACAGTCAGTGGTTTAGGCTACTATTCTTAATTGGCTTCATTACTGTAATTCCCTTTTCCTGGGCGCTCTTCAGGCTGTGCTGCATAAATTATGGTGTATGCAAAATATGGTGGTTGAGTTAGATCTGGGCCTGCCCTAGCATGTCTTATCATCTTCTGTACTGTGCACGGTAAACTGGCTTCCAGTCACTAAAACAAAATTGTTTTTAAATCTCTTTGTATAGTACATCATGCCATTCACAACTCTGGTGCTGTTTACTTGAGGAAAAGGTTTAGGATGTACACGCCAAATATATCCCTTTACTTTAGCTACACCATTCTCCTCACAGTCACCAAATCTCTGAATGTTCTTTTCGGAGGTAGGGCTTTTTCGACAATGGCACCGAAGTGATGGAACACTCTGTCCATTTATCCCATTTGCATTTGGGAAAGGTTTAAAAAAGTTGGTTGTACTGTTTATAATCCTTCTTCCAAATGGGAATGTTAGGATAGAACTGATTTATGCTTTCGCTAGTTTTGTGGTTTTGCAGGTTTAAGGTAATGTACTAGTTGGTTTTTCTCTCAGCACCAGGACACCTTTTCAGTATCTGTGCATTTACTAACTCTTAACATAATATAACATAATATAAAGAAGCTATTCTGCCCCAGGGTGATAGTTGGTAGCTTATGCAAATAATATTGTAGAGGCTTTATGCAGGCAAAAAGTGACTTTCAAAAAGTAACTTTTACAAAATATTCAGCACAAAATCAATGTTGCCAATTGATTAAACTTGTGATATTTTAGGAAGTCAAAGAATTAACATGTTATCTGTCTCCTATGTGGATATAACATTATTCAATTGTAATATTAAATCTCGGTGCTTTCCTATGGAAATTATAACCCTGCTGCATTAAATATAGCTTCTTAGGCATTTTCACTGTAAGAACATGTTTTACAATAAACCTTTAAACTACGGTGCACCCTGCCTTATGGGCATTTAGGCTAACTTAGGGGTGACTTATTAATATTTAAAATGAGGGTACCTTTACAGAACTTACAGTTTTAACCTGCACAACCAGGTTACTGGTACCAGGCCTGCAGTTATGTTTTGCTCTGTTACATTAGTGGTGGCACAATATGTACTGCAGTTCAGTGACATTCAATTTACAGGCCCTGGGTACACTTTGTATCAAATACTAGGGATTTAAAGGTAAGTGAAATATGCCGATTAGGGGTAGAAACAACTTTGACATGTTTTATGTGACAGAGCGCATGCACTGGGTTGGGGTTAGCTGAGTCCTCATGCAGAGTCAACTATCCAGCAGCATCAGTCAAAAAATGGGATTGATCATAAAAAAAGAGACATTTACCTAAAGGTAGTGAACAAGTGGTATATATATTGCGCTTCATAGAGAATGGATAGAATTGGCCTGAGTCGACACAGAGGAGGTGAGTGCTGGAATTATCATCAGTAACTGATTTACTGTTATTTGCTATTATTATTAGTCCCATGAATTAGTCTGAGCAAAGGTATTATGTGTATTCTCTGTGAATGATTACTTGTGGATAGAAAACAAGTGTGTGACAAGATATTATGAGTTATCAGGTCAGAGGCAAGTGGAGACATAATCACACTGCTAATCATGTGCCATAAAAACAATAAAATCCCTAACTGGTCATGCTGAGAGTTGGCTGAGACAGTAGATTGATCAAGCACAGTACTAGCATTTCAGGTGGAAGAATACTAGAATAGAGGTGAGAAATATAATTGATTAAGATTGTTGGCTGCAAACTGGATCTACCGTGATTTACTTTATTAACCACAAGTAGAAGCAGCAGGAATTACCCACAGCAAATGATTTACTGGTATTGGCTGCCAATGAGTAACAAGGAATATGAAACATATCTGTAGATTAGTCATAAGGATATTTCAAGCAATAAACTCATGAAATGGCAATCATATGGCTTACGAGCAATATTATCTCCATGGGGGAAGGTGTCGCCTTGGGGATAAGATTGAAAGAGCTCAGCATTATTGTTAGACCTGACAGCCTTAGGGTGGTCACCCCTAACTTTTTGCCTGCCTCCCTCCACTTTTTGGATACTGTTTTTGCTGGGTTTTAGACTCTGCACACTTTACCACTACTAACCAGTACTAAAGTGCATATGCTCTCTCCCTTTAAACATGCTAACATTGGCTCTTACCCAATTGGACTATTTAATTTACTTATAAGTCTCTAGCAGAGTGCACTATGTGGGCCCAGGGCCTGTGGATTAAATGCTACTAGTGGGCCTGCAGCACTGATTGTGCCACCCACTTCAATAGCCCTTTAACCTTGTCTCAGGCCTGCCATTGCAAGGCCTGTGTGTGCAGTTTCACTGCCAATTCGACTTGGCATTTAAAAGTACTTCCAATCCTAAAACTCCCCTTTTTCTACATATAAGACACCCCTAAGGTATGCCCTAGGTAGCCCATAGGGCAGCAGGGTGCTGTGTATGCAAAAGGTAGGACATGTACCTATGTAGGTTACATGTCCTGGTAGTGTAAAACTCCTAAATTCGTTTTTACACTGCTGTGAGGACTGCTCCTTTCATAGGCTAACATTGGGGCTGCCATCATACATTGTTTGAGTGGTAGCTGCTGATCTGAAAGGTGTAGGAAGGTCATATTTAGTATGGCCAGAATGGTGATATAAAATCCTGCTGACTGGTGAAGTTGGATTTCATATTACTATTTTAGAAATGCCACTTTTAGAAAGTGAGCATTTCTCTGCACTTAAATCTTTCTGTGCCTTACAATCCACGTCTGGCCGGGTTTAGTGGACAGGCTCCTTGTGCATTCACTCAGACACACCCCAAACACAGGATACTAAGCCTCACTTGCATACATCTGCATTTTGAATGGGTCTTCCTGGGCTGGGAGGGTGGAGGGACTGCTCTCACACAAAGGACTGTCACACCCCCTACTGGGACCCTGGCAGACAGGATTGAACTGAAAGAGAACCTGGTGCACTTCTAAGCCACTCTTTGAAGTCTCCCCCACTTCAAAGGCACATTTGGGTATATAAACAGGTCCTCTGCCCCTACCAACTCAGACACTTCCTTGAGAAGAAACGTGTAAACAGAACCTGCATCCTGCCAAGAAGAACTGCCTGGCTGCCTAAAGGACTCACCTGACTTCTTTCTGTGAAGGACTGCTGCCTTGCTGTTGCCCTGCTGCCTTGCTGCTCTCTGGCTGAGGTGAAGAAGTGCTCTCCAAGGTCTTGGATAGAGCTTGCCTCCTGTTCCCTGAAGTCTCAGGACCAAAAAGACGTTATCTCTTCAAGAAGGACTCCTTGTGCGGAGAAATTCGATGCACAGCCTGCCAGAAACGACGCACAGCCTGCACCGTGTTGAAAATTTCACCACACGCCGATCCGGAACGACGCAACCCGACTTCACAACCAGAAGATCGATGCAGCGCCAGCGTACCAACTGGAAATTCGACTCACAGCTCACCGGAACGACGCAGCCCGACTTCCAGAGAGGAATCGCCGCAGCGCCTGCCGTGCGATAGAAAAGTCAACGCAACACCCACCGAATCGACGCAGCTCCTGCGACTTCGTCCTGCCTCAGGCATGCCATTGCAAGGCCTGTGTGTGCAGTTTCACTGCCAATTCGACTTGCCATTTAAAAGTACTTGCCAATCCTAAAACTCCCCTTTTTCTACATATAAGACACCCCTAAGGTATGCCCTAGGTAACCCATAGGGCAGGGTGCTGTGAAGGCAAAAGGTAGGACATGTACCTATGTAGTTTACATGTCCTGGTAGTGTAACACTCCTAAATTCGTTTTTACACTGCTGTGAGGACTGCTCCCTTCATTGGCTAACATTGGGGCTGCCCTCATACATTGTTTGAGTGGTAGCAGTGGATCTGAAAGGAGTAGGAAGGGCATATTTAGTATGGCCAAAATGGTGATATAAAATCCTGCTGACTGGTGAAGTTGGATTTCATATTACTATTTTAGAAATGCCACTTTTAGAAAGTGAGCATTTCTCTGCACTTAAATCTTTCTGTGCCTTACAATCCACGTCTGGCCGGGTTTAGTGGACAGCTCCTTGTGCATTCACACAGACACACCCCAAACACAGGATACTAAGCCTCACTTGCATACACCTGCATTTTGAATGGGTCTTCCTGGGCTGGGAGGGTGGAGGGCCTGCTCTCACACAAAGGACTGCCACAACCCCTACTGGGACCCTGGCAGACAGGATTGAACTGAAAGGGGACCTGGTGCTCTTCTAAGCCACTCTTTGAAGTCTCCCCCACTTCAAAGGCACATTTGGGTATATAAACAGGGCCTCTGCCCCTACCAACTCAGACACTTCCTTGAGAAGAAACGTGTAACCAGAACCTGCATCCTGCCAAGAAGAACTGCCTGGCTGCCCAAAGGACTCACCTGACTTCTTTCTGTGAAGGACTGCTGCCTTGCTGTTGCCCTGCTGCCTTGCTGCTCTCTGGCTGAGGTGAAGAAGTGCTCTCCAAGGTCTTGGATAGAGCTTGCCTCCTGTTCCCTGAAGTCTCAGGACCAAAAAGACTTCATCTCTTCAAGAAGGACTCCTTGTGTGGAGAAATTTGACGCACAGCCTGCCAGAAACGACGCACAGCCTGCACCGTGTTGAAAATTTTACCACACGCCTGATCCGGAATGACGCAACCCGACTTCACAATGAGAAGATCGATGCAGCGCCAGCGTACCAACTGGAAATTCGACTCACAGCTCACCGGAACGACGCAGCCCGACTTCCAGAGAGGAATCGCCGCAGCGCCTGCCGCGCAGTAGAAAATTCAACGCAACGCCCACCGAATCGACGCAGCTCCTGTGACTTTGTCCTGCCAGTGCAGGAAATCCACGCACCATCCCCGGGGCGTCTGAAAACCCCGCAACCCGAAGAGGATCCATGACCGAGCACCGGAAATCGATGCACAGCCGTCCCTGCGTGGAAACTAAACGACATATTGCTGTTTGCGGCCCGAGAAATCGACGCACACCCCTTTGTTTCCACGCTTCTGCTCCTCTGCGGATCTTTTGGAGATTTTTCACGCGAACCAGGTACTTTGTGCTTGAAAGAGACTTTGTTTGCTTTAAAAAGACTTATGACACTTTATATCACTTTTCAGTGATATCTCTACATTTACTTATTGCATCTTTGATCGTTTTGACCTGCATTTATCCAGATAAATATTATATATTTTTCTAAACACTGTGTGGTGTATTTTTGTGGTGCTATATGGTGTTATTGTATGATTTATTGCACAAATACTTTACACATTGCCTTCTAAGTTAAGCCTGACTGCTCAGTGCCAAGCTACCAGAGGGTGGGCACAGGATACTTTGGATTGTGTGTGACTTACCCTGACTAGAGTGACGGTCCTTGCTTGGACAGGGGGTAACCTGACTGCCAACCAAAGACCCCATGTCTAACAATTATCAACTCAGGTGGCTGAATAATAACAAAAAGTCCTTAGATAGCAGAGCTTAGTGCAAAGTAGAGGATCACGTTGAATTCAGTCTGCCAATATGGCCAAGCTCTGGCAAGATTTTGTGATGAAAGATGTGCACAGTCTTGCTTATTGTTGCGTTTATTTCACAGCCCCCTAAGATATGGGCGCCTTCATGACTGTTGGTACCCGTTAGCTGTTGGCTTCAGCATCGTACACAGAACATTCAATTAAATGGAAGATTCATGCCCTTCCTTCCAAAAGAAGCAGTGAAACTACTACGAACTACCCAGAATGCAATGTGGTGTTGTTTAAATAGCCAGATGTTATAATGTAATGTGGGGTGTTTCTTTAATCTTTTTATTTGAGTGCGTGTTTGGACAATCTAATAGAATGTTTCATTGTGACAGCGTGGGTCGTTCCAAATCAGTTGGGATGTGACTGGCTTTCGGAGGAGCCATGTCTGTCCTTAGTGAATAAATCTACTTCTTCATCATCATTTTAACTATATCCTGGGTTAACCCTTCACCAACAAACCTATGTGCTGGAGGCTAGGCTGGATCGCGCACGCTATATGGAGCAGTATCGGCGGCTGATCAACGTGTTGTGTGTTTTTGGGAGGTGAGGCATTTATTCCTGTCCAACAATGTTTTTAAAACACGCACGTGCGTTTTCAATGTGCCACCGCCTGCCCTGACACACGCAGCTGTAAACAGACAATGCCATATCAACATAGTACCTCATGCAGTGGCCGGGTGTGTAGCGATATCGAAGGTCACGCTGGTTCCTCCGTGTCCTCGTGCGTCTGCTCCAATCAAGTCCGGATCGGCACTTTCTTGTCTCCAGATACGATCAGCGTCTAGTTTAGAGGAAAAAACCTTAGCGTTTTCATCTACATGTGAAGTGGTGAAAACAAAAAGAGGGCTTTGATCTAGCTTGTATGATTCCTCCTCATAAAGTGTGTTTTGAAGTGGTACCAAGCTACACATTAGAGTGACATTAGTTTCAATCTCAGTTGTGGCATTATCATGGCTTCATCCATAAATATACCTCCAACATTTTTAGACCAACAAGGCCAATCAGCTATTCAGTGGGAGGAGTGGATAGACATTTTTGAGAATTATTTAATAGCATTGGATGGACAAAATTGTTCACCACAAAGGTAAAAAGCATTATTATTAAGCACCATTGGCAAGGAGGCACATCATATTTTTAAATACTTACCTGAATACGGGACGACGATGGGCAACCTTTACAGGATGAGTTTGAGGAAGCGAAACTACGCATGGAAAAAAGGTTTTCTAAAGAAGAGAACATTGTGATGCTACGGTATAGGTTTTACACCAGACCTCAGAGAGAAGGGGAGCCGGTAGATTACCATATTTCAAGTCCACGTGAACTTTCAGTGAAATGCAGGTTTGGTCTTATGACTGATGAGCTGATTTGTGACCTGCTCATCGTGCAATGCAGGAGCAAAAAGACTCAGGAGCGGTTATGGGTGGCGAAGAACCCATCTCTTAAAGATGCGATAACAATAGCTAAAATAGTTGAGGAGTCAGAGCTCTGTATGAAACAAATCAGCAAGAAAGACAATTCCAATGGGGAAGGCGATGTAGCTCTCATATAAAAATAACTGTTGCTCCTCAATATGGGGGATCAGTAAGTAAACAGGTTACTAGAGATGTAATAACTGCAAAACTTAAAGTGTGCTCTGGGTGTGGGAGTTCATCTCACACCAGTGAGGCTAAATGGTGTTTTGCAGAGAAAAAAGGATTGTAGAAAGTGTGGTCGTAAGGGGCATTTTGCTCGTATGTGCAAAGATGGTTACAGGACACATGTTGCATCGACTGAATCATATGCGGAGGAGAATTGCATGGAAGATCGTGTTCTCATAGTGCAATTGGAAGAAATTGGAGTGGGGAGAGAAGCTAGACCGAAGGGTGTTTTTTTGATATCAGGCCAAAAAGTGGAACTAATGGTTGATTCAGGTTCATTGTATACAATTGTTCCAAAGTCAATGTAGGAAGAAAGTTGGCCTGAAATTCCCTTGTTACCCACAGATATTAGCCCCAGAGGGTATCAAGGTTCAAAGATCAATGTTTTGGGATACTTCGAATCATCTATTGAATTTAAGTCACGGAGTATTGAAGGGAAAGTGTAAGTGGCCGAATGTGGTCCTCCCATATTGGGTTGGGTACATCAATATGATCTACACATTGTTATTGATCCCCATTCTGTTGAGAAAGTTTTAACAGTTGATGACGTAGGTGTGGATGAAATTTTGAATGGAGAGAAGGATGTGTTTGAAGAATGGTTGGGAGAGTTGAAAGGGTATGTGCACAGAATAGTATTACAAGAAGGGGCAGTACCAGTGAAGCATAAAGCGAGGAGAGTACCTGTGGTGGTAAGAGATGAAGTAAAGAAACTGGTTGACGACATGAGAAAAGATGGAGTCATTGAACCTGTAGAGGCTTCTTTGTGGATTTCTCCAGTAGTTATAACCAATACATTTGATGGAAAACTCTGTTTCTGTGTGGATTTGCGAAGTTTGAATCAATTTGTTGTGACAGATGTGTTTTCGCTTTCAAATATAAACAAACTCTTGTTACTACTTAAGGGGGGCAGATATTTTTCTAAGTTGGATTTAAAGAGTGCTTACCATCAGATTAGGTTGCATGAGGATTCCAGAGCGCTAACAGCCTTTATAACAATGGAGGGCACATTTCAATTTACCAGGATGTCTTTTGGGTTATCCTCAGCCGCAAGTGTGTTTCAAAGGACAATATCGTTTTTGAGGGGGTACAAAACTTAATTTTCTTTCAGGATGATATTTAGATTTTTGGTCAAACAGTTGGTGAACATAATTCAGTTCTCAAGTTAGTGTTGGACAAGCTTAGAGGAGCTGGGTTAACGTTGAGGAAAGATAAATGTGAATTCCTAGTTGAGGAAATTGATTATTTAGGCCACACTATCTCTGGTGAAGGATTTAGACCTAAAGAGGATTTGTTGAAAGCCATTAGGTCTGCACCTGTTCCTTGTGACAAAGATCAACTGCGCTCATTTATGGGGCTCATAGAATATTATAGCAAGTTTGTGGAGAATTTTAGTATGAAAACGGAGACTTTAAGGAGGCTGTTACGGAAGGGTTGCAGTTTCAAATGGGAGAATGATCAACAAGAGGTGTTTGATGCGGTGAGAAGAGATATTTCTGATGCTGGCAGTTTCACACCCTTTGACACTCATTGTAAGACCATTTTGACGGTGGATGCCAGTGTGTGTGGAGTGGGAGCTGTGTTATCGCAAGTACAGGGAAAGAAAGAGGTGACAGTAGCTTTTGCTTCGTGCTCTCTGACGTAGAGCAAACAAAACTATTCAGTGATTGAGCAAGAAGCATTACTTGCGGCTCGGTCCATGGAACATTTTAGAACCTTCCTTTAGGGCATAGTTTTTATCTTGCGATCTGATCACAAACCATTACTTAAAGTGTTAAGTCCTGAAGGGGTGAGGAAGGGCTCTGCTAGGCTAGCAAGACTGGCGTCTATACTTCAAGAGTACGGAAACATATTACGGGATGGAAAAATACCCAGGCAGACTGTCTGTCTAGACTGTCTTTCAAGTGGGAGGACATGGACAAGAGAGACATTGTCCAAAAGGAACAAGAAGGGGCGGTGGCTTGGTTGACTGATATTGAAGACTGTGGGGGCAGGAACCTTTAGTGCAAAAGATTGGGAGTCGTGTATGGAGAATGATTCCGTTCTCAAAGGAGTAGCACGTATGGTATTAGAGGGCAAGAGAAGAGAAAGTGCGGTCATTGTGCCTGTGAGACCTTACGTAAAACTTGTAGATGAATTGACGTTGGTGAACGACAAGCTGATAATGAGGAACGACAAGTTTGTACCACCAAAGGGTCTTAAAAAAATCTTTGTGTTAGCTCATGAGGGTCATGTGGGGCAAACTCTCACACAAAAAAGGGTCAGAGAAAATTTTTGGTGGCCGGGAAGGGATGGCATGATTTCTCAATGGGTGGAGGACTGTGTAGTCTGTAAGGAAAGTGAACAAATATTGAGAACAGGAGCCCAAAGTGTGTGTGGCCGCATTGTAGATCCAGGTTCACCATGGAGTGCAGTTTGTCTAGATTTCATTGGCCCATTCATTGTGTAAGGAATAGGCTAAAAAATGCTTTAGTCATGGTTGATGTTCATTCAAGATGGGTTATAGTCAAATTTTTATAAGACATAACTACAAGGAGTACCATAGAAACCTTGAATGAAGAGTTTCGAGAAGAAGGTCTCCCTCGTGTTTTGATAACAGACAATGGTACTCAACTCACGTCACATGAGATTCATTGAGAATCATGGAATTATACATCATCGCACTGCATTGTACAATCGACAAGCGAATGGAACGGTCGCAAGGGTTAATCGCCTTGTTAAAGGTACCATTCTTATGGCCATCCAAAGTGGGAGGGAGGTGATGAAAATGGTTGACGAAATGGTTTGGGATCATCACAATACAGTTAACAAAGCTACAGGAGTTTCTCCATTTTAGATGATGAGAGGCAGGAAACCAGGGTCAAAGTTAATTCCTGCATGGATGGCATATGCTTGTTTGAAGGCAAGTGTGGTTGTGTAGGAGAAGGAAAAGGAAAGTGATGTGATGTGGCTGTAGGTGGTTTGGTGAAAATAAGACAGAGCAGAGTGTCTGGTGGCTTATCAAAATGTAAGGGTCCATTTAGAGTTGGTAAAGTGAGTAAGAGTTATGTTGTGTTAGAGAATGGTAACAAATGGCATAAGAGGAGACTGGCCCTGTACCAGAAAGGGAGCAAAGGGGGTGTGAAGCCTATACATTGCACAACTGGGTGAAACAGTTTCATGTTGATGAGGGATGAAGAGTTTAGAAGTGAGTCCAAAGGCATGGCTGGTGATGGTGTTGAGAAACTGAGAGTGGAAACTGGTATAAATTCTACTCCTCATGGAGAGGAAGATGGTATAAGTCCTACCCCTGAGGATGGGGTTGTAGTGAGTCCTACTCCTCATAATCAAACTCCTGACAAGAGTTTTTCGTAGTCAAAGAGTTCGAAAACCGCTGTGCCATTTGGAAGATTATGTTCAACTGAAATAATTTGTGGGTCACGTTTTCATGCCAATTGGTGTTCTCTATCTTTCATGCCAAAGGTGGAAGTTTGTGTTTGGCTTGTTTTTGTAAGTATTTTTAAGGAGTTCAGAAAGGGGGGAGATGTGTGGGGTGTTTCTTTAAGCTTTTTATGTGAGTGCGTGTTTGGACATTCTAATAGAATGTTTTATTGTGACAGCGTGGGTCGTTCCGAGTCAGTTGGGATGTGACTGGCTTTTGGAGGAGCTTCATCTGTCCATAGTGAATAAATCTACTTCTTCATCATCATTTTAACTGTAGTCTGGTGCAGCGTCATTACTACACCAGACGTGGTTCAAGGTGGCACATATGACGTGTGTGTCTTTTATGTTCAATCAGTTTCAGTTGTAATGCACGATTATCTAGTTTTTCACTCTTGTGTCTTCAATAAACATCACCTTTGTTGAAGTGTATGCCTTTCGATCGCATGTTAAGTTCTTGTACCTTTATACATTTTTTCATACTAGACAAAAAAGGCAAATGTAATTTTCCCCATATAAAATAGAGCTGAACTAACTTCATATCTGAGTTCACTCTAGCATCAACCAGCAATGTCTTCAAAAGAACTCTAGTCCCATCAATCCAACAATGGTACTTAACTTGTGATTTTGGGATCCCTGTGGGTCCACAAAGCCTACTAAGGGGGTCAGTGACTGCTCAGAAAATGAAATAATATTAACAGATTAATAAAGTGTATATAAATAAAGAAGCAAAAGCTAAAATTGAAAAATGTTAAATGGTCTGCAAACATAAAGGCATTTACAATTGGAAGCTAAACATGAAATTAGTATCCTCAGATTGATTTGTGGGAGAAGTATAAGTGCATTAAATAGAATATAGTATGAACAATGAGTGGACTCAATTGAATTTAGAACAGCTCCGACCTTGCAATTAAAATTAAAACTTTTTTTTTTTTTTAAATGTTATCAATCAAATAATATATTTCATCATATGTTTATTTGTTCCATTAATGCTTTTTTTGTATTTTCTGTGTATTGTTTTGCCGTACAAATCATCAAAAAGGCTTAAGTCGGGGTCCCTGTGTTCCAGTAATGACTCAGTGAGGGTAATGAGTTTCCAATAATGATTAAGTGGGAGTCCACGGAAGTCAAAAGGTTAAGAATCACTGCTCTAGCATTGTAAGGCAAATGACACCTGTTGCACAGTTGCCAGGTTTCCCAGGATCCTCAGTTTCAATCCCAGTTTAAATGGATTAAAATTATGGTGGAAAATAATCCAAATTGAACCACCATTCCATGTGCAATTGGAAGAACCCTCCCCCATCCATACCCCCACCGCTTACTTACTAAAGCAAATATCATTTTAAATCCATCACACAAATGAAGCAAATTTCAATTAGGAAATAATGAAGCACACTAAAAATTGTTATTACCATCTCTGAGTTATTACCACAATCAGATTTAGAAAGTCCCCAGTTTTACTCCATCTCTGAGGGATTCTTTTGAGGTCATCATAACCTAAACACAGATGTAAATTGATACATCTATTATTCTTCTGATTGTCTTATTTTGATTGTGCTTATTTCTTCTGAGGGTTGAATGAAATAGTCCCATTAGAAAGTAAACATTGATACTTCGCCTGTCGGATTTTAATCCACTACACTGTGATGGAGATTAAAAATTAAACAAACAGTAGAACAAATTCTCTCACGCTAAGCATTTATTAGACGTAGGGTTATAAAATAAAAAAAAATGAAAAATATATCTTAAGCTTTTTCCATGAAGGGTCTTCATTTTTCTGTCACTTTCTGAGGCCCTCATGTGAGTCACCCTCACCAGCATCTCGAGGGGGTACAGTTCTGGGCAATACAAAGATGCCTGGTCCTCACGCCCACAATTACCAAGTGAGGGAACAACAGAAATCTCTGGGTGAAAATCTGGACAGGAATAGCCAGGATAATTTGATGTATTATATCTCTTTCTCTAGTTATTTTCCATTCCTAAGTGAACCCTGGGGGTCCAGTTTGTATTCAGTCTGTGGTTCTGAAACCAGAGAAACAGTTCTATCTGGTAAGAATGTCTCCAAGGGCACTTGTAATGAAGGCTTCACTGCACTCACATATATAGAGAACTGCAGAGAGTTTAAAGATATCTTTTTCATTTCCAGAGGAAATCCTTTTCAATGATGCATCTTTTTTACCAACGTGCCCAGTGAAAATGTGCACTATTGGTGCACTTTCCCATATTTAGGGGCCTATTTATGAGCCAGTTTGAGTTTCTCTTGCACCTCGCAACACGGTGCAAGAGCGACGCAACCTTACATGTGATTTATGAAGCCAACCAAAGCCACTTTGTGGGGCCCTGAGTGTCTCCATAAATCTAGAGTAAGCAATGCAGCACAAATTGCTGTGTTGCCTTACTCTGCCCTGGAAAGGTGTTCCATGGCTATCAAGTGGGTGTTCCCACGCATTCTCAGATTTACTAGAACTAGTGTATCAGGGAATCGACCAAAAAGATACACCTTGTCTTGTGATACATGACAAGCAGAAATACCTATGTTCTACCTTTGGTCCAAGACCAATGGTTGTGAGCGTACACTAAGTGACTCCATTTAGAGTCAGGCAGATGAAATGCTCTGCCACAAATGTGGCAGAATAACTTGTACGCCAAACTGATGGTCTAACCGCTCTATTTAGAATTGGGCAGACCATCATGCTTCCAACGATGGTGCCCCCTCTGGCTTCCCTGGTGGAAAGTTTGCACAAACAACTTAATGAACTTGGTGTTGTCAGTGTAGGTACCCCAGACACCTACCATACATTGGGTGGACATTCTGTTATACTTTCTTAACGTTCTGCATCACCAGGAAAAGCCTAGTGGTTCTGAACAAACAAAAAGATAAATGACCCCCACAACCTGGGAGAAAACTTCAACAATGTTAGGGTCATTCATTTTTCATTTTTCAAAAAGAAACTCTAACGTTGTGTTGCAGCTGATATGCTAATATGAGAATATGCTAATGATTTTCATATATTTACTAATGAGAAAATTTGACAATTGAATAACAGTAATTGCAAATAACGTGTAATGTGAAAAATGTGCACACGGGGAGTGGTCACCGTCTGTGTTAAGAGTACTAAATAATGTGAAAGTGTAATATTTGTACTAATATGCTATAATGAGAGATATAAATGTATGTTATGATGCTTCATATTCTTAAATTAGCTACACCATAGGGCTAGTCGGCGCTTGGCCTTGCTTGCTTAAACGTGGAGAAGCGATGAGCTGCCGCAGACTGGAACTGGAGAAAAGGACCTTGAACTGTACAGAGTTTACCATGAAACACTGCTAGAAAATCTGCAAACTCACCAGCGGACAGGAGACGATCAGAACACATTGATACAATTATGTGTAGAGTAGGCTAAATGTACTTTCCCAGGACTTGAACAATGGAGCTACATACTAAGAGCTGGGGGCAACAATTTTGTTACCTGAAGAACCGGATGATGTACTCATCGACAAGAGGACCAATCATGTTAATGGAACTTGACTCTCAAAATAACATAGACAAGTGGTAAACAAAAACCATAGGTTAGAGTCATAACCCCTGATAAGGTTGACCAATAGGCAAATTGTGGGACGGACTGAGAGACCCTAATAAAAAGTCATGGCATGAGGGGAGGAATCAGAACGGAGAGGTGAAAGTTGATGACGTCAGGAGACGCTGTCCGAAGTGCTGAAACTTGGGCTTGCTCCCTGTGAGCCCAAGTCTTGCTGATGACTGATGACCTGGAGAGAAAGACTGACTCGTTGCTGATCTATCTTGGATAGGTAGCTATAACCTGATTGACTAATGAATGCTTTTTCTTTCTAGGTACCAACTGCACTGTTTAAAAGCTTTTCTCTTTAGTTAGAGTTTTTCAGATGAATGTTTTTGACAAAATTATTTTTGCATGAAGACCCACATTCTGATGCTAATTGGAGATAGGTAGGCTGACAAGGGCGACTTAGGGTGACTTTGACTGAATACCTTATATTGCTGAATTATGAATTGCTATGCTTTGCTTAACGTTGGTTGCATATTAATAAAGTGCTGAGAATCCATTGCTCATGTTGCTAATAAAGTTTGGAAATCATGGCTTTGCTGAATAAAGGTTTTAATTAGAATTGTATCTAATAGGGAATAAAACGAACTAACTTCCATATGAGTGATGGTGGTTTCTGATTAGATTAGTTCATGGTATTTTAAATTAATTGGATTGATTTGTTGTGGATGTCTTTTACTCACTATACTTGACTAGGATACCCTATGCGATCCAAAAGATTCAGCGACCTATTCACGTCCCCTTGTAAGTTTACTTACTAAGGACAAGGAGCGCTAGCAGTTGTGCTTTTGTTTTTGTATAACAAAACATTTTGCTGAGCAGCCGAAGGAACCATGGCGGCTAGCCAGCAAGCCTACATTACCTTCAAAGGGACCACCATGGCAGCATCTCATCTGAAGGCACAGAAATCGCCACCAGACAGGCAGAGGAATCTAAATATGCATGGCTGTAGGCCACCAGGGCAGCGGAATACACACGCCTCTGTTGCCCTGGCGGAATGGAGTTCCTCCCGCCAAACTCTAAATAACCCCTGAATTCTCTGCTCACATTTTATTACAGCGCCTCTCAATTCCAAAATTAACAAACACAGGTGGTGGATTGGTGAGGTGAAGTAAGGATGCTCTATGACTCTATCAACAAGAGGCAGCAAAGAACGAGGTGACATAACTGGGACCCGCAGAAGCACAAAAGGCAAAAAAGCATATTTCTCAGTATGGCAGAAAAGACTCGACTCGTTTCTGATGATAATAAATTGTTCCTTCTCGGTCACTGAAATCTTTGTTAATACTCATGTAAAGTTTTTCACTTCTAGAAGCCGGTCAGGGGAGGCCTCTCTTCCTAGCATATTTACAGCACCTTCTACCAAAAAAGGACATATACGAACCACGATATTATGATAAGAAGAAATCAACAAAATGTACAACAAACTGCCTTTTCAAGTAAGGCCCAATCGTTTTTTATTTGTAGTTAAAGATTAAAGGAATTATGAATTTAAAGTGTTGGTACAGTGCATCTTCTCATAGACATAGGCTGGTACCACAAGGGATGCCATTCTTCAATGTGGAGGTGCCAAGAAGCGTCCCACCAGGCCCTACACAGGGCGAGGTCTTTATGAACAAGAAGTGGCAATAAAAGAAGCGGAAATGCAAGAGTTTCCATTAAATACACTTGGTGTGACTCATCCCTGTCTCATGGGCCAATCACAGACAGCAATAAACGAGATGAGGCCATTGAAGAAATGCCTCAGAAAAACAAATATGTCACATCACTTAGTACCAAGGAACCAGGACGAGTCAGGTTTGACGAGGTAAAAAGAAGGTCATCTTGAGTTACTGCTCCAATAATGTCAAGTACATGATACACCCTTGGCAACAGTCCAACTTGGCAGCACAAACGAACCTGCTTACAGGGGTAATATGAGCTAGTTACTTAAAATCTCCGCATTCTTCTGACCTACAAGAACAGTTGATGAGTGAAAAAAATATTTAAAGAAACCAGATTTAAACATTAACATAAGGTGGGAAAGAGGTATGAGTGAGATCAGGTGTGTGTTTGTCAGTTTCATAGATACCTACACACTGATGGCAGGTCAGGACAACTAAACACATGCAGATGCCCCAGTACCCTACTGGCTCTACCCCTAACAAGGGACGCTAGTGTTTGTTCAGGGTGCCAAAGCAGGGTCTCAAGCAAACCACAGACTTAGGACCTCCTTATGATCTCTGCGGTCCAAACGGAGGTGGGTGGGTGGGGATGGTGAGTGGGGTTGGGGATGGCCTACAGGGAGATCGGGGGAGAGAGTTGGGGGGACTGAAGTGTCACATACTGGTGACAGGAATGAGAATTCCTGCCACCAGTATGCTTTCCTCCAAGGATTACCTGGTGGGGTATCCCGCCAGGAAATCCCTGGTGGAAATGGGATCATTATCCACCAGCGGTCAATGGTCGAAAGCCGGGTCGACGGTGGCTACCTTCGGCCCGGCGGTCGACTCAGCCCTGGTGGTGGGTGATAGTGAACTGGCTGCTTTGCAACCAGTTCACAACTTGTATTATAATATGGCGGTCGAGCACCGCCATGCCGTTGGCGGTCATACCGCCACCGCCAGCGTGGCGGTGCTCGACCACCAAGATCATAATGACCCCCTATGTAACTGAGATGCATGTGAATTAATTGCATTTGAATTAATCTCATATGGATATCCTGAAAATATGCCATGGCTTAGCCCCTCCTGCACCAGTAATATACCAGCCCGCAAAAGTCTGCTATCTCTGCTACAAGGCATTACTTACCCCCACACATCTGACTCAGACCCGTTGGCAGAGTTTCCACCTTAAACTCACCATTATTACACAGAGGCTTCATGTATTTTTTCTTAAGAACTTTATTTTTGTTTTTCATACAGCAACACCAAAAATATAGGGCACTGGTAAAAAAAAAAGTCACAATTGCCATTTGAGACAGTCCAACTCACCCTCCAACCACCTTCCCACACCTATAAAAAGCACCCACACATGGCACAGCTATGAGTTATCTGCAGGACATGCACCACCGGACAGGACCTCCACTTCGACATCCAAACGTAAAAGACTCTCCATTTCCCCCAATTTTTTCCATTTTCATGGGACATACTCTCCCAACATAGACCACCCTCTCTGCCTCCATGCATCTATTCATACCTTCTAATTACATACTTTCAATCAATCAGTTTTTGTAGAGCGCAGCTACTCACCCGTAAGGGTCTCAAGGCGCTGGGTGGGAGGTAAGGGTGGCGACTCATCCGAAAAGATGGTGAGCGATGAGCGATGACCTCTGTCTAAAGGTATAGGGGTAGGTTGTTCCAGCTCTTTGCAGCGATGTAGGTGAAGGATCAGCCTCAGGCAGTGGTTTTCCGAATGCGAGGGATAGTGGCCAGAGCCAGTTGAGCGGAGTGGACAGATCTGGCGGGGGTGTGGAAAGAGACGCAGTGGTTCAGGTAGGCCAGTCCGACGTTATGTATGGGTTTGTACGAGTGCGTGAGTAGCTAGAAAGGTGATTTGTTTTTCTATTGGGAGCCAGTGGAGGGTCCTCACCTACTGGGAGATATGTTCTTGGCATAGGAGGTTAAGGACAAGTCTGGCAATGGCGTTCAGGATGAATTGCAGATTTTTGATGTTTCTTGTCGTGGTGCTGGCGTAGAGAGCATTGCCGTAGTCAAGCTTGCTTGTGACTAAGGCGTGGGTGACTGTCCTGCGGCTGTCAGCTGGGATCCATTTGAAAATTTTCCAGAGTTTGCAGAGGGCGTGCCAGCAGGAGGAGGTGGCTGAGTTTACCTGTCGGGTCATAGTTAGGGAGAAGTCGAGGATGATGCCTAGGTTTTGGGTGTGCTCAGTCGGTGAAGGCGGGGTGCTGAGAGATGTGGGCCACCAGGAGTCGCCCCATGCTGTGGTGGTGTTTCCGAAACCTTTTGGCCATGTCCGGGTCTTCAGTGAGGGAAATTATGAGTTGTGTGCCATCGGCGTATGACATAATGTCCATTCTGTGGCTTTTGACGATGGCTGCAAGTGGGGTCATGTATATGTTGAAAAGAGTTGGACTCAGAGAGTATCCTTGGGAAACTCCTCAGCTGACTCCTGTGGGTTTAGATGTGTAGGGAGGGAGCCTGACCCACTGAGTCCTTCCGGAGAGGAAGGAGTGGATCCATTTCAGGGCTGTTCCGCGGATTTCTACGTCATGTAGTCTAGTGCACAGTGTGCTGTGGGTGACCATGTTGAAGGCTGCTGAGAGGTCGAGGAGAATGACTGCTGCGGTGTGGTCATGGTCTAGAAGTGATCGGATGTCGTCCGTGCTGCAAGAAGAGCTGTCTCCGTGCTGTGGTTGCTGCGGAACCCGGACTGGGAGCTGTCCAGAGAGTTGTTGACTTCGACACTTTTATACAGTGTTTGTGGTTAACCCCATATTTTAGCAATATCACGTTTAGCAATCACAAGACAGCATAGAAAATAACATATGCAACCTTGGGATATCCCTATTGCACAGAATACCTAATAGGGCGAATTGTGGTGTGCTGGGTTATTCATACTCATGATGGGTTCCAGTTCCCATATCAAACCCACCACTTCCCAATTTGCGCTCATCTTTGAGCATGTTCAAATCGTGTGGCTAAAAGTGCCCTCCTCTACGTGGCATCGTATACACATAGGGCCCTTCCCATTTTGAATAACCAGTTCTTATTGCAATATATCTTATGAAAGATTTTCAGTTCTACTAGTATGAGTCTGGCTTTAATCACTTTTGCTTCAGAGGTGTTGGTGGTTGTACGGTGTATTATTAAAGAAAGCTTGGTAAATCTGAGACAGTGGTTTCTGTGGACCCAGTTGTCCAGTGGGCTGTAATAAGGAATATCTGATCCACTGAGCCCTTCTGACCTAATGGCATGTGCCAGTTACATATATCTATATCTCTGAGTAAGCAACAGCTAAAATTTCTCTTCGAAGGGCTTCAAGCCGCCACTTCCAACACATATTCTAACAAGCTTATCCCAATGGTCTCTCATTGTTTAAAACCCAACAGTTTTTGGACCTCCATAAGCACTTCTCCGACTTCTTCGGAAGATCTTCAAATGCATCCCAAATGACTGCAACAAAACCATAACCCACGCCTTGGTCACCAGCAGACTCCACTATGGCAACGCCCTCAATCAATCAATCAATCAATCAGAGAATTTGTAAAGCGCACTACTCACCTGTGTGGGTATCAAGGCACTGAGGGGGAGGGCTGCTACTGCTCGAACAGCCATGTCTGGAGATGTCTCCAGAAGGTAAGTAGGTCCTTAGTCTGATGCAGGTGGGTGGGAAGAGTGTTCCATGTCTTGGCGGTGAGGTGGGAGAACGATCTGCCTCAGGCGGTTGTTCTGCGGATGCGTGGGACGGTGATGAGGGCAAGGTCGGCAGAGCAAAGCTGTCGGATCGTGGTGTAGAAGGAGAGCAGTCTGTTGAGGTATTCTGTTCCAGTGTTGTGCAGTGCCTTGTGAGTGTGGGTGAGGAGTTTGAATAGGATTCTCTTGTTGACGGGGAGCCAGTGTAGGTCTCTCAGGGGGGCTGTGATGTGGCAGTGGCAGGGGATGTCCAGGATGAGGCGTGCGGAGGCGTTCTGAATGCGTTGCAGTCTTTTCTGGAGTTTTCCCATGGTTCCTGTGTAGAGGGCATTGCTGTAGTCCAGCTTGCTGCTCACGAGGGCTTGGGTGACCGTTCTTCTGGTTTCAGTGAGGATCCATTTGTAGATCTTCCGAAGCAAGCGGAGGGTGTTGAAGCAGGAGGAGGAGATGGTGTTGACTTGCTGGGTCATTGATAGTGAAGAGTCCACGATGAATC
Source organism: Pleurodeles waltl (assembly GCF_031143425.1). Lineage (NCBI taxonomy): Eukaryota > Metazoa > Chordata > Amphibia > Caudata > Salamandridae > Pleurodeles > Pleurodeles waltl. Next base: position 170,612,089 of record NC_090441.1, read on the forward strand.
CGTGCGTGGTCAGTGGGTGTTGGTGTGGTTCCCAGTGTGGCAGGCCACCAGGAGTCGTCCCATGCGGAGGGGGTGGATCTGAAGATGAGGACCTCAGTCTTGTCGGAATTCAGTTTCAGGCAGCTGTTCTTCATCCGTTCGACGATGGCCTTCATTCCTTAATGGAGGTTGGTCTTGGCGGTGTCCTTGGTGAGGGAGAGGATCAGCTGGGTGTCATCGGCATATGAGATGATGTTGAGTTTGTGAGATCGGGCGATGTTAGCGAGCGGAGCCATGTAGACGATAAAGAGGGTCGGGTTGAGGGATGAACCCTGGGGTACGCCACAGATGATTTTGGTGGCTTCAGAGCAGAATGGAGGGAGGTGGACTCTCTGAGTTCTGCCAGTGAGGAAGGAGGTGATCCAGTCCAGGGCTCTGTCGCAGATTCCTGCATCATTGAGGGATGTGCGTAGGGTGTGGTGGCAGACAGTGTGTCGAACGCGGCTGAGAGGTCCAGGAGGATGAGGGACGCATCTTTGCCGTTGTCCAGTATGGTCCTGATATCGTTGGTGGCGGTGATGAGGGCTGTTTCGTGCTGTGATTGCTGCGGAATCCGGATTGGGATGGGTCCAGAGTGTTGTTCTCCTTGAGGAAACGGGTCAGTTGTTTGTTGACAATTTTCTCTATTACTTTTGCTGGGAAGGGGAGCAGGGTGATGGACCAGAAGTTCTTGAGGTCCTTTGGGTCCGCCTTGGGTTTCTTGAGGAGGGAGTTGATCTCGGCGTGTTTCCAGCTCTCCGGGAAGGTGGAGATCTCGAAGGAGCTGTTGATGATCTTCCGGAGTTGGGTGCAATGACGAAGCTTGCTTTGTTGAAGATGTGGTGAGGGCAGGGGTCAGATGGTGAGCTGGAGTGGATGGTGTTCATGATTTCGATGGTCTCGCTGACGTGGGTCCAGGAGAGCAGGAGGCTGGTGGGTGGTGAGTCTGTGGTGTCGGTGGTTGGCGGAGGGGTCTGAGTACTGAAGCCGACATGGATGTCTGCGATCTTGCGGTAGAAGAAGGTGGCTAGGGAGTCACAAAGGTCTTGTGATGGTGGGATGTCCTTGACGTTGGAGCCGGGGTTGGAGAGCTCCTTCACGATGTTGAAGAGCTCCTTGTGGCTCTGTGCGTTGTTGTTGATGCGTTCATTGAAGGCGGTTCTCTTAGAGGTTTGGATGAGTTGGTGATGTCTGCGGATGGCGTTCTTGAAGGCTGTGTGGTTGCCCAGTGTCTGATCTTGGCGTCACTTCTTTTTGAGTCTTCAGCATGTTTGCTTAGATTCTTGGAGGTCGGCGGTGAACCAGAAGGCCTTTTTGTTGGTGCGTCTGTTGAAGGGATTCTGGATCGGGGCGAGAGTGTTTGCACAGTTGTCGATCCATTGCCTGAGGTTGCGGGCTGCTGTGTCAGTGGTGTCAATAGGTGGGTTCCAGGAGAGGGCAGTGATCAGTTGGTCTTCGTGACCTTGTTCCATCTGCGGTGGGGAATCCGTTGCGGGTGATGGTGTGTTGTGGGCTTCTCGAAGGAGAAGTGGATGCAGCGGTGGTCGTTCTAGTGGAGTTCGGTGGTATGGCTGAAGGAGAAAATGGATTTGAGGGTGTGTCCTGCAGAGTGGGTGGGTGTTGTGATGAGCTGCTTGAGGCCGAGGTTATCGAGTTTGTCAAGCATGATGGTAGAGTTGTTGTCATTGGTGTTTTCGAGGTGGAAGTTCAAGTCCCTGAGGAGTATGTAGTCTGTGGATGCGAGAGCGTGCGTGCTGATGACGTAGGTGATGGAGTCGCTGAACTGCTGTCGGGTGCCAGGGCGTCTGTAAATGAGGGTCCCTTGGAGGGTGGTGTTTGGGTCAGTGTGGATCTGGAAGTGCAGGTGTTCGGCAGTGCCGAAGGTGTCTTCGGTGCTGGTCGTGATTCTGAGGGTGTTCTTGTGGACAATGGCGATGCTTCCTCCTGGTTTGTTGGTGCAGTCCCTGCGGGTGATCTTGTAGCCGTCCGTCTGGGTGGTGCCCCTACGACATCACCACCCAGAAGAATCCGAAGAATCTACAGCACATTCAAAACACCTCTGACAGACTCATCCTGGACGTCCCCACCACAAACAGATCACTAGTCTCCTAAGGGACCTCCACTGGCTTCCCGTCCAGAAGAGGATCAACTTCAAACTCCTCGTCCATGCATACAAGGCGCTCCACGACGTAGGACCCACCTACCTCAACCATCGCAATACCTTATACTCCCCCGCCAGACCTCTCCGCTCCGCTCAACATGCACTAGTCACCGTACCTCGCATACGGAAGACCTCGGCTGGAGGAAGATCCTTTGTCTACCTCGCAGAAAAGAGCTGAGACACCTTGCCTCTTCACCTCAGGCAGTCACCATTGTTGTCTCAAATCAGGAAAGACCTTAAGACCTGGCTCTTCGACTGAAGCACAGAAGACAGACCCCCTAAGATCCTTGAGACCCTTAAGGGTGAGTAGTTGCGCTCTATAAATAAGCCTGATTGATTGATTTATTGACTGTCACTTTCCAGAGAGGTGCAGCCAGTGTACTCTTTACCTGCCAGCCCAGACCTTTATTAGTGTCATCCCATGGTTGCAGGCTTGCCAGCGTGGGCACTGACAAACATTTTCTGTCTCTGTCCATAGATGTAATGTATGTATGTGTTGGGTTTCATAAGTGCCCTTTCTAGTCGGGTCACCGGCTCAGTATGTGGGCTGAATCCCCACTTGTTAATGACCTGAAGTTGTGAAGCCCGATAGTATGACCTTATATCTGGAAGAGCAATAACCCCTTTGTAGCATGAGCTGTAGCGAGTCTGCAGGGCTATCCCAGATGACTCCATCCGAGAGAACCATTTGTACTGTTTTGTCCACCCTGTTAAAGTATGCTTCTGGTATTTCATAGGGGTATTCAACAATATATACAAGAGTTTAGGTACACTACTCATTTTACAAATGGAGGCCTGACCAAATGTAATAAAGGACGTTTACGCCACCTCTCTGCATCCTGCTGAAATTCACGAAGACCTGACCAAGATTCCGCTCCAGGAACCTATCTCTGTTGGCCGTTATGAATATTCCCAGGTACTTCAAACTTGTTCTACCAACCCAAATGTCCCCACTCAGACCGCCCAGTCTCTCCCAGTCTCCCATCTCATAGAGGATCAATTTGTTCCAGTTCATGTGGTATCCTGAGTAGGTCTCAAAGTTGCAGAACACAGTCAGGATAGCTAGGAGTGACGTCGCAGAGTCCATAAAGAGATCCGGGAATCATCTGCATATAGCAATACTCCCTCCAGCGCATTGACAACTTCTGGAAATCCCACTATATCAGTTCTTCTCCGCACCCAGAAAGTAAGCAGCTCCAGGTGAAGCATAAAGAGCAAGGGGGACAATACGCATCCCTGTCTTGCACCCCTCCCCAAATCAAACTTATCAGACAGGTTTCCATTTGCCCTCACCACTGCTGTAGGTACCTTACATAGCAGTTTCACCCACCTACATAAGTTAGAACCAAATCCAAATTGCTTTAGGATCAAATTGGGGTACCCCCAGTCAACTGACTCGAAATCCTTCTTGGCGTCTAATGATTATATGGTCTTGGGGTCCCATTCTTCTTTTGCTTGGTCTAACAACACCTGCAAATGTCTGAGATTAAGTCTCATTGTTTTTTCCATCATAAACCTTATTTGGTCCTCATGGACCAGGGAGGTGATCACTCTGGAGACTCGACTCACCAAACATTTTGTTAGTATCTTACTTTTGTTGTTTAAAAGTGAAATGGGCCAATACGATGCACACAGATTGGCAGGCTTATCCTTTTTGGGGATTACCACAATAATAGCATGTTTACAGTCATCTGGAAGGGATCCCTCCTCTTTATGCACACAGAAGAGGTTAAATAGATGTGATTTATGAGTGAGGCCAGTCTTGTGGTGTTGGGATGGTAAGTCTTGTGCACGTCTCTGGAGAGTGTGCTTCTCCTGCCTTATGGTGATCTACAGGTAAGTCACTCAAATGTTACTGTATGGTCTCTGGATCCCGACCTCAGAGAACATGACAAACATGTATGTTCACTGAGGATCTCCCTGTTTACATGGTCTGAGACCCTAGAGCTTAGCTCTGAGGTCAAGGGGGAGCATGCATAGTACACCCCTATTTCACAGAGAGCGGCTACTGCCCTCTCTCTCTACCAAGGCAGTGGTAGACTGACAGTGGTGGCAGCAATAAATCTATAGTCAGGGATACCTGTGTCCTTGTACTCTTGGTGGAGGACAGCTACTAGCCACCCTCCTGATCAAGTCTGTGCTGTCTTCTTTGCCTGTGGTTCTGTTGGCTTTGTCTACCTGGGATGTGTGTTTGAGAGCCCATAGGCTTCCTAGGGGAGAATGGCGAGGTGAGCCATTGTGTTTTATGTGAGCTGAGCTGTTCTGTTTGACATTCCAGCTCCCCCGTGACCCTCCCTATTCCTTGGAGAAGCTTGGTGGGCTGGGGTAGACACTTGCTCATATAAGTGTTTAGCTTTCCTAATTCTGCCTCCTGGTCTGGAGTTAAATAAAATTCCTCTCTGGAGAATAGCCCGGGCTGATACCAAGATCCTGTCCTGATGCCCAGTAACTCATTCTATGCATGTCTCATACACGCAGTGGGCATGACTCAGATAGTCCTCATGATTGGAGGGATACTCAGGATTCAAAGTAGCAGACCCGCTGATTGGATCAGACTATCAATCAGAGGTGATAAAAGTCTGGATGAGTGGTCAGTGGTTGTTCAAGGCTGGTGTTTGGTTCTAACAAGCATCTACACAAGCCAGCTGTGGGTCTGCGGTATAAAGGCATGAACGCTTGCTCACCACATCTGAATGTGAGAGTTTTCTCTGTGATGGATGGATTCTGCTGTGAAGGAATTTGCCAGCTGTGAAAGAGCAAAAGTATCAATCAGCAACCTGAATGCAGATGCTGAGGACCGGCTGTTTGTGGGGCTTATCGAGCGGAACAGCATCAACTTGGAAGACAAGGAAATTGCAAACAGCTGCTCAAGATAAGTACGCTAGCAGCACTTCCACAGAGGGAGAGGGTGAACCTTGATTCCACCAACCATTTGAAGGTGAGATAACTTTGCCCATACCCCTCCCCTGTGCTGTTGCAGCCTGTGATACTTACAGTTACAATCTGTTGCTGGAAAAGAGTGTTCTGTGGTACAGTCCCCCTACTTCTCCTTTTGTGATACATGGGGGTACCAGGGTATACGGGCACTCTGGCAAGCTAATACCCTTCTACAGCTAGCCAGTGGCTACTGGTATAGTGGGACTCCAGTAAACTCTGCCAAGACATCTGCCACCTGTGATCAGATCCCTGACGCCACCAGAGCGGTGTCCTTGCTAAGGATGGGAGGGCACTTCTGTTCTTTGGGTGGTGGGTTCTGGGACTGATCTGCAATGTTTGACTTCACATCATATGCTGAAATCATACCATTGCCATCAGGGCTCTAGTGAATGAGAGCAACCCAGTGCAACAAGGTCGGTAATATGCAATGCTATTTGTGTGTCTACATGCTAACTTTGTTTGTAAAGTGATTAGTTTCTAGGTGTTCTAATACTGTTTGGGGTCTGAACTCTGGCCCAGGGGGTTGTAGAGATGTCTAGTTTATCCTAATTTTATGTGTAGTATATTTCTCTTATGTGCATTAAAGTACTTTTCTTTTTAAAAAGCAAAACACTGACTGGACATTGATCTTATAAGCTGGTAGTACAGTGTACCCTATATTCTGAATGTCTAAACCGACCTTACCTCCTTGAGTAAGCCTTTGACTGCTCTGCCTTGATAACCTGAGAGATTCAAGTGCTGGGGAGGAGTTCTTGGTTATCCAGTTTTGGCTCCACTAGTACTGAGGCCCCAGGACACCAGTGGGGGACACTCCAGTTGATGCGATTGGAGAGGGGTAGCCCCTGAGTGCCCTGGTACCCAGGTAACCTGGTCTAACATGCGGTTTGGGGAGTGGGGCCAGACGTTTATATAGCTCAACTGGGAGATCATTTGCTTCAGGTGTTTTTCTCGATTTCATGTAGGGTCAAGGGCTCCCTGATTTCTTGCAGTGAGAGGTCATCCTCTAAGCCCTCAATGTTTACTTGGCTCAGAACTGAGACAAGGAAATCGCCAAGCAATGCATCTGTCTTTCTGTGTGTAGGCTTGCCTAGCTTTATAAAGGGTTTGATAATGTGCGAAAGCCTGCGGTATCTGCCAGTCAGTTTTAACAGTCTCTCCACTCTTTGTATCTCGGCCACCCAACCCGCCTCCTCTTCTCTCCTTCCCAGCCATGCTAGGAGGTGGCTTGTCCTACTATCTGATTCATACAATTTCTTCTGCAATGAGAGGTAATGGTATTGAGCAGCACTGTGAGTTTTGGTAATGCTCTTGGACCACCGCTAACTGCACATATGTTGCCTGTGTCCAGGTCTGCACCAGGCTGACTCTAGGGACAATACATTCTCCCCCACTACCTTCATCTCTCTGCTCTTTTTCTTCATGGAAATTATATTTTGGATATTGTCCCTAAGCACCTACGTTCTTATAGGCCTCCCAGAGTCTGATCAAGAAGACACAGATCTCTTGTTTTCCTCAAAGTTCAGTTGTGAGTCTGCCCACAGGGCCATGATGACCTCCATTTCCTGCAATGACTATGAATGAATCCTCCAGGAATAGGGGCACCCCTCAAGCCAGCCCACACAGTGAGGTGTAGAGGCAAGTGGTCTGAAATGCTTCTGGCCAAAAAACCCACCTCATGCACCAACCAGACCTTGTCTTCTGGGTCAAACAAACAGTCCAGGCATGAGGAGGGCCTGTGGACTCCAGACAAGAAGGTGTATTGTCTGTTTGATGGATGATATTCATTAGGCCCAAAGCATGCTTGAAGTGCAGCAAATCTGCAGATGTTTGCATCATCATCATGTGTGGCGCTCCTATCCCGATCCCACTTAATTACATCCTTGAAGTCTCTCCTCACAATGTGCAATTCAGCCTCTTTCTCAATCAGTATAGGACCCAACTTGTCAAGGACCCTGCGCTGTAGTTTGGGAGGTGCATAGATGTTGGCTATTAGAATATCACGTCTACCCCATTTAGCCCAAAGGGTCACAGACAATTCTGATGATCCACCTAACATTTATCTATGAGGAAGGGAAGTTGTTTCTTGGCCAGAATGGACACCCCTCTGTAACCCCCATAGAACATTGCATGCACTAGCAACTTATCTTGACCAAAGAGAAGGCAGTTATTATCCAGCAGGTGGGTCTCTTGTGCAGGACCAGATCAAGGGAGTGCCTATGAAGGTATTACACCTCGACCCCCCTGCTTGATACTACAAACCATTTACATTCCAGGAGAGTACAGTCAGTTATTCAAACAAAGGGTGGGTGTGTACCGGTGTGGTGTGTCTCCTGTCAGGGGGGAGTGAACCCTGTCTGGGGGGACCCTCGAGGGCTCCAGTATCTCCATGAGTATCTTGAGCTGCTGCGCTGTTAAATCACTAAAACTGTGAACTAAGGTACATATTTCAAAGACTCTCCCCCCACTCTTCCAGTGTGTGGTATCCACACTTCCCACATCCCCAACTTTAGAAATATCTGTGGTCCTCATCTCCTTCCCCTGGAACGACCCCACGAAAAACGTACACCCTCTCATAAAAGAGGGAACCCAGAAGCCAACCAACATACATTACAAACCTCACTCTTCCACACCACCCAACCCCATCAGAGATACAGTAAGAAGAGAAAAAAGATAGGGGCAAGGGACCATGAGCTGTACCAAACTTCAAGACCCCCGCCACTCCCATTGCATCGCTGTTCAAATTTCACTTGTGTTGGAGTTAGGCAATTGAATCTGAGAATCCAAGGATTCTCAACCGGTCCCAGTGACATCCCTTAAAGTATTGACACAGCCAGTTTCACTGGGATGTCTACCACTTCATCCCCTCTTAAAAGTTCATCAGACCTGGATTTGCGGTCATCTTCTCTGGGGCATGAGAAATGTTCCTCTCTGTCCGCATGACCTCTTTGACCCAGGGCTGATTTCACCCTGTCACTGGTTCCTGCGTTTCCTAGACATGTGGAGCTGGGCAGACCCCAGCTCCCCTAAATCCAGATCTGCACCCAGGTTACGCACCCTAACCAGAGGAGGCCATTCCTCCATTCTTGCCCAGGCCTCAACAATGGTGGCAAAATATAAGCCTTGCCACATGTAAATAACCTTCAAGCACTCAGGGTAAAGAACCATATAGATGATTTGCCTTGTCCGTAGTTTTGCTTTGATCTCCACAAATGTTTTCTATTGTTGTTGAACACAGACCATAGAGTTGGGGAATATCATGATTGTGACGTTCTGGAGTTGCGCAGTCTGTCAGGCAGGGATTATGTCCCTGTCTCAGTAGTTCAGTGGCTTCAGTAGCCATAGGATAAATACACAAGACAGTGCACCTGGAGGTAGACCCCTGCTCAACACCCTATGACCTTGGTCTATAAACAATGCAGAGAGCTCCTGTATGAGCACCCAGGATTTGAACCATTCCATAAAGAAGACATATAGGTGGGGCCCCTCAATACCCTCTTGAACCCCAACAAAGCATAAGTTATTGTGTTGATATCTCCAATCCAAGTCCTCCTTCCAGTGTTCAAAGTGTCTAGCCACTGTGTGCAGGTTAAGGACCCATTAGACATACATGACTCCACCACCGCTGATCATGCCACAACTTTCTGTAGATCTTGTCTCAGGAAGGAGACTTCACTGTTCACCCTATCAATTTTACCCTATAGCACCATCTGCAAGTTTTTATGGCTTAGTGAGTGTGTGACAGCGGTATCTTCAGGTCCAGCTGAATCCTGGCTCATTCTCCACCACCACCACCACCATGAGGCAAGAATGTCATTGCTGCTCCTTTCACCATCACAATGCTGTCCCTCTCCCTGTAGGCTGTAGAAGAAAACTATAGCTGCGGTGATGTTGTGCCCACCAGTGTACAAGGATGCTCCAGGCTCGTCTGCACACCCCTAATCTCCTGGACACCAGCTGCAAAACAGTGGTGAGGAAAAGGGCAAGGGGCTAAGGGATGGCACAAGAAAGGCGGCTAGCACCACTCTCACTTAAACACAGAAATGTTCGCTTATCTGGGGCACAGTGGAAGCTCCAGCAAAGCCTCCCCTCCGAGCCTGGAGTGCCCCTCTGCTGTCTCCTCACCTGACTCGCCTCTTTCAGACAGGCCCTCAGACCCAAGTGACTGGCATGAGCAGCCACTCCGGGTCTTCCCAACCTCCAGGGGCACTGAGCTGTCACTGTGGCATCCTTCCAACGTGGCGAGGCGTGGTTCAAGCATCTCCTTTCCATATGGGGTTTGGGATTTTTTGTACCAATTGACTCTAACTTTAGCATGTCATAGCTACCAAGGGGTTGAGCTCAGGTTTATTTAGTGACTTTAGTGGATCACCCTGACAAGCAAGTAATACTCCCAATTTCTTACAAATAAGGTCAGTGATACCTGTAGAATGAGAATAAGTACAAAAGTGTTAAGGAGGCTAATGTCTGATAACTTGTACTAAAGCTGAACATGAAACTAAAAATGGAAGAAAATGGCACACAATAAGTACAAACGTATAACCTTCCCTTAATATGAGCAGGTCTCCTAAAACAAATAGTATCTGGAAGGGCCTCTTGGAAGAGACTATTAGGGTAGCAGGGGTGTGGAATAACTGTTGCCATAACATATTGCTTGGAATCAGGAACAACAAGTCTTCTTGTATATTTGGTCCATAGTTCAGGTGTGCCTATGCCCTTGCAGCACAGCCCCTTGGTTGTCAGATTACACTGCCACAGTATGATTGTGTTAAATAAGATTGTATGTTGAGGGTAATATATACATCCATATGAATACAATGCACAATTTGCATTGCTAATAGCGGTTCCAATGTAAAAGTATGTTTGAAAAAATGCAAACGATTGTGGCTATTCATAATGTTACCAAAATGTTCCTTTATTAGATGAGGGAGAATGGAAGCAATATGGGCAATTGAGATAGGCAATTATTTGCTTTCAAAATAAAATGTCCAAAACAATTCAATTATGAAAACTAACAGTTGAAGACTGTAGTTTCACAAAACTATAATACAATTTGCTTTAAAAAATGTACTTAAAATATTTACTTCTTGAAAACAACAAGGGCAAATTTAAAAACCACTCTCAAAAGAACCATTTTAGAAAACATGGGTGATGCATATCGATACTTAAAAATATAATTATAGAGAAGCAGTGAAAAGCTATTATGGACAACATTTAATAAATTAAATAGGGACTCCATTCTTATAGAAAGTTTCAATGGTGCATCATCATGTCAATGCAGACTTACTACTTTAAAGAATTTTGTGAAAGTTTATAGAAGTTCCAGGTTTCCAGTCAGGGAAACAGCCTTTACCATACAGTCTTTGCCATGTAATGCCTCTACTACAAAGCCTTTACCAAACATGCCTTTAGTATGCAGGTGCCTTTACCACACATGCCTTTACCACTCTTGGTAAGTATATAAAGTAAATGTATGTAAAAGTTTATAGACGTAATTTTGAAAACCTGCAAACAGTTGCATGTTTCCAGGCATTGAAACAGCCTTTATGACTTAGCTTTTACCCTTCAATGCCTTTAGCACACAACCTTTACCAGGCATGACTTTACTATGTAAGGTGCCTTTACCATGCATGCCTTTACCACTCCTGGTAAGTATATATAGCAATTTTATGTATATACATATATATTCACTGAAAGAATCAAAGGTTAAAGGGACATTATAGGTAGGTGAAAATGTCAGATAAAACATACCTTTTTAAACTAACAAAGACACTGAAATTCACTAGTTATTATCTCAAGTAACTATACCTTGTGCTATAAAGAAACTATAACTAACACCCTCTCCATGCATGCTATTATCATTATTGATTTCAGATGTTGCAGTTATGATATCAATGATGTCATAGAACATATCATGAGAGATGTAATATGTGAGGTCATAAGCAGAGGATGGAAACTTTTGGGTTCACACCCGGCGGGAGCAGCTTTATGTTTCCACCAAGTGAGAGCACATTACATTCCCTGCCTGGGCTCTCACGGGTAGGGAACCCATGATGTTCTGGGCCTTGGGGTCATTGGGATACCTTCCAAGAGCCAGCCCTGGGGTGTGGGTTCCCTGGGGCCTCAAGGAGACTCGGGGAGGAGGGTCACTCACCCCAATACCCTTAATTTTATATACGGCCTGTTGGGTGGGTTCCCTGGAGCCTCGATGAGGGTGGAGGAGGTCTGTACTCCTCCTGCCATCTAAACTGGAGATCGGCCCCATGGGAATGTGGCCCTCAAAAGGCTGTGAGAGGTGGCACACACACTGCTCTCCCTTATAAAATAAAATACACTACCCCCACCCCTCCAGCCCTGGCCCACGTTGTTTTTTTGTTTTTTTTTAAAGCACAGGAGCTAAAGCTTTTTTTGTTACTAATTTTACTGTGGATTTGAAGATCCACCACAAATTTGCACATACACTTTTAAAAACATTTGTTTTTGCACTGGGGTGGGGTTCCCCCACCAGTTCTAGAGATAACTTTTCAACTTCTTTTTCCGGACTTTCAGTTAGGTATGGTAACAATAACCTACTTTGCATCCCACAGTTCTAACATGCGTGCAGGCACACCTCTGTTGATGTGGTGGTAGCCAATCAGATCTTATTTCAAGACCTGTTGGCTCTGTGGATCCTCAGTGGTGTGAAATATACAAAGTTTTTTAACCTTAACATCTCTAAAACTATTGAACAGAATTATACCAAATAACAAAAAAACACTCTTTCTGGACCAAGATCTTGCTTTCTATAGATATTGATATTGATATAGAGTTAACATTACTTGTACCCTAGTGCAGGACATGGTTTGACTCTGGAACAATATTTTAGACGTTGGAGCAAACATACTCAATTTGCCGCAGATCTCCAGTTATGGTGCCTGCTGGAGTTTGCCCACCTAGAATGCAACATGAATATGACTGACTGGAAGAGGGGGGGCTGCCTCACACTAGCTGAGTTAAGGGAGACGATGCAGTGTCTTCCTTTGAGATTGCAAGAACTCAATACTGAATTGACAAGGGGAAGTGCCTACAATGTTGTGCGATAAAGGACGAAATGCGCAAACTGTGGGGGGATGCGAGGACACTCCCAGTGAGTTCTGCCACATTGACATTGCTGGTGCAGGCAGAGTGCCCAGGACAGTGTAAGCTATTAGAGACGATACACGCAAACACCCACTACACACTCACACAAAGTGAGACAGACTGCAACCAGTGCTTCACAGCTGCAGCGTGGAACCAAACATTAATGTGAATTAAAGACATATCTAACAATGAAAGATTTAGATTTTTGCACTTTAATTATGCATGCAGGACATATATGACACCAGCAATGTTGCAGCGCATAAGTAATAAAGTTATGTGGTACTGTCCCACAATCTAGGACCCAGAGGCCACCTACTACCATCTGGTGTATGACAGAGTAGCAGCATACCAGAGGGAGGTGGTGGGTCGATACTCGGCACATATGTTGCTTACAGTGTAATTGGTGCCATGGACATGTCTACAGGGCATTGCTGTTATACAAACTAATTATAAAATCAAACGAAAATTGTACAGTTTACAGGCTTGCTAGCAAAAAGAGGTGTTGTCATGTGCTGGTTGAGCACAAGATCTTTAGAGACACAACAATGGACCTAGCACTCACCAGAGTGGACGGTGGCAAATGAAATAAAAATGAACCTAACTGCAACAGAACAGACAGTACAAGAAGACCTTGACCCCTGGAAAGCGCTGTCACACGCGTTGATCTACTCCCAGGATGAAATGCGCCCTTGAAGACCGGAAATACTACTGTTCTGCTACAGTATCACAATCTGTACCATTGTGGCCAAATAATTGGTGCCCATGGTTGTGTATAATCTTATTGCCCAATTATCACATTGTGCAGAGATGTTCTAATTACTGTATGTGCCCTGTCACGCAAATACAACCTGTGTGTGTGTGTGTGTGTGTATACTGCAGATGCGCTGTTTCAAAATCTCTAATACAAATTGCATTTAAAAGAAAAACCATAACTGGGGCCTTAAATTAACTGTATCTGTAATGTCATCAGATGGGATCAGTAATCATACCAATGATGTCATAGAACATGTAACAAGTGATGTAATATGTGAGGTCATTAGCAGTGCAAGGGAAGGGCATGAGTTAAAGTTTCTTTAAGGCATAAATTATACCTAATTGAGACAACTATAGCTGGTGAATTTCAGTGGTTTTGTTATTTTAAAATAATATGTTTTAACTGGCGTTTTCACCTAACAATAACACCCCTTTAACTTTTGTTTTTGGCAGTGAATTTCTAGGGCTTTTTTAATGTAAAACTCTTTGGGCCGGAAAACCTGGCGGATTAAGACCGGTCCGACCTTGGCGCTTTCACCATGGTCGTAATATGGAGGTCGGACCACCACACTTATAATGAGGGCCTAAGTCAATCACCCATACATTCACTCAGAGACTCATGCCTCCACTCACACAACCACTCAGACACTCATGCACCCCCTCTCACCCACTCAGACTCACACACCCACTTTCAGACCCACTCAAACACTCAGGCACCCACTCACAGATCCACTGGCAGAGACAGGCCCTGTTGCCAACCTGCGCTGCCCACAGCCAAAGGACGTGCGTGGCATGATGTTGGGTGGTTATAAGGCCTTGCCTGCAATGCCTAGCAGCAGACCAGGTCTTGCGACCAACCCACGCAGCGCACAGAGCCATGCGCGGCAGGGGTTGGAATAACGTGTAGTACTTAAAATTGCTTTACATTAAAAAATCATTGAAATTCACTGAAAAAACCTTAGTTTCCCTAGGGCGTGCGTTACAGTGACTTAAAAGAACTCTAACTATAACTGCTGAATTTGTATGGTTTTGTACGAGTAAATTCATAAGTATAACGTCCCTGTAACCTTTGTTTTTTTCAGTGAATATAGATAAAAATGTACCACATGCATGTGGTAAAGGGATTCATTGTAAAGGCATGCGTTTTAAAGGCATGCATGGTGGTAATGTCATACATCCTTCCAGGCACATTCCTATCAAGCATTTGTGAATTCGATTTTTCCTCTGGAAGTGCAAATCCATTTGTGAACACTTTTTTCTTCTTCAGTTCCCCATGGAGAAACTGTTTCCCTACAAAGTTGTACTTCTGCCTTAGTCAAAGTATATTTTCAACCTTTTTCAGAGTGGAATGGGTTGGAGAGATTTGATGAACGCCTGTAAACATTCCTGTTTTGGTGGTCTAAAGCTCACTGGGTTTTCCATCAGTGAAACTACCACGTTCTACCTGCTGCCAGCCCCTGATTAGATTTGCTCACATGAAAATATTTGTGCAAGTAAGTTCTTTCGTAAGAGCAAAACTAACATTTGCGCATAGAAGTCAAAAGTACCTGAGTGAATAGCTTCAAGAATTGGGCCAGTAATATTTTGATTCTAACAAGGCCTTGTATTGTTCCTCTTGCAAAAAGTAAATGGACAGTCATTGATAGTAGGCCCGGCAAGGAGGAACCTGGGGCACAGTGAGGTGAAGTGATTTGCCTAAGATTTACACATGATCAGGTGGAGGAGACGCCTGTTGATTCTCTACTGGCAAACTAGGATGGATCACAAGTATAACCTGGGCTTATTACAATGTGTGGAATCAAGTGAATGCTTAAAACTAAGGGGCAACTTTACAAGAAAGTGGCTCATAATAGATGATGCGCCACTTTTCTTGCACCCCACTACCAGCACCTAACGACACCATGGTAGCGCCGTATTTATGATATGGCGGACCATGGCAGTCATTAGGACGACAGCATCAGAATTTTTTACGCTATTGTGGCGCTTTGCTGCACTAGTGCCAAAAAAAGTGCAAACAGGCCCATAGAGGCCCAGAGGTTACTATGGGTGCGTCATTCTAATGCCTGCTTTAAGCAAGCGTTAAAATGACGCCAGAAATGGCACAGTGAAATCTTGTAAATTTCACTGCACTATTTTTGCGGGCCTCCTAGCGCCAGAACGCCACTGTTGCATACATTATGCCTGGCGCAAGCATAATGTGGCGCAAGGGGTAACAGAGTGGCGCAATGCGTGCATTACTCCACTTTGTAAATATGGCATGACAGAAAAGCCACCTTAACACCACATTAGCATTAAAACAAATGACGGTAATGTGGCACAAGGAGGCGCTAGGGGCTAGTAAATATGCCTCTACATTTATAAGAGTCATTCACAATATGTTTCCTCGGAAAGTAAAGTAAGAAACACAATTGTACAATTAGAAGAATGATATTTCCTGAACGCTGCTGTAACCTGAACTCTACATAATTAATGTGCTGGCAACTTAAGAGCCTACCATCATCAGAAAGCTGGTGTAAACTGATGCCATTTATAAACAGAGCCTCTGCAAATAGAGAGTTTGTATTTCAAGATTTGACATAAATAGAATATGGTATAATTAGAAAGGTGGCATAATCAGTGCCCTGCCACAATCCAAGCCCTGGCCTAATATGAGCCCTGGCATAATGCGCAACCCACTTATCCAAGTTCTGATGTAACGGGAATACTGCTACAATGTTCCACCTCACTGCATGACACCAACTGTAACAGGTGGATTTGTTTATTCAACAAGTAGATTTATGAAGCATCTCATCCATTACACAATCAATACAAATCAAAAGCCCTGGGGTAGATTGAGGAACAGCTTGGAAGCACAACCACTGAATAAAACAACACTTGCCCAAAGTAAAATAGCATATAGACAAGTGGAACACAGGAGGAACAAAGTATCAAACTTCTGATCCTAACAGAGCACATCAGCTGAGGGGGTTTAATGGATGCGTTTGGTGGACACGTCCTGCGCGGCCTGATTGAGGTCACAGGGTAATTTGTCACGTGGCTGTTTTTTATTGCTCTATAGGCAGCAGAGTAAATGAAATTAAAATCCATTGTGTCAACAGATACTACATAACACTTGTCATTTCTATTTTTCTTAACAATAATTGGTGATAGGCAGGGTCACTGCAATTATACCATTGATTCAGTGGCAATGACATTTTCCTCATAAAAGCAGATTTGCGTCATTTGCCACATAATCGATCATCTGCTTCATAATTTGCAAATGTCAACACAAAAAATTGCTGCAGCTCAAATAGAACAAAAATTATAAAACATGCGCTGTGCACAGTGGAAGACCTTTCCCAAAGGTCCACTGGGCATCTATCAGTTGTCTATTGTTGCATTTGCTTACTAAAGTGGTACTAATGCGGTAAAGCCTTTTCCCAGAGTGTATTAACATATGTATAAGTAACAAAATAATGAAGGAATGCTCTCACAAACTATGTCACACTACACCACATAATTTGGCTTTTCTTGCCACATTCTTTAGTCAGCCTTGCCACATAACTTTGTCCTTCCCTCTTGCAGAATTCCAGTGACTCTGATGATAGGGTACATCCAGTACACGTGTTATAGTCTTATTTCTCACGTCTTAACAAACAAGCCTAAGAATAGAGCATGTGATTTCACGAAGTCTGTCAAAGATTACAAGGAAACGCTTGTTAACGAGTATTTATGACTACTGTGTCAATATTATTTGCGACTGCTTTGTTAATACTTAAAAGGGGCCCAGATAACAATCTTGGATGCAGACGTGTTCACAGTCCTCACCAATTGGACACTTCATCGCCATAAAAGGCACTCCTGGTCCTGCCCTTGCCATCACCTTCCCGTCTTCACCCACCCTTGGGACTGGCACGTCATAGCCTTTGTGCTGTGTGTATGCTGAGCAGGTTAGACTGAAACATCATTGCCATGCCTTCTTGTAAGGTTGGCTTGAGGTTTTGTGCAGAGGCAAAGCGTTCTGTGTATGCTGCGGCCAAGACTTAGTAAGATTTTGTGTCGGGTTGTATCACTTTTTTGACGCAGCCCCAATGCAAAATCCATTTTGCAATTTAAAAGTGACCCAAATTGTGATTGGTATGGCACTGCATGGCTTTGGAAAGGAAAAGTAACACAACTCAACAACTTCCCTTGCTAAGCTGCATTGTGTGAAATCTTAGTAAATCTGGGTCTGAATTCAACCAAAGGTCTTGCCACCACGAAACCAAGCCCATGTTTACATGAGTCTGAAAATGAACATCTCAGAGCCAATTGAAAACACCCATATAAAATGCCCCCACATGATTCTTTCAGGACAGCCCTTCCTCGCAAAAGTGAAAGAGTAGAGATTCCTTCAAACTGAAACCCCAAGACAGTGACCCTCTGCAGAAATAAGGGGAAAACAGTTGCCTTACATGTTCCTGGCAGCGATTCTCTGCAGAAAAAGCAAGCATTGACAAAGCCAATAGGATTGTTGTCTCTATTCAGATGTTGTAGAGAAGCCATCGAAGCTCACAAAATAATCTTCTGCAGGAAGCCCCTGGGAGTTACACCAGTGCTTGTTTTATATAGAGAGTATACGGTTTTACTATTAATGTTTGTAGGATCTACCGTTATGGGTATCTCAGTGTGTGTGCGGAGCACCATGGAGGGATGGGAAACTAGAAAATCCAGGTTATTAGCTGTTTTTAACTGAGAGGTAAGAGCTAGTAAGACAAATTGCAGGGGTGACTGTTCCAGCAATAGGTGTCCAAATGGGAGGAGAAGTGGCCCCCAAATCTGGAGGTTGGATGCGGGGAATGTAAGCTAGACGTGTACCTGAAGAATTCACAGAGATTGTGCAAACAAGACTATTGCAGGGAAAACAAGTGTCTGTAAAAAGCAGGCCCCTGTGAGAATAACAGAGAAGTTTGGAAAAGGGCCTTTTCTGGCTGGCCAGCCAGTGGAGAGCTTTAAGATGTGGTGCCATGGGTGTGCAGGCTGGGAGACTGAGGACCAGGTGAGTGGCCACGTGCTAGGTGACCTGAAGTCTTCTCCTGAGGGAGGTGGGGATATGGAACTGTATCTACCTATAAGGAGGTACCATAGTCATAGTCCACGTGGCTGGTTATAAGGGCTTGAATGATGGACTTGCATGAGTTGACAGGACTCCACTGAACACCTTTCTTGATCATCTTAAGAATGCCATAACAGGTGGCAGACACTGATAAGATCCAGTTAGCCATTGTGAGATTACTGTTCAGAATGATCCCAAGGTTTAGCAGAGGAGGTGGGGCATGGAGGGAGGCCAGGCTCCAGGCTCCAGTGCTCATCACCGGTTGTCCCGAAATGCAGTGGAGTTGCTAAAGAGCATGACTTCAGACGTGTCACTGTTCTTTATTCAGACAGTGCTCACACATCCAGTTGGCCACATCTAACATGCAGGCATTAAACGGATTTCAAGACAAAGGGTATATAGTAGGAAACAGAATGAATTATGCATTGGCTGCACAGATTTCAAGACTGTGGGGGTCATTCTGACCCCGGCGGTCAGAGACCGCCGGGGCCAGGGTCGGCGGGAGCACCGCCGACAGACCGGCGGTGCCCCGCAGGGCATTCTGACTGCGGCGGTTCGGCCGCGGTCAGATGCGGGAAACCGGCGGTCTCCCGCCGGTTTACCGCTGCCCCATTGAATCCTCCATGGCGGCGGAGCGCGCTCCGCCGCCATGAGGATTCAGACACCCCCTACCGCCATCCTGTTCATGGCGGGAAACCCGCCATGAACAGGATGGCGGTAGTGGGTGCCGCGGGGCCCCTGGGGGCCCCTGCAGTGCCCATGCCAATGGCATGGGCACTGCAGGGGCCCCCATAAGAGGGCCCCGCAAAGTATTTCAGTGTCTGCTTTGCAGACACTGAAATACGCGACGGGTGCAACTGCACCCGTCGCACCCCTGCAACTACGCCGGCTCAATTCTGAGCCGGCGTCCTCGTTGCAGGGGCATTTCTGCTGGGCCCGGGGGCGCTCTTTTGGAGAGCGCCCGCCGGCCCAGCGGAAATGTCTGAATGCCCGCCGCGGTCTTTTGACCGCTGTGCGGTCATTCGGCGGCGGAACCTTGGCGGACGGCCTCCGCCGTCCGCCAAGGTCTGAATCACCCCCTGTGTTTCCTGAGAGGACTGCCAAAAGGGCCATGTAATCACTAAAAAGAGTAGGGCTTAAGGAGGAGCCTTGGGGGACACTGCAAGTGAGATAGGAGGGTTCAGACCGGTAAGAAGACAGAAAGGTGGACTGAGATTTTCCAGGAAGAGAAGAGCAGAACCAGTTGAGGGCATCCAGGCTGATGATGCTGTCATAAAGGTGGTTTATAAAGATACCTTGGGAGATAGTATCAAATGCGCAGACAGATCAAGAGGTTCAAGGCTTCCTTGTCTCCCTGATACAGGGTGCAATGGATATTGTCAGTTGCAGCGATCACAGCTGTCTCTGCGCTTTGGGCACCTATGAAGTGAGATTACTGCTCTATTCATAGACTCCTAATGACACATGGAAGCCTCCTAGAAGATGAGATGCTAAAATAAAATAATTTTTTTTACATCTGCATCTGGAAAACTGCACTCAATGAAAATGTAAAGAAACAGAGAATATATGACATATGCTTAATCATCAATCAACCTCTATTTGCATAGCGTGGCTATTCACAAGTAGGGGTACCCATGTGCTGGGACTGTAGATGCAGTTGGCTCAGTTGAAAAGCCAGGTTTTGAGGCCCTTTCTGAATTCGAGAAGTTAAGGTCTGTAGGTGATGAGGAAGGTTGTTGCAAGACTTTGCAGTGATGTAGGAGAAAGAGCATCCTCCACTGCAGCGGATGCAGGGGGTGTGGACAAGGCAAAGGTAGGCAGAGCGAAGTTGTCTGGATGGAAGGTGGAAGTTCAGTCGGGGTTGATGTACGCTGGTCCCTGGTTGTGGAGGACTTGGAAGGTGTGGACCAGCAGCTTGAACTGGCATTTCTTCTGGATGTGGAACTAATGGAGCTTCTTGAGGTGGGGGGTGATGTTTGTCAGTTTAGGGAGGTCAAGGATGAGCCTGGCCGCTGAATTCTGTATTGCACACATTTCCACCACGAGTAATACAAATATATTTAAAAAATAGAAAGCCATTTTTCTTGGAATTTATTGTTATTAAGCTTCCAAACATATATAGGTATGTCATTCACAGGCTGGTGAGCATCCAAAAAAACTTGATACATATAATTCTTCAAACTAGAAGAAACTTAGAACAGCAGAGAGCTTCCCCCTTCTCTCTACAGCTCCCCATCTGCATTTCTTTTTTTTCTATGTCTTTTTATTAGAGATTTCAAAGGTAGCACTACGACATCTATAACCTCCATTATCTTGTACACAAAATTAGTAATTATGAATAGACTTGGATCCCGTAGAGCTTCTCCCTCTCCCCACTCCTTTGATTCTCCCCTTGTGGGCATTTTAGGCATGGGATCGCTCAACAGCTTGTCCTTCAGGGAGAAGGATTCCTCCAACACTGTACCCTTCCCTATCACTGATCGGAGGCCATGTATCACCTATAAGTATCGGTACATCACAGAGGATGACAACTGATAATCTCTAAGTCTCCCTTTGCCCAGAAGTCCCCCAGGGTCATCACCACCTCTGCTTCCCAGAGTAGGGTGGAGTGTGTAGTTCTATTCTACCATCCTAAGCATGCTGTTACCGCTTTCCAGATTATGATCACTATTTTAGTCGGAGTAGGTAGTTTGCCCAACGGCCTCCCATCACGTCTGTCTATTTGTAGTGTCAGTTCAGTCTGTTCCATGAAGGCTCAATCATTGATCGTGAATAATTGTGACACCCAGTAGTGCTTTTGAACATTTGGGAGCGCACTACCCCCACCAAAACAGCCTCTCATCAGTTCGGGTAAGGGATCCTTGCTGGGCTGCCTCCCCACAAAAACAGACAAACTTTCGCCTCTACTAACTTGGAGTATGCCTTCAGGACCCTGCAGTTATGCAGTGGCATAATGTCAAATAATGCAGCCCTGCCTAATAGGGAGTGTGTCAGGGCATGCCACATTCACAAATCACCCTTCAGTCTATCGAGCAGAAGGATTACAGTCTGCGCATGGAATGGCTCAGCATCATATGTGACATACATTCCTAGATAGCAAAATCCACTCCATGCAGTCGTCGTCCCACAATCCGGTAGCTGTCTTGGTATTTCGCCCCTTAGCGGATACAGTAAAGACTTGTGTCAGTTAATAACATATCCTGAGTATTTACCAAAAATTTGTGAGTATTAGCATTATTCTACCCACAGTCAACTCAGGGTCTGCAATATAGAGTAACATATTATCTGCATATAACAATATTTTGTCCTCCCAAGCCCAATCCCACACCATGTTCCTGACCAGCGGGTCTTGTTGCACCCAGACGGCCGGCGGCTAAAGTGTTAGAGCAAAGATCAGTGGCGACGGAGAGCAGCCCTGTCTGGTACCTTGTTGCAGTCTGAGTATTGATGAGCAGGCCCCATTAACTTTGACCCTGGCCAATGGGGTCAATAGAGCAAGTAGACCCATGGTGTTCATTATTGTCCTGCATGGTGCCTACACTCATCCCATGTGGCCCCTTTGGAGTCAAGATATCATTTGCTGCCTTAGGTAAGGCATTTCTAACAAATTCTGTTTGTTGCATGCCCTTTGTTTGTTTGCCACAGGTCATTGTGGCCATCTGTTTGTCCTTATGGCACTATCCGTGTGTAGGTTGTATTCAGTGCCACCTGCAGAGGCTGTTGCCACTTGCTTCCCGGTGCCCAGTATCCTCTTGGGTTTCCCAGGACCTCCTAGGGTATCGCAGGTCAAGGGAAACCAGATCAGCAGTATCCATGTGTCAGCTTATGTCCACCAGTCTCAGGTGTCTATATAGAGGCCCCGACTTCTGTTGGCTTTTGGGGCTTCCTTGCGCCTCAGTATCTCCATCTTAGGATAATGTTTCTGGTAGACTGCAGTATAGGAGCACCGCGTCACTGGCCTCACTCCTTTCATTTGGCACCTTGTTCTCAACATCCAGGCTCAGGAGCTCCTACTGCATACTGTCTGCTTCAGGCCAGGTCAGGGGCCGAGACTCACCTACGACCTCTTGTATCGCTGCTGCACTCATGCCTCCCTGGGTCAGGGGAGCCGCGGTCAGCATCTCCTCTGCTTCCTGCTCCAAAACTCAAGGCTGGGGACTCAGTGCAGATGTAGACCACAGTCTGCGGTCAATCCCTAGCTGCTGCTCCTGTGGTCGGCAGCATCTCTGAGGTTTCTCCTCTTGGTCCTAAGTTTAGAGGTTCATCAGGTAGAGCTGAGGAATAGATGAATGTGATGATGGTAGAGCATGTAGGTAATTGAGCGTCAGAGCTGCTTCAACAAGCAGCCATCTTCCTCAGCGGTTGACCGCACCCTTATAAACACATTTTCAGTAGAAATGACTTAATATAAAGTGGCACATACCTCTAAGAAGTTCTTCTCTTGTAGACTGTCTGAATTATTAATAAAATAAAAAAAGCTGAAAAGTGGGGGCATTTGGCTGGTCTTTTGCTGGTCATTAACTCACACAAGCATTAAACAGAAAAGCATTCTACCTACAACCAAGTAAAACCTCTGTGTTTCTTGACTAAAACTCAGTTTAAATGTGCCTCACATTGGCGGCCCTAAAAGCTTCAAAGAACTTGCACTGAAATAACACAGAGGTTTCCCTTGACTGCTGGCAATCATCAGTGAATGAGTGTCTTAGTTAAGTCAAGCAGCTGTCCTGTTCAGGGTGAAACCGGTCCCAGGATGCTTGTTTCCAGTCCATGGAGCAGTTCAGGCTGGACTGTTCACACGGGGAGCAGAGTCAAGACTGATTTGCATATGGCTGAGTCCAAACTGGAATGGCAAGACAGGCACAAAAACTATGGATTTAGGCCCATATCTGTGACTGGGGTGAATGTTTGACATTGTTCGGCGTTTCCTCCATCATCTGTTCTCTTTGCAACTGTTTAGGTATAAAGAAATTACTTGGAATTTGTGGATGTCAGTTTAATCCACTCAAAAACTCTGAAAGTCTGACTTGTGTTTCAACTAAAGAGGAAAAGACCAGAATTTGTGAGCCATTCTCTTATCTTTAGCCCTGTAGACCTCCTATTTCATGGGAAAAATAAAAGTTACAGCAGAAACAAGAGAGAACCACCATGGCTCACATGCAGGTTCACTCGTCCATCCGGCGAATCAAGCGAAACTGGCAAAGGGCGTATATGAGGACAAACATTTTGCAAATATTATACACAGAGGCCAGTGGTACTGTGGCAAGTGGCAATCTGCAGGAGAGAATTCCCAGGTGGTTCCTACACAGACACATTCAAGGAGGTGGACTTGTGAATGGAAGAGGAGGGGCAGGAGGGAGCAACATGGAGATGAGATACCCAGAAGGAGGAAGAGGTGGGAAGGAGAAAATGCAGACAGGACACACAGATTGCTTTGCATGTACCATGCAAGAATGGGCTACAGAATTAAATGAGTGATGCTTAATGTGTACTTTTCAGATGTATAATAGTCCCTCATGCAGCTCATTGGGGCCAGAAGGATACACCCAAACTGAAGCAAGTTGTGCTGGATGGCTTCCCTGGCAGGTCTCCTGTTGACATCAAAGATCCTAGGCTGGTACTTGTCTACACTATGCCATCCTTATGTGCTGAGTGAGGGTGGGCAGATTCATGCCCTCGACCAGTCAAGTGCTGGAACTGGCAAAATCTACCCGGGAACACATAAACTTGGGGTCAAGGTGTGGCTGAGAAAAGTGGGTACGATCACACTACTACGGAAAGGTAGAGTCAATAAAAGCTGTTTCTGGCAGTGAACTTATAAATTCTTTTTTTTTTTAACTCTGCCCCTAAAAATATGCAACAAAGACAAAAATGACAGTAAATCTCTTCTGGCTTTTTTTAATTGGTCAGAAAGTGCCTGCATTTTACAATACTACAGGGTTCAGACACCCTTTGCAGAGATCCGTGTGTGCCCCGCAAACTCCAGGGGATAATAATAATGGTAAGATAACTCTGGTGGCTAGTGCACTTGTTGGAGAGATTTGTGTTTTGTCTAGTCACAGTTTTGACTCATACAGTAACATAGAAGTTTAATGTGTCTCCTGCAAAACATGTTGTGCAGCATGAAGATCACAGATTTGTACTTTCTTTAGATAGGCAAGTGGATTACTGCTTTTGACAAATTGATTGTCTTGTTACTCGCAGTCCATAAATTGCACTCCTTTTAAGTAGCAGAGTGAGCTATGAACCGGCATCAAGAAGCTGCATGCAAACTGCAAGATAGAACCTTCTAGTTTTTTTCTAAATCTGCCGTTATTCTTAGGTTGCTCAGAAGGATTCCTTTGGAAAGAAGAAAAATCTTGTTAGTAGAGACAAACCCAAACACTGCGTTACCATTTAAAGTCTTGACTTTGGGCCTTATTTAGATATTGGCAGACGGGTTACTCCATCACAATGGTGATGGATAGCCCGTTCGCCAAAATCTAAATCCCATAGGATAGAACAGGATTTTAGATTTCGGAGGGTGGGTTATCCCTCATTGTGATGAAGTAATCCATCCGCCAAAATCGAAATCACCCCCTTTGTGTCTCCCAGCAATGCACTCTTAAAATAAAAGGCCTAGCAGTTAGGACAATATGGTGGTCATTACAACCCTGGCGGTCGGTGTTAAAGCGGCGGTAAAACCGCCAACAGGCCGGCAGAAAAAAAAAATGGAATTACGACCGTGGCGGAAACCGCCAACATAGACAGCCACTTTAACACTCCGACCGCCAAAGTGGTACAAACAAACACCACAGCGGTAACCACCAACAGACAGACGGAGGACAATGTACCGCCCACAGAATTACAACAGGCCAATCCGCCACCTTTTCCGGGGCGGATTCACAGCGAACAAAAACACAGCGGAAACAGGACTTGGAAGGGTAAACGCTCACCTCTACACACCCCATGAGGAACCAGGACGCCATGGAACCCGAGCTCCAGATTCTTCCATCCTTTATATTCCTGCTCCTCTACCAGGAGCACGAACGCCAGCGGTGAAGACCACGGTGAGTACTGCACCTACAAAACAGGGGAGGGGGAGGGAAAAACAGTGACACACACACGCAACACGCAACACTCCCACCCCCACCCTCACCCACTACAACACACACACTAATACATCATGATACATTACAGTTACACCCCCAACCCCCCCCTGGAAGAATGCAAGGACAAAAGGAAATGAGTCGAATGATTGTAATATATTCAAATACAGTAATCAAAAATATATACATATATAAAGAAATGTACACTATAAACAAATATATATACCAAGAATACAAGTCCAAGGTATTCCACTATCATAGTCCGTGGACCACTGGGCCCAAAAGGCATGGGTGAGGCCTACACTCAATACCCAAACAAGACGGAGAGAACACTGCTGGGGCATCAGATAGAAAAAAACACAGGCACATCAGGGGGAAGGGAAGAGGGGGGCACCTCAGCCGGATGAGTGCACAACACCAGATCCACGAGGGGGCTCCATCCCACTGTTCAATCCTGGGGAGTGCAAAGCCACAGTCTCTCAAGTCTCTACAGTGGGTGGTTTGCCCACTGTTCAATCCTGGGGAGTGCAAAGCCTCTGTCTCTCAAGCCTCTACAGTGGGTGGTTTGCCCACTTTTGAAATCCTGAGGAGTGCAAAGCTACAGTCTCTCAAGTCTCTACAGTGGGTGGGTTGCCCACTGTTCAATCCTGGGGAGTGCAAAGCCACAGTCTCTCAAGTCTCTACAGTGGGTGGGTTGCCCACTGTTCAATCCTGGGGAGTGCAAAGCCACAGTCTCTCAAGTCTCTACAGTGGGTGGGTTGCCCACTGTTCAATCCTGGGGAGTGCAAAACCACAGTCTCTCAAGTCTCTACAGTGGGTGGTTTGGCCACTGCTTAATCCTGGGGAGTGCAAAACCACAGTCTCTCAAGTGGATAACATTCTCCACTGGTTCTGGAGGGGGCTTGGTGCCCAGATTGCTTCATCCTGTCAAGGACTGAGGTAGTGGATGGAATACTCCACTGGTTCCGGAGGGGGCTTTGTGCCCAGAGTGCTTCATCCTGCCAAGGACAGAGGTAGTGGATGGGATACTCCACTGGTTCTGGAGGGGGCTTTGTGCCCAGAGAGCTTCATCCTGCCAAGGACAGAGGTAGTGGATGCCTTTCTCCACTGGTTCTGGAGGGGGCTTGGTGCCCAGAGTGCTTCATCCTGCCAAGGACTGAGGTAGTGGATGCCTTTCTCCACTGGTTCCGGAGGAGGCTTGGTGCCCAGAGTGCTTCATCCTGCCAAGGACTGAGGTAGTGGATGGGATACTCCACTGGTTCTGGAGGGGGCTTTGTGCCCAGAGTGCTTCATCCTGCCAAGGACAGAGGTAGTGTATGGGATACTTCACTGGTTCTGGAGGGGGCTTTGTGCCCAGAGTGCTTCATCCTGCCAAGGACAGAGTTAGTAGATGCCTTTCTCCACTGGTTCTGGAGGGGGCTTGGTGCCCAGGGTGCTTCATCCTGCCAAGGACTGAGGTAGTGGATGCCTTTCTCCACTGGTTCTGGAGGGGGCTTGGTGCCCAGAGTGTTTCATCCTGCCAAGGACTGAGGTAGTGGATGGGATACTCCACTGGTTCTGGAGGGGGCTTTGTGCCCAGAGTGCTTCATCCTGCCAAGGACAGAGGTAGTGTATGGGATACTTCACTGGTTCTGGAGGGGGCTTTGTGCCCAGAGTGCTTCATCCTGCCAAGGACAGAGTTAGTAGATGCCTTTCTCCACTGGTTCTGGAGGGGGCTTGGTGCCCAGAGTGCTTCATCCTGCCAAGGACTGATGGAGGTAGTGGATGCCTTTCTCCACTGGTTCTAGAGGGGGATTGGTGCCCAGGGTGCTTCATCCTGCCAAGGACTGAGGTAGTGGATGCCTTCCTCCACTGGTTCTGGAGGGGGCTTGGTGCCCAGAGTGTTTCATCCTGCCAAGGACTGAGGTAGTGGATGGGATACTCCACTGGTTCTGGAGGGGGCTTTGTGCCCAGAGTGCTTCATCCTGCCAAGGACAGAGGTAGTGTATGGGATACTTCACTGGTTCTGGAGGGGGCTTTGTGCCCAGAGTGCTTCATCCTGCCAAGGACAGAGTTAGTAGATGCCTTTCTCCACTGGTTCTGGAGGGGGCTTGGTGCCCAGAGTGCTTCATCCTGCCAAGGACTGATGGAGGTAGTGGATGCCTTTCTCCACTGGTTCTAGAGGGGGATTGGTGCCCAGGGTGCTTCATCCTGCCAAGGACTGAGGTAGTGGATGCCTTTCTCCACTGGTTCTGGAGGGGGCTTGGTTCCCAGAGTGTTTCATCCTGCCAAGAACTGAGGTAGTGGATGGGATACTCCTCTGGTTCTGGAGGGGGCTTGGTGCCCAGAGTGCTTCATCCTGCCAAGGACAGAGGTAGTGGATGGGATACTCCACTGGTTCTGGAGGGGGCTTTGTGCCCAGAGTGCTTCATCCTGCCAAGGACAGAGGTAGTGGATGGGATACTTCACTGGTTCTGGAGGGGGCTTTGTGCCCAGAGTGCTTCATCCTGCCAAGGACAGAGGTAGTAGATGCCTTTCTCCACTGGTTCTGGAGGGGGCTTGGTGCCCAGAGTGCTTCATCCTGCCAAGGACTGATGGAGGTAGTGGATACCTTTCTCCACTGGTTCTGGAGGGGGATTGGTGCCCAGAGTGCTTCATCCTGCCAAGGACTGAGGTAGTGGATGCCTTTCTTCACTGGTTCTGGAGGGGGCTTGGTGCCCAGAGTGTTTCATCCTGCCAAGGACTGAGGTAGTGGATGGGATACTCCTCTGGTTCTGGAGGGGGCTTGGTGCCCAGAGTGCTTCATCCCGCCAAGGACTGAGGTAGTGGATGGGATACTCCACTGGTTCTGGAGGGGGCTTTGTGCCCAGAGTGCTTCATCCTGCCAAGGACAGAGGTAGTGTATGGGATACTTCACTGGTTCTGGAGGGGGCTTTGTGCCCAGAGTGCTTCATCCTGCCAAGGACAGAGTTAGTAGATTCCTTTCTCCACTGGTTCTGGAGGGGGCTTGGTGCCCAGAGTGCTTCATCCTGCCAAGGACTGATGGAGGTAGTGGATGCCTTTCTCCACTGGTTCTAGAGGGGGATTGGTGCCCAGGGTGCTTCATCCTGCCAAGGACTGAGGTAGTGGATGCCTTTCTCCACTGGTTCTGGAGGGGGCTTGGTGCCCAGAGTGTTTCATCCTGCCAAGAACTGAGGTAGTGGATGGGATACTCCTCTGGTTCTGGAGGGGGCTTGGTGCCCAGAGTGCTTCATCCTGCCAAGGACAGAGGTAGTGGATGGGATACTCCACTGGTTCTGGAGGGGGCTTTGTGCCCAGAGTGCTTCATCCTGCCAAGGACAGAGGTAGTGGATGGGATACTTCACTGGTTCTGGAGGGGGCTTTGTGCCCAGAGTGCTTCATCCTGCCAAGGACAGAGGTAGTAGATGCCTTTCTCCACTGGTTCTGGAGGGGGCTTGGTGCCCAGAGTGCTTCATCCTGCCAAGGACTGATGGAGGTAGTGGATGCCTTTCTCCACTGGTTCTGGAGGGGGATTGGTGCCCAGAGTGCTTCATCCTGCCAAGGACTGAGGTAGTGGATGCCTTTCTTCACTGGTTCTGGAGGGGGCTTGGTGCCCAGATTGCTTCATCCTGTCAAGGACTGAGGTAGTGGATGGGATACTCCACTGGTTCCGGAGGGGGCTTTGTGCCCAGAGTGCTTCATCCTGCCAAGGACAGAGGTAGTGGATGGGATAGTCAACTGGTTCTGGAGTGGGCTTGGTGCCCAGAGTGCTTCATCCTGCCAAGGACTGAGGTAGTGGATGCCTTTCTCCACTGGTTCTGGAGGGGGCTTGGTGCCCAGAGTGCTTCATCCTGCCAAGGACTGAGGTAGTGGATGGGATACTCCACTGGTTCTGGAGGGGGCTTGGTGCCCAGAGTGCTTCATCCTGCCAAGGACAGAGGTAGTGGATGGGATACTCCACTGGTTCTGGAGGGGGCTTGGTGCCCAGAGTGCTTCATCCTGCTCGTGGCAGCCTCAGTAGCGTCGGAATCTTTGGTGCTCACTGGCCTGTGGTGCTTGTTGTGACAGTGTCCTGGGCAATGGTGCTCGTTGCGGCGGTGTCCTGGGCAGTGGTGCCTGTTGCGGCGTTGTCCTGGGCAGTGGTGCTGGTGGCGGCGGTGTCCTGGGCAGCGGGGCTGGTGCCGGTGGTGTCCTGGGCAGAGTGGCTGGTGTCCTGGGCAGCGGTGCTGGTGGCGGCGGTGTCCTGCGCAGGGTGCTGGTGGCGGCGGTGTCCTGGGCAGCGGTGCTGGTGGCGGCGGTGTCCTGGGCAGGGGTGCTGGTGGCGGCAGTGTCCTGGGCAGCGGTGCTGGTGGCGGCGGTGTCCTGGGCAGCGGGGCTGGTGGCGGTATTGTCCGCCGTGCAGATTTTCCCAGACTTGCCGGTTTTACTGTGCCCCTTCCCCACCTTGGATGGTGGCGCAGCTGTCTCCACACTCCCAGCTGTATCCCTGGGAGTGGCTTTGGTGGCTGATTTCTTTCCTCTCTCCCGCCGGGCACTGGACAACTTTTTGTGCTTTACAGGTGGGGGACTGTACGTGCTCTGGCTCCTTGCCACACTGGCTGCCCTGCTGCCTGGCCCACTCCAGAAGCCAGTTACTACTGGCACTACTGGTCCCGCAGATGTTGTGGCTGAGGTGCTGGGTTGGGACCTGGAGAGGAGGGCCCTAGGAGACTGAAGGGGTGGGGGAGGTGAGGGGAAGAGGTCAAGGTTGGACAGGAAAAGTTTTTTGGAACACTGGGATAGGTAGATGGAGGGGGTTTGGGAGTGGAGGAAGAGGTAGTGGTTGTAGAAGGTGTACGTTTGGTGACTTTGGGTGAAGGTGCATAGGCTGGAGGCTGTCGTGAGGTGGATGGCTGTTGGGTGGGTGTATGGCTGCGTTTCTGTACCTTGGGAGGTGGGCTCACAGACACACTGGTAGAGGACACAGGGGATGTGTGAATGGTAGTGGGGGTGGTGACTGCACGTGAGCAGGGTGTGGTGGTGGGTGTGCTGGTGATGGATGTAGTGGCTGAGGATGTAGTGTATGCAGGTGTGAGTGGAGCCGAGACAGGGAGGGAGGAGGGAGACGAGGAGGAGAGGGACACAGTGGAGGCAGTGGATGTTGGTGTGTCAGCATGTGCATGATGCTTGCATGAGTGCCTGTGGGATGTGTGGTGCTTGTGTTTGCCAGAGCTTCCCTTGTGTGTTGACGTGTGTGCATGCTGGTCTGATGGTGTGCTTGGGATAGGCTGAGGTACAGGTGTTTGGGTCTGGGTGGAGGAAGTTGGAGGGGGGAGGCTAGAGACAGGGACAATGGCTGCCATCAGTGCTGAGGCCAGAGTCTGAAAAGCTCGCTGATAGGCTGCCTTCCCAGAATGAATGTCCCCCAGGTATGCATTGGTTTGTTGCAACAGCCTCTCTACACCCTGGATGGCATTCAAAATGGTAGACTGCCCAACAGTGAGGGACCTGAGGAGGTCAATGGCCTCCTCACTGAGGGCAGCAGGGGTGAAATGGGCAGGGGCTGAGGTGCCTGGGGCGAAGGAGATGCCCACCCTCCTGGGTGAGCGGGCACAGGACACATGCTGAGGGGCTGCTGGGAGGGCGGTGCTGGTAGGAGGGGCAGCGGCTGTACCTGTAGATGCGGGGGGCACAGATGTCCCACCACCGCAAGGGAGCTCCCATCAGCGGAGGAGTCCGTATCGCTGGTATCACCTCCTGTCCCTGCCGTGGAACTCCCCTCACCCTCCATCCCACTGGTGAATTCAGACTCCGTTGTGTCGCCCTCCAGGGCCATGTGTGATGCAGCTCCTCCTGCTCCGGTGCCACTGCTCCTCCGCCTGATGATGCTAATGCACACAAGAACAGGGAGACCCCAAAAAGGGGGGAGACAGAAGAAAGACATGTTCAGTGCATGCAATACTGCTACCGTTGGCGGACACTACAGACACAGAAGCCCCCTGCACTACACCGTGCACTTGGAGTTCCCTAATCAATCCCAGGGACATGGGTTGCAAGGCTATGCCCGATTGCTGCACACATGGATGTCACAGGAGCCTGACTATGTGTAGTTGGCACTGTACACAGGTGGGTGGGGTGCCACAGGGCCTGCCTTAAGAAGGGACCTTGCCTATTAAACTCACCCTGGCCTAGGGGAACCCACAGCCCATCTACCCCATCCAGACACCTACAATGCGCGCTGAATCAGCAGAATGAGAGTGTACTCACCCCCTTGTGGCTTCTGTGATGCCCTCAAGCGCCCATCCAACTCCTGGTACGCCACCGCCAGGATCCTGAACATCAAGGGGGTCATGGTGCGACGGGAACCCCTCCCACGTTGGAGGTCATCCCCAGCTGGGCCTCTGCTGTCTTCTTGCTCCAGCAGCAAATGTCCTTCCATCCTTTCCGGCAGTGGGTGCTCCGTCTGTGTAGACCCCCAGGGTCCGGACTTCCTTGGCGATGCCACGCCAAATGTCCTTCTTCTGGTGGGCGCTGACCTACAGGAATAGTACAGGGGAAAAGGAGAAGATATTACCATCTGCACCGTCACAGTCATTGGCCTGCATCCTTACCCTTGCCATGACGCACATGCACTCACCGTCGTTTCATGCACGCCTCATTCTCACCCCCCCCTATCTTTCATCCACACCACTCCACACAGGCATTGCTCATACAGCATGCTCACATTGTACTTACCTGTTTGTCTGGAGGACCATAGAGTAGCGTGTACTGGGGAGGACCCCATCCACTAGTTTCTCCACCTCCTCCGTGCTGTAGGCAGGGGCCCTTTCCCCAGACACACGAGCTATTGTCTCTTCCAGACTGAGGTCACAGAAGCACTTGCAGTGTAGGTCCTCTCCTGTCGAAGATCAGGTATCAAGTGATTGAACAGAGAGAAAATGGCGGTCATGTCCGTGGCGGTGCGTTCCTTCACCGCCGGCGTACATCGTCAATGGCTCCTGGGACCCATTGGGTCCAATGTTAATCAATGCAGGATAGCGCGGCGGTCTTTGACCGCCTACCACAACGGTGTACAACTCCAGCGCAGTTACCTCATATCCCCTTGTCCCACTTTACAGGTCAGGCAGCCGCCATTTCAAGGGGCCCACATGGCATTATTTTGGACTGCGTCACACATATCTAGGCCTTGCTTAGACACTAATACAGGCATATGTCGATTTGCTAATATTTTCCGATTAAGCTGTGTTTACGTACCTCAGAGTTGGTTGACTCTCTGCTCGCTGGTCTCCTCCATAGGCACCGTCGCGCTGGGGCATGTGAGGAGATGGCGGCATCCTCCGGTGTACAGACTGCTGGTTGACCTGTCGACAATGGAGGAGCGGCATGTGATCATCACCTACAGACTTGATCGTACCACAATCCTGGAACTGTGTGCCCAGTTGGAGCCAGACCTGATGTCAGCTATCCGCCATCCCACAGGAATCCCCCCTCAAGTGCAGGTGCTGTCAGTACTCCATTTCCTAGCAAGTGGGTCTTTTCAAACTACAGCGGCCATATCATCAGGGATGTCCCAGCCTATGTTTTCCAACATGTTGTCCAGAGTGTTGTCTGCCCCACTGAAACACATGTGGAGCTACATCGTTTTCCCTCAGGTGGAGGATTTGCCTACAGTGAAAGGTGATTTCTATGCCCTGGGACATATCCCCAACATCATAGGTGCCATTGATGGGACACATGTGGCCTTGGTCCCCCCACAGGAGAGAACAGGTGTACAGAAACCGGAAGAGTTACCATTCGATGAATGTGCAGATGGTGTGTTTGGTAGACCAGTACATCTCCCATGTGAATGCCAAATTTCCTGGCTCACTGCATGACTCTTATATTCTACAGAATAGCAGCATCCCTTATGTGATGGGGCAACTCCAGAGGCACCGTGTGTGGCTATTAGGTGAGGACATAGACCCAATACAGTGTGACTAGGTGTCTGGGTCTGGGGATGTCCCTATGAGTTAGCGTATGTCTAACAGTTGTCCCTCGGCATTTGCAGGTGAATCTAGTTACCCCAACCTGTCATGGCTACTGACCCCAGTGAGGAATCCCAGGACAAGGGCAGAGGAACGCTACAATGAGGCCCAGGGGCGTACTAGGAGGGTTATAGAGCGGACCTTCGGCCTCCTGAAGGCCAGTTTCCGGTGCCTCCATATGACAGGTGGTTCCCTATTCTACTCACCAAAGAAGGTGCGCCAGAACATCGTGGCCTGCTGTGTGCTTCACAACTTGGCTTTGTGATGACAGGTGCCTTTTCTGCAGGAGGATGGTCCAGATGGAGGTGTTCTGGCAGCTGTGGAGCCTGTGGACTGTGAAGACGAGGAAGCAGAAGAAGAGGACATAGACAACAGGAACACGGTGATCCTGCAATACTTCCAGTGAGACACAGGTAAGAAGACAACACTGCCTGCTACATCTGATTTAATTCTACTACCACTCATCTGTCTGTCATTTTCACCCAGTGTATGGTCACTGAGTTGTCAC
The DNA here is from genome assembly GCF_031143425.1 of Pleurodeles waltl. NCBI lineage: Eukaryota > Metazoa > Chordata > Amphibia > Caudata > Salamandridae > Pleurodeles > Pleurodeles waltl. The sequence goes on from NC_090441.1 coordinate 170,645,723, forward strand.
TTTCCCTTACGATTTCAGAGATGTGGGTCCCACTGTGTGACATTTACTTTGTTTCCGCATGGACTGGAGCTGTGTGACATAGGTATGTTGGCATTACATTTGATATAGCATTTTGCCACTGTTATTGCTAATACATATTTTCGAAAGCACAGACAGACTCCTGATTGTTTTGTGATTTAAGGGTGTTTATTTAAGTGCTCAATATTGGAGGGGGTTGTAAAATGGTCAGGGGTGATGGTGGAGGAATGTCCATGGCAGAGTCCAGTCTATTAGTCTCACAGGTTCATTGTCCAAAGGGGCATAGGAAGTGGAGCTAGGGCAGTTTAAGTATGGACAGGGTGACAAAGTGGGACAGAAGGATGACAATCAGGGTGGTCTCATTTCTTGGCGGGGGTCTTGGCATTGTTTTCTGTCTTTGTCCTGGATCTCAGGGACCGCTTGCGGGGTGGTTCTCCATCTGCAGGGGGTGGGGTGCTGGTGTGGTGGTCCTGTGGCGGTGCCTCCTGCTCACTAGCGCCGGTGGAGGTGGTGGGCAGTTCATCGTCCAGGCTAGTGTCAGGGGCCCCTTGTTGTGCCACAGTGTCCCGCCTGGTGTTGACGAGTTCCTTCAGCACCCCTACAATGGTACCCAGGGTGGAATTGATGGATTTGAGTTCCTCCCTGAAACCCAAATACTGTTCCTCCTGCAGCTGCTGGGTCTCCTGAAACTTGGCCAGTACCGTTGCCATCGTCTCCTGGGAATGGTGGTAGGCTCCCATGATGGTGGAGAGGGCCTCGTGGAGAGTGGGTTCCCTGGGCCTGTCCTCCCCCTGTCGCACAGCAGCCCTCCCAGTTCCCCTGTGTTCCTTGGCCTCTGTCCCCTGAACCGTGTGCCCACTACCACTGCCCCCAGGTCCCTGGTGTTGTTGTGGTGGTGGGATAGCCTGGATTCCCTGTAGTGGTGGACACACTGCTGATTAACGTGTCCTGGGGACAGAGGTATGGGCCTGCTGGGTGGGTGCTGTGCTGGTGTTTCCAGAGGGGGGAAGCTCTGTAGTGGCTTGTGCGACTGTGAGGTGAACCGACTGTCCTGAGGTCCCAGATGGGCCGGGCTGGTCATCTTGATCCAGTTGGACAGAGGTGCTGTCATCACTGTGGGCCTCTTCTGTGGGTGGAGTGGACATATCTGCACCCTCCTGTCCGGTGACGTTGGGTAGGGGTTCTGCAGGGGTGTAAAGGCATGATTATTGCAACTGTGTGTGCCATGGTGTGCAATGGGTGGGTGACCGTGTACCCCAGTGCTTGCATTCCTGTGTAGGACCTTGTGTGATAATGGTTTAGGGGGATGTATAGGTATGTGCAGTGGCCATGCTTTGGTGATGGTGTCCATGCTTTGGTGTTACATTAAGGGCTTGGGTTTGGGATGTGTGGTTTGTGATATTTGGACATACGTGAGGAGTTGGAATGATGGGGGTGAGGGCGAGGGTGGGGGTATGTGATAGCATGCAGGTAGGGTGGGGGATGAAGTAGTTAAAGATTTGACTTACCGGAGTCCATTCCTCCAGCTACTCCTGCGAGGCCCTCAGGATGCAGTATAGCCAAGACCTGCTCCTCCCATGTAGTGAGTTCTGGGGGAGGAGGTGGGGGTCCGCCGCCAGTCCTCTGAACCGCAAGGTGGTGTCTTGAGACCACGGAACGCACCTTCCCCCGTAGGTCATTCCACCTCTTCCTGATGTCACCCCTAGTTCTTTGGTGCTGTCCCACTGCGTTGACCCTGTCCACGATTCTTCGCCATAGCTCCATCTTCCTAGCTATGGTGGTGTGCTGCACCTGTGATCCGAATAGCTGTGGCTCTACACAGATGATTTCCTCCACCATGACCCTGAGCTCCTCCTCAGAGAACCTGGGGTGTCTTTGCGGGGCCATGGGGTGGTGTGGGTGATGTGTGGGGTGGTGTGTGTTGTGATGTGTGGGGTGATATTTAGAGGTGTGTTGTGTGAGGTGCTTGGATATTGTGTGAGTGATGGTGTTGAGTGCCTGTGGATGCTAGTTTGTAGATGGTGGTGTCTCTCTCTGGCCTTCAGTCGCAATTGTTGACGTAAGGGTTTGTGGGTGCTGTGGGTGTGTGTTTTATATTGTATTGGGTGTGTCGGAGTGGTGTGTGTATGTGTATCAGGTGTGTGTATTTGGAATTGTCCAATGTGGTAGTGTTTTGTAAGTGTGTGTGTATTTTGTGCGCGGCGGTGTGTACAGCCAATGGAATACCGCGGTTGAAAGACCGCCACGTGGATTTGTAGGTCGTGATAGTGTGGGTGTATTCCTGTTGGCGTAACGGTGTCGGTTTTGTTATCACCAGTTTATCACTGACCTTTGGTGTGGCAGACTTGTGTTGGTGCCTGGATTTTGGCAGATTCCGAGCTGTGGGTCATAATGACCGTGGCGGAATTCCGCTGCCGCGGCGGTGTGTTGGCAGTCTTCTGCACGGCAGTAAGCGGCTTTTACCGCCAATGTTGTAATGACCCCCTATGTGCCTCCAACACCTTCTAACGCTTATTATCTTACATAACATATCATGCACATTTATTTACAAACTTATATAATTTATTGTTTCTGTATAATGTGTGCATGTGATGTAAAGTGGTCTGATAAGCTGGCAATTCCCATGGGGATGAGTAACATTATAAAATAATTTAATACAAACAAATTAGTAAGTGGTATTTAAACCATTATATGTGAAAATTATTCTCAAACATATACATCTGACATTGTTTCAGTGTATGCATATTTCTTATATAGTGGTTTTTGACCCACATCAAACAACCTGCCTTCAAATCACAGTTTCTCTTAAGGACTTGTAAAGTGATAACAAGCTCTATGCTTTTGTTTCCCTCCATTGCAAGTATAAAATGCATGCAGTATGTATACATTATGTATCCCTTGCATTGGTATCTAGGTGATAAGATCCTGATAGCTCCTACCCAGGACAAGACTCCAAGCCGGATCCCATATTTGGCACAATAATAACGGCCAGATGCGTGATCCGGCTGGATCACCCTAATCCTGCACTACATCTAAGTGAAAAATCTGGTCGAGATAAATCCTCTGGAGTTAAAGAATTGCTAGTGGATGTCAGGATCCATTTGAGTTTCACTGACAAAGGGGTGTCATCACAGAGCAGCTGACAGGATGGAGGAATGAGAGAGCTCATAGGCCCTCCACGAGCCTCTGAAACTGCTGTGTGAAATGTCGGTAGCTATCAGACTCAAATCTCTCTCTCTCTCTCTCTCACTATCTCACTATCGCTCTCTCTTTCACCAGATCACAAAACATGCCAAGTCTTCCTTCTGGCAAATTAAGCAACTGAGAAAACTCTTGGTTTACAACGACCCTGAGTTCCAAACCTGGACCATGGAAATTCTGTCTAACTTGGCTTACTGGAGAAGCTAAGCAGATGACTCCAGCTGGCCCAAAATGCAGCAGACTGCCTTTTAACTGGAACCACTTGAAGAGACCACATCACCGCTATTCTCAGAAGTCTTCTCTGGTTTCCAATTGGCAAGCAAGATCTTTTCAAATGCCCAGTGATTATACATATGGTGGTTCGCCACTCGTCTTCTTAATTTGCAGTCCTTATATTTCATCTTCATGTTCCCCAATGGTTCTTATGTTCATTGGCCCATTGGTTGTTGGAAGACCCTGGGGTGAAAATAGTCTTCTTCAGAGCCTTGTCCTGCTCAATCTCAAGTGCTAAAGAAGGGAACAAGCTTCCTTTGAGCTCCAATCTCTGTCGTCCTTCACAACTTTTGCAAAAAAAAAAAAAAACAGGATTTTTCATCCAAAAATGTGCCTTTTTTTTTCATTTTTCAAGAATGTCTGTTTAATCAATAAATGTACTGCAAATGTTTAGCGTTTAGTTGTTTGGTCTCAAGCGCCAAGAAGCTCTGGTAAACATGCACTTTACAAATACTAATAATATATCCTAAAAAAGATGACTGAATGAGGGTCCTGAACCAGCCCCATGGGATTTGGAGATGTTGTGACAGCCGGAGGTGCAGGATAGTCTCTCAAGTATCCTGCACGCCACAAGGCAAATTCCTTCTGGATGTACACATCACCTCTTCAAAGGCGGATCCACGACACACAGCTATAGACCTCATTAGGAATTTGAAGATGAAGTGACCTTTCTGAAGGTGCATCAGCTCAGCTCCTGTAACCTAAGTGTCTTCTGGGGTGACTGTACTGGTGATTGGCAAGATCTCCGGGGCTAGAGTTACTAACTGAAATATTCTTGCAGTTCTACAAAAAAGAGTCACTAGTAGTGATGAGGTGAAAAGTGTAATTTTTATAGGTGAGTGCAAGCATCATTTCAGGAGTTTTAAAATATGCTTGATTGCATATATTAATGAATGAACAGTATATTTGTGTGAGAACGCACAGGATACCTGTACATTTTTGTTGATCCATGATAAACATAAGTCATAGATTTATCTATTCTGTTGTTTGCATGTTATGAAGAAACCCCTAGTTATGACAAAACTCACATGAAACATTGTGTATAATCGATACTTCAAATAAAGGAATTACAATATTAGAATATTGCACATCGAAGACATTGTGTTGACCAAACTTCTTTCGTTAGGTATATTGAGTCCTCAGATGGAAAAGTCCTTGGGTCTTCCTTCTTTGTTGTGTACAGACTAGGTGGAGTCCTCCATTTACGAATGGCAGTAAATCCGAAAAGGATTTTAGGCAGGTGTAAATAGATTTACAACTGTCGAATTCACAAGTGTGGAGAAAGCTACAACAGTAAATCCCACACTAGGAGAGGAGTGGGTGTAATACATGTGTGTAGTATGGTGTGTCTTGCCTTGTAAGGTTTCGGTTGAGGTACCAGTAAGGTAGAGGAGGGCGGATGAAGTTTGGATGAGGCATAGATCCACTCTGTTCTTGATTATACCTCACCCACTGCTCGTCTCTTTGACGTGTCCCCTCAGTCACCCAACTGAGTGCTTAGTGATGCACAAAACTCCATGATAAATAAATACGTTATTATTATCTGTGTTATCTTTAAACTTGAAGTCTAGGAGGATGTCAACATCAGGCATTTGTTGAGGCACCTCCTGAGGAGGATGCTGAATCTACTTGAAGTTTTTAACTCAAGGATGGACCAGCATCGCTTGTTATCAGACAGATATATAGACAGCAGCAGACAGCAACTAAATGGACTGCTAGGGTGAGGCTGACCATAAGGTACAAAAAATGCACAGAGTGGCTGGAGCACGTAGATCCTTGTGTTGTCTGAACACTGTGTTGATCTTTCTATAGACATTGTTTCAATTGCAACAAGCATCCAAGTCAGTCATATCACAACAGCTAGATTTGAGTGAGAGCAAAGAGACCTGAAAAGAAATAAATCACCCTGAGTGGTACTAATACTAATCTAACCTCTTGTTTGATAAAACATAGCAGTCATAAGAGGGAGAGTGGATAAACCTGTCAAACACAGTTTCCTGGATTCCAACTCATAACAGACAAAATGGCTCACGCCCTGTAGAGATTATCCAGAAAACCCTGGGGCACATGTACTGCTCACTCTGACATTTCTGATGTAAATACCATTGTGTGTGCCTAGATATGTTTCATCAACAAAACTAGTTTTTCTGAAAATACCAGAAGCCAAAAACACCAACAGCATATCTGATGTGAAGAAACTCATAATGTCATGTCATGCTCAAGCACTGAAGGAGGTAAACCTCTGTGGCTTCCTGGAACAATGTCATCACTTCAAAGTCGTTTTAAATGTCCTTTGACTATTTGATAAAATGGAGAAAAAAAATCTACCTGATCACAGCTTTATGAACACCTCCCCCTCCTCTCTCCCTTTCGCGTCTCAATAGCAAGAGCGCCCTCATTTTTTCAAAAGGTGAAGAACACAGACTGAAAAGTCGATTCCTAGCTTAGTCCAAAACGACTGCTGTTTTCTTGGGTCATCGAAGGTACTGTCGGTATATACATCTTCTCTGACCCAAATTCATGGACACTCTGCTAATAAAAGGCATTAGTCACATTACGACCATCTAGTATGCTTGTACACTTATCAAAGTAAAATTTTAAAAAAAGGAAATTCTAGAAACATTGAAGATTCTGAAGAAAGTGTTGTAGCAGCAGCCAGGTAAATCCTCCTTTTTGCCCCATTAAACTTTCCTAAGGATCTTTAACAACAGGAAATAAAATCAACCAATGAGTAGCCTCAATTAGGGGTCTTTGCTTCCAACCTGTTCTGGTGAATCTCTCGTTTTTTTCACCTCCCCATCTAAGTTTCTCCCCTTGGATGAGGATGAAGGAGGGCTTAAGTATCTGGCATCACCTAAAAACAAAGTGAATAGACACAATTCGAATCAATAGAAAAAATGATGCTCCTTCACTACACACGAGTACAAGCATCAGTTTACCACCTTGGAGGAAAAGCGGGGACCCCCAAGTGAGATGCGTTATATTATATTCTGTTATGATCAGGGATGGCTTCTCTGCAGTGCCAGAGGTGTGTGGGTGTGTCCAGCCTTATATATGTTTTTATAAGGGGACATATATAGCGTAATCACTTCTTACCCTTAGAGGCCGACATGAATCTTTTGACCCAGTTAGGAGTGTGATAACGTCCCTAAACCACATTAGACAAGAATCAACAACAATTTTCAAACAAACAACATATGAAAACATTAATTATTCACACACAATGACCCATTTGGCCATTAATAACCACACCAGTTCAATCAAGTTTAAACATTTATTGCCCTAAATAAACAACGCTAAAGTCACATAGATCATGCGAAGCACCAAATGAAAGAAGTAAAGATATAACACTGGCTGACCGAAAGGGACAAAGAATCTAATACGACCAATCAATTGAATTATTACACATTCAAGAATAACCATACGGGGGGCGTGGCTGGAGGTCACGCAAGATGGCCGCTGTTCTTTAGAGCTCCGTGAGGCTTCAACACTTCCTGGAAAGAAGGAGATGTTTTCACATCAAAATGATTAATTTCTTCAGCATTTTTGAGCACTGGAGCTCAGCCGCTGCATAAATATGCCTTTATCTTACAGAGACATCGAGTTTTGAAGTCATGTCAGAGACTTCATGTGAGGGCTCGTCATTTGCGTTTCACTCCATAAGCCTCTGCACAAACCTAAACTTTCACAGAGATGGTTCTATTTGACTTTTAACTGCTTGCCTGGATGTCATTCTACAGAGCTAATTTGGTCTGCAATGGAATATGTATTACCTTCTGACAGCCAGCTGAACTTTTGACCTCTCTCTTCAAACACATTTAGTTTAGGTTTTCAACTTTCAGTATTCACTGGCAGCTCTTGTTGTCAGGGAGCTCTTTCAAATTGCTCTTCATAACATGGTAAATGCTTTCCTTTGATGGAGGAGATTTTTCCTTTTCAGAAGGTTCCCTTAAAACTAGTCACCAATTGTTTGACTATGTCCAGTAAAGTGCTTTGCTCTTGTGGTATTCTGTCATGCCTGTTATGAGAGAATAATTTAGGATTTTCTATTTATATATTTTTTACTATATTTTGCTCTGTTGTTGGAAACTTCTCGCAGCAGCTTCTCGTCGTAATATAATTTCATCAACACCTCACATTGCTGCCTTCCAATTACCAAATTGCTGCTGCCTTTTATGGAGAGACCACATAATTCTCAGAGCAGCCAGTCATCATCTTCCTCCAAGTCTAATAATCCTCTTTGAGTGGTGCACACACATATAACTAAATCTTCTCTACCATCAGCTTTAACAATGGATAGTGCTACAGTCTTTTTAAAGGACAGCGCCTCTTCATCTCATGCTGCTGGCGCAATTGCGAAAAAACCATCTAACACCTCCTCCGTCAAGCGCCCCAAAAAAGACCTTGATTCTCCCTCAAAACCACCTACACATCTTACTCTAGATTATGTCATGGAGGAATTGCGTGCATTAAAGCCCTTTATAATGGAAACTAATGCCTCTTTGCAACGAATTGAGGAGCAATGGTCCCAACACAAACAAAGAATTTGTACTCTGGAACAGAGAGTTAGTAACCTTGAAGATTGTAACACTGTCAATCCTCAGATCTCCAACGACATAGCTCACCTTAAAAGGTTTACTGAAAACTTAGAAAATAGAAATAGGAGAAATAATCTTCGCCTTTTTGGGATTCCAGAAGGCTCTAACATGATTGCATTCCTTCAAACAGCAATACCTTAAATTCTTCGCTTGCCTTCTACCTCTCCCCTCTCTATCCAACGGGCACATCGTTTAGGTCCACAGACTTCAACTGGCCCTCATGCACATCCTAACGGCGTTATTATTCTCTTTCTCCAATTTACTGACTTGATGCAACTACTCTCGGAAGCCAAAAAGATGGGTTCTTTGCTATGGTCAGGTCATAAAGTGTTTTTCACACAAGACTTCTCTCCTGCTATAGCTGTACGTCGCAAATAGTTTTTAGACTTACGTCCACAGCTCAAATCCTTGAATATTCGATATGGTCTTCTTCACCCATGCCTTTTCAAAATTACATTCAAGGACAAATCTTACTCGTTTGAGGAACCTTCAGCACTACAAACTTCTATTAACCAACACAAAACAGAAGAAATGGAACTAGGAGCATCTGCAATTACTTGAAGATATCATTTAATTTATCTTTAATGTAATTTCTTTTTTTTTTTTTTTCTGGACAGTTTAACAGCAATGGTTATGTTTAGTATTTATATCCATGGTTTTCCTTCTCTGCATCTTCTTATTTTCTTCTTTTTTTTTAGATAGTGTTATTTGTGCAAACCTCATGTTCCTTTCCAAACCATATCCCTTTCTCACCATCCAAATTGTCCTCCTACACGTTCTACTGGTAAGCTTTGATTTTTATTGTTCTTCATGTCACACTCCTTTACTGTAGTTATTACGTTATTTGGTCTCCTGAATGGTACATTTTTCATTTTTTTTTTTTTTTCTTCCATGAAACTCGCCTTCATATGTTTTAATATCTAATATCACTTTTCTTGTGCTGAAGCCACTCTTGCCTGTCTTTTCAGGTTCTCCGCTGTCCCTCTACCTTTCGGGGTATTCACTTTTTAACTTGTCTTCTTTAGCCTTCTTGAACTTTAGTCCCTGTATTGCCACATCCATGTATATACAACTTCTAGAGGTCATCTTCCTCCTTTTCTTTTTCTTTACTATCTTGTTTCTTTCCCATTTCTTTGCTTTTGCAAAATTGATATGCCTAGTTTTTTCCTTGTTACAGCAGTTGTTTATTAATACTTCTTGTTATGCAACTTAGAACCGTTACTTGGAATGTTAAGGGGCTTAAACACCCCATTAAACGCCAGTGTGTCTTTTCTCACCTAGCTTGTTTGAAATGCCACATTGCTTTGTTGCAAGAGACTCACCTCAACAACTCTGAGGCAATTAAGCTTAAAAAAACAATGGGTTCATTTTCTACTCCCCTTCCACCACAAACAAAAATGGGGTAGTTATACTCTGTCATAAATCTCCCAAACCTACCATAATTTCACAGCATCAAAATACAGAAGGTCGCTGGGTACTTGTTACATTTACATTTGACAATATTTCTCTTACTATCCTAAATATGTACGGCCCCACACATCCGGATCCAAATTTTTGGAAGAATCTTTCACATATTGTCTCTGAACATTCCTCAAACAATTTACTAATAGGTGGTGACTGCAACCAAATTCTCGATCCATTTTTGGACAGACGTTCCACGTCACATTTCATTCCACATGCCTCCCACAAAGCTTTTAAAAACTTTATTTTACAGCATTTTCTCTCTGATTCCTGGAGAATATGCAATCCCAACCTCTTGGAATACTCTTTTTATTCTCCTACCCACCATTCCCATTTCAGGCCTGATTATATCTTTCTGGGTAAAAGTTTATTGCAACATATGGTCAACTCTCAAATCGGTGCTATTTTGATCTCAGATCACGCACCTGTGATTACTGACCTTGATCTTTTTCTTAATGGTTCTAAAACATCTTCATGGAGGTTTAGTAACTCTCAACTTTCAGATGCTACTTTTATCATTTCCTACAGTAAGTTTATAGAATAATACTTCCACATCATCATTTCATTTTGTGTGGGATACATTCAAAGCAGCCTCTAGGGGTTTCATCATAAGTTACGCTCTCTCAAACAAAAAGTCTGCTCAACAAAAATCGACTTCCATCCTTGAAAATATAAAGTCCCTAGAACATGAATACTATACTCACAAAACTAGTAAATCACATCTTAAAGCACTAGTCCCAGCTAAAATGGAGTTTAACCAATATACCACTGAACAAGCATGCGGCACCCTCCTGAAAATAAATGCCAGATATTATGGTGGTAACAATAAAACTGGTTCTCTTCTAGCTCCTATATTTGAAACAAAGAAAAGAAAAAACAACTATTAAATCTATCACAAATAACAATGGTGTTAAACACTTTGGAGATAGAGATATAGCATTGTGTTTCGCTTCTTACTATAAGGATCTGTACACTCCAGAACACACACCAACAGTTGAATCTCTCAACCAATATTTCTCTAATCTCAAACCAAGAGACCCATTGCATATTGACCTCTCATCTTTAGACCAACCCCTACAACTTACCAAACTATATACAGCTTTACAATCTCTCCCTAAGGGTAAGGCTCCAGGCCCAGATGGCTTCACAGTAGAATTCTTTACTCAGTTTGCTAAGTCTCTCTCTCCCAAACTCTTTCAATTACTTAGTCACTTTATAATGTCAGGTTCTGCATCTGGCTCATTTACAGAGGCCATGATTTGTCTTATTCCCAAAAAAGATCATGATGTGACTGACAGTAAAAATTATAGACCCATATCTTTAATTACTACTGATTGTAAACTCTATGCCAAAGTTTTAGCTCTCCGTTTACTCCCATATATACCTGGCCTTATTGATTCTCATCAATCTGGTTTTATCCCTAATAGAAATGTAGCAGGTAATTCCCGTACTTTTTTAAATATTATTAACAAGGCATCTAAACTTAAGATTCCTCTGGCAGTTTTATCATTGGATGAAGAAAAGGCCTTCGATAGGGTCTACTGGGGTTTCTTGTCGAAGGCATTGGAATGGCATGGACTAGGTACTAAATTCCGACATTTTATATCCATTCTTTATTCCTCACCATGTCCCTCGGTTATAACAAATGGTATCTGAGCTCCTTTTTTTCCTCTTAAAAGGGGTACTCGTCAGGGATGCCCATTATCTACTTTACTATTTATTTTGGTTCTCAAACCTTTTCTATACCAATTAAAAATGTCTGAACAATTTCCGGGGTTTCAAATTAATAATGCACACATCAAATTTATGGCATATGCTGATGATATTCTTTTGTTCATGTCTCACCCTGACACTTCTCTTCCTGCATTCCTGCATGAGCTCAACTTTTTTCTGATGTATCTGGCTATAAACTTAATATAGACAAAACAGTGGTCTTACCACTTAATGCTCATTGCACTGGCTCTGTATTTCTTAATGCAGGATTATCTTGGAGTCCGTATATTTCATCTTCATGTTCCCCAATGGTTCTTATGTTCATTGGCCCATTGGTTGTTGGAAGACCCTGGGGTGAAAATAGTCTTCTTTAGAGCCTTGTCCTGCTCATTCTCAAGTGCTAAAGAATGGAACAAGCTTTCGTTGAGCTCCAATCTCTGTCGTCCTTCACAACTTTTGCAAAAAACAAAAAAAAATGGATTTTTCATCCAAAAATTGGGCTTTTTTTTCATTTTTCAAGAATGTCTGTTTAATCAATAAATGTACTGCAAATGTTTAGTGTTTAGTTGTTTGGTCTCAAGCGCCAAGAAGCTCTGGTAAACATGCACTTTACAAATACTAATAATATATCCTAAAAAAGATGACTGAATGAGGGTCCTGAACCAGCCCCATGGAATTTGGAGATGTTGTGACAGCCGGAGGTGCAGGATAGTCTCTCAAGTATCCTGCACGCCACAAGGCAAATTCCTTCTGGATGTACATATCACCTCTTCGAAGGCGGATCCACGACACACAGCTATAGACCTCATTAGGAATTTGAAGATGAAGTGACCTTTCTGAAGGTGCATCAGCTCAGCTCCTGTAACCTAAGTGTCTTCTGGGGTGACTGTACTGGTGATTGGCAAGATCTCCGGGGCTAGAGTTACTAACTGAAATATTCTTGCAGTTCTACAAAAAAGAGTCACTAGTAGTGTTGAGGTGAAAACTGTCATTTTTATAGGTGAGTGCAAACATCATTTCAGGAGTTTTTAAATATGCTTGATTGCATATATTAATGAATGAACAGTATATTTGTGTGAGAACGCACAGGATACCTGTACATTTTTGTTGATCCATGATAAACATAAATCATAGATTTATCTATTCTGTTGTTTGCATGTTATAAAGAAACCCCTAGTTATGACAACACTCACATGAAACATTGTGTATAATCGATACTTCAAATAAAGGAATTACAATATAAGAATATTGCACATCGAAGACATTGTGTTGACCAAACTTCTTTCGTTAGGTATATTGAGTCCTCAGATGGAAAAGTCCTTGGGTCTTCCTTCTTTGTTGTGTACAGACTAGGTGGAGGCCTCCATTTACAAATGGCAGTAAATCCGAAAAGGATTTTAGGCAGGTGTAAATAGATTTACAGCTGTCGAATTCACAAGTGTGGAGAAAGCTACAACAGTAAATCCCACACTAGGAGAGGAGTGGGTGTAATAAATGTGTATAATATTGTGTGTCTTGCCTTGTAAGGTTTCGGTTGAGGTACCAGTAAGGTAGAGGAGGGCGGATGAAGTTTGGATGAGGCATAGATCCACTCTGTTCTTGATTATACCTCACCCTCTGCTCGTCTCTTCGACCTGTCCCCTCAGTCACCCAACTGAGTGCTTAGTGATGCACAAAACTCCATGATAAATAAATACATTATTATTATCTTTGTTATCTTTAAACTTGAAGTCTAGGAGGATGTCAACATCAGGCATTTGTTGAGGCACCTCCTTAGGAGGATGCTGAATCTACTTGAAGTTTTTAACTCAAGGATGGACCAGCATCGCTTGTTATCAGACAGATTTATAGACAGCAGCAGACAGCAACTAAATGGACTGCTAGGGTGAGGCTGACCATAAGGTACAAAAAATGCACAGAGTGGCTGGAGCATGTAGATCCTTGTGTTGTCTGAACATTGTGTTGATCTTTCTATAGACATTGTTTCAATTGCAACAAGCATCCAAGTCAGTCATATCACAACAGCTAGATTTGAGTGAGAGCAAAGAGACCTGAAAAGAAATAAATCACCCTGAGTGGTACTAATACTAATCTAACCTCTTGTTTGATAAAACATAGCAGTCATAAGAGGGAGAGTGGATAAACCTGTCAAACACAGTTTTCTGGATTGCAACTCATAACAGACAAAATGGCTCACGCCCTGTAGAGGTTATCCAGAAAACCCTGGGGCACATGTACTGCTCACTCTGAGATTTCTGATTTAAATGCCATTGTGTGTGCCTAGATATGTTTCATCAACGAAACTAGTTTTTCTGAAAATACCAGAAGCCAAAAACACCAACAGCATATCTGATGTGAAGAAACTCATAATGTCATGTCATGCTCAAGCACTGAAGAGGTAAACCTCTGTGGCTTCCTGGAACAATGTCATCACTTCAAAGTCGTTTTAAATGTCCTTTGACTATTTGATAAAATGAAAAAAAAATCTACCTGATCACAGCTTTATGAACACCTCCCCCTACTCTCTCCCTTTCGCATCTCAATAGCAAGAGCGCCCTCATTTTTTCAAAAGGTGAAGAACACAGACTGGAAAGTCGATTCTTGCTTAGTCCAAAACGACTGTTGTTTTCTTGGGTCATCGAAGGTGCTGTCGGTATATACATCTTCTCTGACCCAAATTCATGGACACTCTGCTAATAAAAGGCATTAGTCACATTACGACCATCTAGGATGCTTGTACACTTATCAAAGTAAAATTTTAAAAAAAGGAAATTCTAGAAACATTGAAGATTCTGAAGAAAGTGTTGTAGCAGCAGCCAGGTAAATCCTCCTTTTTGCCCCATTAAACTTTCCTAAGGATCTTTAACAACAGGAAATAAAATCAACCAATGAGTAGCCTCAATTAGGGGTCTTTGCTTCCACCCTGTTCTGGTGAATCTCTCGTTTTTTTCACATCCCCATCTAAGTTTCTCCCCTTGGATGAGGATGAGGGAGGGCTTAAGTATCTGGCATCACCTAAAACCAAAGTGAATAGACACAATTCGAATCAATAGAAAAAATGATGCTCCTTCACTACACACGATTACAAGCATCAGTTTACCACCTTGGAGGAAAAGCGGGGACCCCCAAGTTGGTTGCGTTATATTATATTCTGTTATGATCAGGGATGGCTTCTCTGCAGTCCCAGAGGTGTGTGGGTGTGTCCAGCCTTATATATGTTTTTATAAGGGGACATATATAGCGTAATCACTTCTTACCCTTAGAGGCTGCCATTAATCTTTTGACCCAGTTAGGAGTGTGATAACGTCCCTAAACCACATTAGACAAGAATCAACAACAATTTTCAAACAAACAACATATCAAAACATTAATTATTCACACACCATGACCCATTTGGCCATGAATAACCACACCAGTTCAATCAAGTTTAAACATTTATTGCCCTAAATAAACAACGCTAAAGTCACGTAGATCATGCGAAGCACCAAATGATAGAAGTAAAGATATAACACTGGCTGACCGAAAGGGACAAAGAATCTAATACGACCAATCAATTGAATTATTACACATTCAAGAATAACCATACGGGGCGTGGCTGGAGGTCACGCAAGATGGCCGCTGTTCTTTAGACCTCCGTGAGGCTTCAACACTTCCTGGAAAGAAGGAGATGTTTTCACATCAAAATGATTAATTTCTTCAGCATTTTTGAGCACTGGAGCTCTGCCGCTGCATAAATATGCCTTTATCTTACAGAGACATCGAGTTTTGAAGTCATTTCAGAGACTTCATGTGAGGGCCTGAGGTAATTATTTATCTGCGTCATTTGCGTTTCACTCCATAAGCCTCTGCACAAACCTAAACTTTCACAGAGATGGTTCTATTTGACTTTTAACTGCTTGCCTGGATGTCATTCCACAAATCTAATTTGGTCTGCAATGGAATATGTATTACCTTCTGACAGCCAGCTGAACTTTTGACCTCTCTCTTCAAACACATTTAGTTGAGGTTTTCAACTTTCAGTATTCACTGGCAGCTCTTGTTGTCAGGGAGCTCTTTCAAATTGCTCTTCATAACATGGTAAATGCTTTCCTTTGATGGAGGGGATTTTTCCTTTTCAGAAGGTTCCCTTAAAACTAGTCATCAATTGTTTGACTATGTGCAGTAAAGTGCTTTGCTCTTGTGGTATTCTGTCATGCCTGTTATGAGAGAATAATTTAGGATTTTCTATTTATATATTTTTTACTATATTTTGCTCTGTTGTTGGAAACTTCTCGCAGCAGCTTCTCATCGTAATATAATTTCATCAACACCTCACATTGCTGGCTTCCGATTACCAAATTGCTGCTGGCTTTCATGGGGAGACCACATAATTCTCACAGCAGCCAGTCATCATCTTCCTCCAAGTCTAATAATCCTCTTTGAGGGGTGCACACACATATAACTAAATCTTCTCTACCATCAGCTTTAACAATGGATAGTGCTACAGTCTTTTTAAAGGATAGCGCCTCTTCATCTCATGCTGCTGGCGCAATTGCGAAAAAACCATCTAACACCTCCTCCGTCAAGCGTCCAAAAAAAGACCTTGATTCTCCCTCAAAATCACCTACACATCTTACTCTAGATGATGTCATGGAGGAATTGCGTGCATTAAAGCCCTTTATAATGGAAACTAATGCCTCTTTGCAACGAATTGAGGAGCAATGGTCCCAACACGAACAAAGAATTTGTACTCTGGAACAGAGAGTTAGTAACCTTGAAGACTGTAACACTGTCAATCCTCAGATCTCCAAGGACATAGCTCAACTTAAAAGGTTTACTGAAAACGTAGAAAATAGAAATAGGAGAAATAATCTTCGCCTTTTTGGGATTCCAGAAGGTTCGGAAGGCTCTAACATGATTGCAATCCTTCAAACAGCAATACCTTCAATTCTTCGCTTGCCTTCTACCTCACCCCTCTCTATCCAACGGGCACATCGTTTAGGTCCACAGACTTCAACTGGCCCTCATGCACATCCTAGAGGAGTTATTATTCTCTTTCTCCAATTTACTGACTTGATGCAAATACTCTCGGAAGCCAAAAAGATGGGTTCTTTGCTATGGTCAGGTCATAAAGTGTTTTTCACACAAGCTTCTCTCCTGCTATAGCTGTATGTTGCAAATAGTTTTTACACTTACGTCCACAGCTCAAATCCTTGAATATTCAATATGGTCTTCTTCACCCATGCCTTTTCAAAATTACATTCAAGGACAAATCTTACTCGTTTGAGGAACCTTCAGCACTACAAACTTTTATTAACCAACACAAAACAGAAGCAATGGAACTAGGAGCATCTGCAATTACTTGAAGATATAATTTAATTTGTCTTTAATGTAATTTCTTTTTTTTTTCTTTTTTTTTCTGGACAGTTTAACAGTAATGGTTATGTTTAGTATTTATATCCATGGTTTTCCTTCTCTGCATCTTCTTATTTTTTTTTTTTTTTTAGATAGTGTTATTTGTGCAATCCTCATGTTCCTTTACCATCCATATCCCTTTCTCACCATCCAAATTGTCCTCCTACACGTTCTACTGGTAAGCTTTGATTTTCATTGTTCTTCATGTCACACTCCTTTACTGTAGTTATTACGTTATTTGGTCTCCTGAATGGTACATTTTTCATTTGTATGTTTTTTTTTCTTCCAGGAAACTCGCCTTCATATGTTTTAATATCTAATATCACTTTTCTTGTGCTGAAGCCACTCTTGCCTGTCTTTTCAGGTTCTCCGCTGTCCCTCTACCTTTCGGGGTATTCACTTTTTATCTTGTCTTCTTTAGCCTTCTTGGACTTTAGTCCCTGTATTGCCACATCCATGTATATACAACTTCTAGAGGTCATCTTCCTCCTTTTCATTTTCTTTACTATCTTATTTCTTTCCCATTTCTTTGCTTTTGCAAAATTGATATGCCTAGTTTTTTCCTTGTTACAGCAGTTGTTTATTAATACTTCTTGTTATGCAACTTAGAACCGTTACTTGGAATGTTAAAGGGCTTAAACACCCCATTAAACGCCAGTGTGTCTTGTCTCACCTAGCTTGTTTGAAATGCCACATTGCTTTGTTGCAAGACACTCACCTCAACAACTCTGAGGCAATTAAGCTTAAAAAAACAATGGGTGGGGGACATTTTCTACTCCCCTTCCACCACAAACAAAAATGGGGTAATTAGACTCTGTCATAAACCTCCCAAACCTACCATAATTTCACAGCATCAAAATACAGAAGGTCGCTGGGTACTTGTTACATTTACATTTGACAATATTTCTCTTACTATCCTAAATATGTACGGCCCCACACATCCGGATCCAAATTTTTGGAAGAATCTTTCACATATTGTCTCTGAACATTCCTCAAACAATTTACTAATAGGTGGTGACTGCAACCAAATTCTCGATCCATTTTTGGACAGACGTTCCACGTCACGTTTCATTCCACATGCCTCCCACAAAGCTTTTAAAAACTTTATTTTACAGCATTTTCTCTCTGATTCCTGGAGAATATGAAATCCCAACCTCTTGGAATACTCTTTTTATTCTCCTACCCACCATTCCCATTTCAGGCTTGATTATATCTTTCTGAGTAAAAGTTTATTGCAACATATGGTCAACTCTGAAATCGGTGCTATTTTGATCTCAGATCACGCACCTGTGATTACTGACCTTGATCTTTTTCTTAATGGTTCTAAAACATCTTCATGGAGGTTTAGTAACTCTCAACTTTCAGATGCTACTTTTATCATTTCCTACAGTAAGTTGATAGAATAATACTTCCACATCAACGATAGTGATCATCTATCATTTCATTTTGTGTGGGATACATTCAAACAGCCTCTAGGGGTTTCATCATAAGTTACGCTCTCTCAAACAAAAAGTCTGCTCAACAAAATCGACTTCCATCCTTGAAAATATAAAGTCCCTAGAACATGAATACTATACTCACAAAACTAGTAAATCACATCTTAAAGCACTAGTCCCAGCTAAAATGGAGTTTAACCAATATACCACTGAACAAGCATGCGGCACCCTCCTGAAAATAAATGCCAGATATTATGGTGGTAACAATAAAACTGGTTCTCTTCTAGCTCAATATTTGAAACAAAGAAAAGAAAAAACAACTATTAAATCTATCACAAATAACAATGGTGTTAAACACTTTGGAGATAGAGATATAGCATTGTGTTTCGCTTCTTACTATAAGGATCTGTACACTCCAGAACACACACCAACAGTTGAATCTCTCAACCAATATTTCTCTAATCTCAAACCAAGAGACCCATTGCATATTGACCTCTCATCTTTAGACCAACCCCTACAACTTACCGAACTATATACAGCTTTACAATCTCTCCCTAAGGGTAAGGCTCCAGGCCCAGATGACTTCACAGTAGAATTCTTTACTCAGTTTGCTAAGTCTCTCTCCCCCAAACTCTTTCAATTACTTAGTCACTTTATAATGTCAGGTTCTGCATCTGGCTCATTTACAGAGGCCATGATTTGTCTTATTCCCAAAAAAGATCATGATGTGACTGACTGTAAAAATTATAGACCCATATCTTTAATTACTACTGATTGTAAACTCTATGCCAAAGTTTTATCTCTCCATTTACTCCCATATAAACCTGACCTTATTGATTCTCATCAATCTGGTTTTATCCCTAATAGAAATATAGCAGATAATTCCCGTACTTTTTTAAATATTATTAACAAGGCATCTAAACTTAAGATTCCTCTGGCAGTTTTATCATTGGATGCGGAAAAGGCCTTCGATAGGGTCTACTGGGGTTTCTTGTCGAAGGCATTGGAATGGCATGGACTAGGTACTAAATTCCGACATTTTATATCCATTCTTTATTCCTCACCTTGTCCCTCGGTTATAACAAATGGTATCTGAGCTCCTTTTTTTCCTCTTAAAAGGGGTACTCGTCAGGGATGCCCATTATCTCCTTTACAATTTATTTTGGCTCTCAAACCTTTTCTATACCAATTAAAAATGTCTGAACAATTTACGGGGTTTCAAATTAATAATGCACACATCAAATTTATGGCATATGCGGATGATATACTTTTGTTCATGTCTCACCCTGACACTTCTCTTCCTGCATTCCTGCATGAGCTCAACTTTTTTCTGATGTATCTGGCTATAAACTTAATATAGACAAAACAGTGGTCTTACCACTTAATGCTCATTGCAATGGCTCTGTATTTCTTAATGCAGGATTATCTTGGAGTCCTTATATTTCATCTTCATGTTCCCCAATGGTTCTTATGTTCATTGGCCCATTGGTTGTTGGAAGACTCTGGGGTGAAAATAGTCTTCTTCAGAGCCTTGTCCTGCTCAATCTCAAGTGCTAAAGAATGGAACAAGCTTCCTTTGAGCTCCAATCTCTTTCGTCCTTCACAACTTTTGCAAAAAAAAAAAAAAACAGGACTTTTCATCCAAAAATTGGGCTTTTTTTTCATTTTTCAAGAATGTCTGTTTAATCAATAAATGTACTTCAAATGTTTAGTGTTTAGTTATTTGGTCTCAAGCGCCAAGAAGCTCTGGTAAACATGCACTTTACAAATACCAATAATATATCCTAAAAAAGATGACTGAATGAGGGTCCTGAACCAGCCCCATGGGATTTGGAGACGTTGTGACAGGCAGAGGTGCAGGATAGTCTCTCAAGTATCCTGCACACCACAAGGCAAATTCCTTCTGGATGTACATATCACCTCTTCGAAGGCGGATCCACGACACACAGCTATAGACCTCATTAGGAATTTGAAGATGAAGTGACCTTTCTGAAGGTGCATCAGCTCAGCTCCTGTAACCTAAGTGTCTTCTGGGGTGACTGTACTGGTGATTGGCAAGATCTCCGGGGCTAGAGTTACTAACTGAAATATTCTTGCAGTTCTACAAAAAAGAGTCACTAGTAGTGTTGAGGTGAAAACTGTAATTTTTATAGGTGAGTGCAAGCATCATTTTACGAGTTTTTAAATATGCTTGATTGCATATATTAATGAATGAACAGTATATTTGTGTGAGAACGCACAGGATACCTGTACATTTTTGTTGATCCATGATAAACATAAGTCATAGATTTATCTATTCTGTTGTTTGCATGTTATAAAGAAACCCCTAGTTATGACAAAACTCACATGAAAGATTGTGTATAATCGATACTTCAAATAAAGGAATTACAATATAAGAATATTGCACATCGAAGACATTGTGTTGACCAAACTTCTTTCGTTAGGTATATTGAGTCCTCAGATGGAAAAGTCCTTGGGTCTTCCTTCTTTGTTGTGTACAGACTAGGTGGAGGCCTCCATTTACAAATGGCAGTAAATCCGAAAAGGATTTTAGGCAGGTGTAAATAGATTTACAGCTGTCGAATTCACAAGTGTGGAGAAAGCTACAACAGTAAATCCCACACTAGGAGAGGAGTGGGTGTAATAAATGTGTATAATATTGTGTGTCTTGCCTTGTAAGGTTTCGGTTGAGGTACCAGTAAGGTAGAGGAGGGCGGATGAAGTTTGGATGAGGCATAGATCCACTCTGTTCTTGATTATACCTCACCCTCTGCTCGTCTCTTCGACCTGTCCCCTCAGTCACCCAACTGAGTGCTTAGTGATGCACAAAACTCCATGATAAATAAATACATTATTATTATCTGTGTTATCTTTAAACTTGAAGTCTAGGAGGATGTCAACATCAGGCATTTGTTGAGGCACCTCCTGAGGAGGATGCTGAATCTACTTGAAGTTTTTAACTCAAGGATGGACCAGCATCGCTTGTTATCAGACAGATATATAGGCAGCAGCAGACAGCAACTAGATGGACTGCTAGGGTGAGGCTGACCATAAGGTACAAAAAATGCACAGAGTGGCTGGAGCATGTAGATCCTTGTGTTGTCTGAACACTGTGTTGATCTTTCTATAGACATTGTTTCAATTGCAACAAGCATCCAAGTCAGTCATATCACAACAGCTAGATTTGAGTGAGAGCAAAGAGACCTGAAAAGAAATAAATCACCCTTAGTGGTACTAATACTAATCTAACCTCTTGTTTGATAAAACATAGCAGTCATAAGAGGGAGAGTGGATAAACCTGTCAAACACAGTTTCCTGGATTGCAACTCATAACAGAAAAAATGGCTCACGCCCTGTAGAGATTATCCAGAAAACCCTGGGGCACATGTACTACTCACTCTGACATTTCTGATTTAAATGCCATTGTGTGTCCCTAGATATGTTTCATCAACGAAACTAGTTTTTCTGAAAATACCAGAAGCCAAAAACACCAACAGCATATCTGATGTGAAGAAACTCATAATGTCATGTCATGCTCAAGCACTGAAGAGGTAAACCTCTGTGGCTTCCTGGAACAATGTCATCACTTCAAAGTCGTTTTAAATGTCCTTTGACTATTTGATAAAATGAAAAAAAAATCTACCTGATCACAGCTTTATGAACACCTCCCCCTCCTCTCTCCCTTTCGCGTCTCAATAGCAAGAGCGCCCTCATTTTTTCAAAAGGTGAAGAACACAGACTGGAAAGTCAATTCCTAGCTTACTCCAAAACGACTGCTGTTTTCTTGGGTCATCGAAGGTACTGTCGGTATATACATCTTCTCTGACCCAAATTCATGGACACTCTGCTAATAAAAGGCATTAGTCACATTACGACCATCTAGGATGCTTGTACACTTATCAAAGTAAAATTTAAAAAAAAGGAAATTCTAGAAACATTGAAGATTCTGAAGAAAGTGTTGTAGCAGCAGCCAGGTAAATCCTCCTTTTTGCCCTATTAAACTTTCCTAAGGATCTTTAACAACAGGAAATAAAATCAACCAATGAGTAGCCTCAATTAGGGGTCTTTGCTTCCAACCTGTTCTGGTGAATCTCTCGTTTTTTTCACCTCCCCATCTAAGTTTCTCCCCTTGGATGAGGATGAGGGAGGGCTTAAGTATCTGGCATCACCTAAAACCAAAGTGAATAGACACAATTCGAATCAATAGAAAAAATGATGCTCCTTCACTACACAGGAGTACAAGCATCAGTTTACCACCTTGGAGGAAAGCGGGGACCCCCAAGTGAGATGCGTTATATTATATTCTGTTATGATCAGGGATGGCTTCTCTGCAGTGCCAGAGGTGTGTGGGTGTGTCCAGCCTTATATATGTTTTTATAAGGGGACATATATAGCGTAATCACTTCTTACCCTTAGAGGCCGACATTAATCTTTTGACCCAGTTAGGAGTGTGATAACGTCCCTAAACCACATTAGACAAGAATCAACAACAATTTTCAAACAAACAACATATGAAAACATTAATTATTCACACACCATGACCCATTTGGCCATGAATAACCACACCAGTTCAATCAAGTTTAAACATTTAGGGGCATATTTATACTCCGTTTGCGCCGGAATTGTGTCGTTTTTTTTGACGCAATTTTGACGCAAAACTAACTCCATATTTATACTTTGGCGTTAGACGCGTCTAGCGCCAAAGTCCATGGAGTTTGCGTCATTTTTTTGCGTGGACACCTACTTTGCGTTAATTATATGCAAGGTAGGCATTCCCGTCTAAAAAATTGACTCCGAGGCATGTGCGTCGGATTTATACTCCCGGGCAAAATTCACGCCCGGGAGTGGGCGGGTCAAAAAAAATGACGTACGGCCGCTTTTGCGCCGTTTTTTTGCGCCTGCAAAAGGCAGGCGTTAAGGGACCTGTGGGCTCGGAAGGAGCCCAGAGGTGCCCTCCCATGCCCCCAGGGACACCCCCTGTCACCCTTGCCCACCCCAGGAGGACACCCAAGGATGGAGGGACCCATCCCTGGAAACCTCAGCTAAGTTCAGGTAAGTATAATTTTTTTTTTTTTTGGGTGGCATAGGGGGGCCTGATTTGTGCCCCCCTACATGCCACTATGCCCAATGACCATGCCCAGGGGACTTAAGTCCCCTGGGCATGGCCATTGGGCAAGGGGGCATGACTCCTGTCTTTGCTAAGACAGGAGTCATTTCTATGGGGGTTGGGAGTTAAAAAAAAATGGCGCAAATCGGGTTGCGGTGCAAAATTTGCCTCAGCCTGACTTGCCCCATTTTTTGGCGCCCAAGCTCCATTTTCCCCTACGCCGGCGCTGCCTGGTGTACGTCGTTTTTTTTAACGTACGCCAGCCGGCGCCGGCGGCTAACGCCGGCTAACGTCATTCAATAAATACGGCGCCCGCATGGTGCTTCAGAATGGCGTTAGCCGGCGCTAATTTTTTTGACGCAAAACTGCGTTAGCGCAGTTTTGCATCAAAAAGTATAAATATGGGCCTTATTGCCCTAAATAAACAACGCTAAAGTCACGTAGATCATGCAAAGCACCAAATGATAGAAGTAAAGATATAACACTGGCTGACCGAAAGGGACAAAGAATCTAATACGACCAATCAATTGAATTATTACACATTCAAGAATAACCATACGGGGGGCGTGGCTGGAGGTCACGCAAGATGGCCGCTGTTCTTTAGAGCTCCGTGAGGCTTCAACACTTCCTGGAAAGAAGGAGATGTTTTCACATCAAAATGATTAATTTCTTCAGCATTTTTGAGCACTGGAGCTCTGCCGCTGCATAAATATGCCTTTATCTTACAGAGACATCGAGTTTTTAAGTCATTTCAGAGACTTCATGTGAGGGCCTGAGGTAATTATTTATCTGCATCATTTGCGTTTCACTCCATAAGCCTCTGCACAAACCTAAACTTTCACAGAGATGGCTCTATTTGACTTTTAACTGCTTGCCTGGATGTCATTCTACAAATCTAATTTGGTCTGCAATGGAATATGTATTACCTTCTGACAGCCAGCTGAACTTATGACCTCTCTCTTCAAACACATTTAGTTGAGGTTTTCAACTTTCAGTATTCACTGGCAGCTCTTGTTGTCAGGGAGCTCTTTCAAATTGCTCTTCATAACATGGTAAATGCTTTCCTTTGATGGAGGGGATTTTTCCTTTTCAGAAAGTTCCCTTAAAACTAGTCACCAATTGTTTGACTATGTGCAGTAAAGTTCTTTGCTCTTGTGGTATTCTGTCATGCCTGTTATGAGAGAATAATTTAGGATTTTCTATTTATATATTTTTTACTATATTTTGCTCTGTTGTTGGAAACTTCTCGCAGCAGCTTCTCATCGTAATATAATTTCATCAACACCTCACATTGCTGGCTTCCGATTACCAAATTGCTGCTGGCTTTTATGGGGAGACCACATAATTCTCAGAGCAGCCAGTCATCATCTTCCTCCAAGTCTTATAATCCTCTTTGAGTGGTGCACACACATATAACTAAATCTTCTCTACCATCAGCTTTAACAATGGATAGTGCTACAGTCTTTTTAAAGGATAGCGCCTCTTCATCTCATGCTGCTGGCGCAATTGCGAAAAAACCATCTAACACCTCCTCTGTCAAGCGCCCCAAAAAAGACCTTGATTCTCCCTCAAAATCACCTACACATCTTACTCTAGATGATGTCATGGAGGAATTGCGTGCATTAAAGCCCTTTATAATGGAAACTAATGCCTCTTTGCAACAAATTGAGGAGCAATGGTCCCAACACGAACAAAGAATTTGTACTCTGGAACAGAGAGTTAGTAACCTTGAAGATTGTAACAATGTCAATCCTCAGATCTCCAAGGACATAGCTCAACTTAAAAGGTTTACTGAAAACTTAGAAAATAGAAATAGGAGAAATAATCTTCGCCTTTTTGGGATTCCAGAAGGTTAGGAAGGCTCTAGCATGATTGCATTCCTTCAAACAGCAATACCTTAAATTCTTCGCTTGCCTTCTACCTCACCCCTCTCTATCCATCGGGCACATCGTTTAGGTCCACAGACTTCAAATGGCCCTCATGCACATCCTAGAGGCGTTATTATTCTCTTTCTCCAGTTTACTGACTTGATGCAAATACTCTTGGAAGCCAAAAAGATGGGTTCTTTGCTATGGTCAGGTCATAAAGTGTTTTTCACACAAGACTTCTCTCCTGCTATAGCTGTACGTCACAAATAGTTTTTAGACTTACGTCCACAGCTCAAATCCTTGAATATTCGATATGGTCTTCTTCACCCATGCCTTTTCAAAATTACATTCAAGGACAAATCTTTCTTGTTTGAGGAACCTTCAGCACTACAAACTTTTATTAACCAACACAAAACAGAAGCAATGGAACTAGGAGCATCTGCAATTACTTGAAGATATAATTTAATTTGTCTTTAATGTCATTTCTTTTTTTTTCTTTTCTTTTCTGGACAGTTTAACAGTAATGGTTATGTTTAGTATTTATATCCATGGTTTTCCTTCTCTGCATCTTCTTATTTCCTTTTTTTTTTTAGATAGTGTTATTTGTGCAATCCTTACGTTCCTTCCCCAACCATATCCCTTTCTCACCATCCAAATTGTCCTCCTACACGTTCTACTGGTAAGCTTTGATTTTTATTGTTCTTCATGTCACACTCCTTTACTGTAGTTATTACGTTATTTGGTCCCCTGATTGGTACATTTTTCATTTGTATGTTTTTTTTTTCTTCCATGAAACTCGCCTTCATATGTTTTAAAATCTAATATCACTTTTCTTGTGCTGAAGCCACTCTTGCCTGTCTTTTCAGGTTCTCCGCTGTCCCTCTACCTTTCGGGGTATTCACTTTTTATATTCTCTTCTTCAGCCTTCTTGGACTTTAGTCCCTGTATTGCCACATCCATGTATATACAACTTCTAGAGGTCATCTTCCTCCTTTTCTTTTTCTTTACTATCTTATTTCTTTCCCATTTCTTTGCTTTTGCAAAATTGATATGCCTAGTTTTTTCCTTGTTACAGCAGTTGTTTATTAATACATCTTGTTATGCAACTTAGAACCGTTACTTGGAATGTTAAGGGGCTTAAACACCCCATTAAACGCCAGTGTGTCTTTTCTCACCTAGCTTGTTTGAAATGCCACATTGCTTTGTTGCAAGAGACTCACCTCAACAACTCTGAGGCAATTAAGCTTAAAAAAACAATGGCTGGGGGACATTTTCTACTCCCCTTCCACCACAAACAAAAATGGGGTAATTAGACTCTGTCATAAATCTCCCAAACCTACCATAATTTTCACAGCATCAAAATACAGAAGGTCGCTGGGTACTTGTTACATTTGACAATATTTCTCTTACTATCCTAAATATGTACGGCCCCACACATCCGGATCCAAATTTTTGGAAGAATCTTTCACATATTGTCTCTGAACATTCCTCAAACAATTTACTAATAGGTGATGACTGCAACCAAATTTTCGATTCATTTTTGGACAGACGTTCCACGTCACGTTTCATTCCACATGCCTCCCACAAAGCTTTTAAAAACTTTATTTTACAGCATTTTCTCTCTGATTCCTGGAGAATATGCAATCCCAACCTCTTGGAATACTCTTTTTATTCTCCTACCCACCATTCCCATTTCAGGCTTGATTATATCTTTCTGAGTAAAAGTTTATTGCAACATATGGTCAACTCTGAAATCGGTGCTATTTTGATCTCAGATCACGCACCTGTGATTACTGACCTTGATCTTTTTCTTAATGGTTCTAAAACATCTTCATGGAGGTTTAGTAACTCTCAACTTTCAGATGCTACTTTTATCATTTCCTACAGTAAGTTTATAGAATAATACTTCCACATCAACAATAGTGATCATCTATCATTTCATTTTGTGTGGGATACATTCAAAGCAGCCTCTAGGGGTTTCATCATAAGTTACGCTCTCTCAAACAAAAAGTCTGCTCAACAAAAATCGACTTCCATCCTTGAAAATATAAAGTTCCTAGAACATGAATACTATACTCACAAAACTAGTAAATCACATCTTAAAGCACTAGTCCCAGCTAAAATGGAGTTTAACCAATATACCACTGAACAAGCATGCAGCACCCTCCTGAAAATAAATGCCAGATATTATGGTGGTAACAATAAAACTGGTTCTCTTCTAGCTCGATATTTGAAACAAAGAAAAGAAAAAACAACTATTAAATCTATCACAAATAACAATGGTGTTAAACACTTTGGAGATAGAGATATAGCATTGTGTTTCGCTTCTTACTATAAGGATCTGTACACTCCAGAACACACACCAACAGTTGAATCTCTCAACCAATATTTCTCTAATCTCAAACCAAGAGACCCATTGCATATTGACCTCTCATCTTTAGACCAACCCCTACAACTTACCAAACTATATACAGCTTTACAATCTCTCCCTAAGGGTAAGGCTCCAGGCCCAGATGGCTTCACAGTAGAATTCTTTAATCAGTTTGCTAAGTCTCTCTCCCCCAAACTCTTTCAATTACTTAGTCACTTTATAATGTCAGGTTCTACATCTGGCTCATTTACAGAGGCCATGATTTGTCTTATTCCCAAAAAAGATCATGATGTGACTGACTGTAAAAATTATAGACCCATATCTTTAATTACTACTGATTGTAAACTCTATGCCAAAGTTTTAGCTCTCCGTTTACTCCCATATATACCTGACCTTATTGATTCTCATCAATCTGGTTTTATCCCTAATAGAAATGTAGCAGATAATTCCCATACTTTTTTAAATATTATTAACAAGGCATCTAAACTTAAGATTCCTCTGACAGTTTTATCATTGGATGCGGAAAAGGCCTTCGATAGGGTCTACTGGGGTTTCTTGTCGAAGGCATTGGAATGGCGTGGACTAGGTACTAAATTCCGACATTTTATATCCATTCTTTATTCCTCACCATGGTATCTGAGCTCCTTTTTTTCCTCTTAAAAGGGGTACTCGTCAGGGATGCCCATTATCTCCTTTACTATTTATTTTGGCTCTCAAACCTTTTCTATACCAATTAAAAATGTCTGAACAATTTACGGGGTTTCAAATTAATAATGCACACATCAAATTTATGGCATATGCTGATGATATTCTTTTGTTCATGTCTCACCCTGACACTTCTCTTCCTGCATTCCTGCATGAGCTCTACTTTTTTCTGATGTATCTGGCTATAAACTTAATATAGACAAAACAGTGGTCTTACCACTTAATGCTCATTGCACTGGCTCTGTATTTCTTAATGTAGGATTATCTTGGAGTCCTTATATTTCATCTTCATGTTCCCCAATGGTTCTTATGTTCATTGGCCCATTGGTTGTTGGAAGACCCTGGGGTGAAAATAGTCTTCTTCAGAGCCTTGTCCTGCTCAATCTCAAGTGCTAAAGAATGGAACAAGCTTCCTTTGAGCTCCAATCTCTGTCGTCCTTCACAACTTTTGCAAAAAAAAAAACAAACAGGATTTTTCATCCAAAAAGTGGGCTTTTTTTCATTTTTCAAGAATGTCTGTTTAATCAATAAATGTACTGCAAATGTTTAGTGTTTAGTTGTTTGGTCTCAAGCGCCAAGAAGCTCTGGTAAACATGCACTTTACAAATACCAATAATATATCCTAAAAAAGATGACTGAATGAGGGTCCTGAGCCAGCCCCATGGGATTTGGAGATTTTGTGACAGCCGGAGGTGCAGGATAGTCTCTCAAGTATCCTGCACGCCACAAGGCAAATTACTTCTGGATGTACATATCACCTCTTCGAAGGCGGATCCACGACACACAGCTATAGACCTCATTAGGAATTTGAAGATGAAGTGACCTTTCTGAAGGTGCATCAGCTCAGCTCCTGTAACCTAAGTGTCTTCTGGGGTGACTGTACTGGTGATTGGCAAGATCTCCGGGGCTAGAGTTACTAACTGAAATATTCTTGCAGTTCTACAAAAAAGAGTCACTAGTAGTGTTGAGGTGAAAACTGTAATTTTTATAGGTGAGTGCAAACATCATTTCAGGAGTTTTTAAATATGCTTGATTGCATATATTAATGAATGAACAGTATATTTGTGTGAGAACGCACAGGATACCTGTACATTTTTTGTTGATCCATGATAAACATAAGTCATAGATTTATCTATTCTGTTGTTTGCATGTTATAAAGAAACCCCTAGTTATGACAACACTCACATGAAACATTGTGTATAATCGATACTTCAAATAAAGGAATTACAATATTAGAATATTGCACATCGAAGACATTGTGTTGACCAAACTTCTTTCGTTAGGTATATTGAGTCCTCAGATGGAAAAGTCCTTGGGTCTTCCTTCTTTGTTGTGTACAGACTAGGTGGAGGCCTCCATTTACAAATGGCAGTAAATCCGAAAAGGATTTTAGGCAGGTGTAAATAGATTTACAACTGTCGAATTCACAAGTGTGGAGAAAGCTACAACAGTAAATCCCACACTAGGAGAGGAGTGGGTGTAATAAATGTGTGTAGTATGGTGTGTCTTGCCTTGTAAGGTTTCGGTTGAGGTACCAGTAAGGTAGAGGAGGGCGGATGAAGTTTGGATGAGGCATAGATCCACTCTATTCTTGATTATACCTCACCCACTGCTCGTCTCTTCGACGTGTCCCCTCAGTCACCCAACTGAGTGCTTAGTGATGCACAAAACTCCATGATAAATAAATACGTTATTATTATCTGTGTTATCTTTAAACTTGAAGTCTAGGAGGATGTCAACATCAGGCATTTGTTGAGGCACCTCCTGAGGTGGATGCTGAATCTACTTGAAGTTTTTAACTCAAGGATGGACCAGCATAGCTTGTTATCAGACAGATATATAGACAGCAGCAGACAGCAACTAGATGGACTGCTAGGGTGAGGCTGACTATAAGGTACAAAAAATGCACAGAGTGGCTGGAGCATGTAGATCCTTGTGTTGTCTGAACACTGTGTTGATCTTTCTATAGACATTGTTTCAATTGCAACAAGCATCCAAGTCAGTCATATCACAACAGCTAGATTTGAGTGAGAGCAAAGAGACCTGAAAAGAAATAAATCACACTGAGTGGTACTAATACTAATCTAACCTCTTGTTTGATAAAACATAGCAGTCATAAGAGGGAGAGTGGATAAACCTGTCAAACACAGTTTCCTGGATTGCAACTCATAACAGACAAAATGGCTCACGCCCTGTAGAGATTATCCAGAAAACCCTGGCGCACATGTACTGCTCACTCTGACATTTCTGATTTAAATGCCATTGTGTGTTCAGAGATATGTTTCATCAACAAAACTAGTTTTTCTGAAAATACCAGAAGCCAAAAACACCAACAGCATATCTGATGTGAAGAAACTCATAATGTCATGTCATGCTCAAGCACTGAAGGAGGTAAACCTCTGTGGCTTCCTGGAACAATGTCATCACTTCAAAGTCGTTTTAAATGTCCTTTGACTATTTGATAAAATGGAGAAAAGAAATCTACCTGATCACAGCTTTATGAACACCTCCCCCTCCTCTCTCCCTTTCGCGTCTCAATAGCAAGAGCGCCCTCATTTTTTCAAAAGGCGAAGAACACAGACTGGAAAGTCGATTCCTAGCTTAGTCCAAAACGACTGCTGTTTTCTTGGGTCATCGAAGCTACTGTTGGTATATACATCTTCTCTGACCCAAATTCATGGACACTCTGCTAATAAAAGGCATTAGTCACATTACGACCATCTAGGATGCTTGTACACTTATCAAAGTAAAATTTAAAAAAAAGGAAATTCTAGAAACATTGAAGATTCTGAAGAAAGTGTTGTAGCAGCAGCCAGGTAAATCCTCCTTTTTGCCCCATTAAACTTTCCTAAGGATCTTTAACAACAGGAAATAAAATCAACCAATGAGTAGCCTCAATTAGGGGTCTTTGCTTCCAACCTGTTCTGGTGAATCTCTCGTTTTTTTCACCTCCCCATCTAAGTTTCTCCCCTTGGATGAGGATGAAGGAGGGCTTAAGTATCTGGCATCACCTAAAAACAAAGTGAATAGACACAATTCAAATCAATAGAAAAAATTATGCTCCTTCACTACACACGAGTACAAGCATCAGTTTACCACCTTGGAGGAAAAGCGGGAACCCCCAAGTGAGATGCGTTATATTATATTCTGTTATGATCAGGGATGGCTTCTCTGCAGTGCCAGAGGTGTGTGGGTGTGTCCAGCCTTATATATGTTTTTATAAGGGGACATATATAGCGTAATCACTTCTTACCCTTAGAGGCCGACATGAATCTTTTGACCCAGTTAGGAGTGTGATAACATCCCTAAACCACATTAGACAAGAATCAACAACAATTTTCAAACAAACAACATATGAAAACATTAATTATTCACACACCATGACCCATTTGGCCATGAATAACCACACCAGTTCAATCAAGTTTAAACATTTATTGCCCTAAATAAACAACGCTAAAGTCACGTAGATCATGCGAAGCACCAAATGATAGAAGTAAAGATATAACACTGGCTGACCGAAAGGGACAAAGAATCTAATACGACCAATCAATTGAATTATTACACATTCAAGAATAACCATACGGGGGGCGTGGCTGGAGGTCACGCAAGATGGCCGCTGTTCTTTAGAGCTCCGTGAGGCTTCAACACTTCCTGGAAAGAAGGAGATGTTTTCACATCAAAATGATTAATTTCTTCAGCATTTTTGAGCACTGGAGCGCTGCCGCTGCATAAATATGCCTTTATCTTACAGAGACATCGAGTTTTGAAGTCATTTCAGAGACTTCATGTGAGGGCCTGAGGTAATTATTTATCTGCATCATTTGCGTTTCACTCCATAAGCCTCTACACAAACCTAAACCTTCACAGAGATGGTTCTATTTGACGTTTAACTGCTTGCCTGGATGTCATTCTACAAATCTAATTTGGTCTGCAATGGAATATGTATTACCTTCTGACAGCCAGCTGAACTTTTGACCTCTCTCTTCAAACACATTTAGTTGAGGTTTTCAACTTTCAGTATTCACTGGCAGCTCTTGTTGTCAGGGAGCTCTTTCAAATTGCTCTTCATAACATGGTAAATGCTTTCCTTTGATGGAGGGGATTTTTCCTTTTCAGAAGGTTCCCTTAAAACTAGTCACCAATTGTTTGACTATGTGCAGTAAAGTGCTTTGCTCTTGTGGTATTCTGTCATGCCTGTTATGAGAGAATAATTTAGGATTTTCTATTTATATATTTTTTACTATATTTTGCTCTGTTGTTGGAAACTTCTCGCAGCTGCTTCTCGTCGTAATATAATTTCATTAACACCTCACATTGCTGGCTTCCGATTACCAAATTGCTGCTGGCTTTTATGGAGAGACCACATAATTCTCACAGCAGCCAGTCATCATCTTCCTCCAAGTCTAATAATCCTCTTTGAGTGGTGCACACACATATAACTAAATCTTCTCTACCATCAGCTTTAACAATGGATAGTGCTACAGTCTTTTTAAAGGATAGCGCCTCTTCATCTCATGCTGCTGGCGCAATTGCCAAAAAACCATCTAACACCTCCTCCGTCAAGCGCCCAAAAAAAGACCTTGATTCTCCCTCAAAATCACCTACACATCTTACTCTAGATTATGTCATGGAGGAATTGCGTGCATTAAAGCCCTTTATAATGGAAACTAAGGCCTCTTTGCAACGAATTGAGGAGCAATGGTCCCAACACGAACAAAGAATTTGTACTCTGGAACAGAGAGTTAGTAACCTTGAAGATTGTAACACTGTCAATCCTCAGATCTCCAAGGACATAGCTCAACTTAAAAGGTTTACTGAAAACTTAGAAAATAGAAATAGGAGAAATAATCTTCGCCTTTTTGGGATTATTCTCTTTCTCCAATTTATTGACTTGATGCAAATACTCTCAGAAGCCAAAAAGATGGGTTCTTTGCTATGGTCAGGTCATAAAGTGTTTTTCACACAAGACTTCTCTCCTGCTATAGCTGTACGTCACAAATAGTTTTTAGACTTACGTCCACAGCTCAAATCCTTGAATATTCGATATGGTCTTCTTCACCCATGCCTTTTCAAAATTACATTCAAGGACAAATCTTACTCGTTTGAGGAACCGTCAGCACTACAAACTTTTATTAACCAACACAAAACAGAAGCAATGGAACTAGGAGCATCTGCAATTACTTGAAGATATAATTTAATTTGTCTTTAATGTCATTTCTTTTATTTATTTTTTATTTTTCTGGACAGTTTAACAGTAATGGTTATGTTTAGTATTTATATCCATGTTTTTCCTTCTCTGCATCTTCTTATTTTCTTTTTTTTTTTTAGATAGTATTATTTGTGCAATCCTCATGTTCCTTTCCCAACCATATCCCTTTCTCACCATCCATATTGTCCTCCTACACGTTCTATTGGTAAGCTTTGATTTTTATTGTTCTTCATGTCACACTCCTTTACTGTAGTTATTACGTTATTTGGTCTCCTGAATGGTACATTTTTCATTTGTATGTTTTTTTTTCTTCCATGAAACTCGCCTTCATATGTTTTAATATCTAATATC
The DNA here is from genome assembly GCF_031143425.1 of Pleurodeles waltl. Classification (NCBI taxonomy): domain Eukaryota; kingdom Metazoa; phylum Chordata; class Amphibia; order Caudata; family Salamandridae; genus Pleurodeles; species Pleurodeles waltl. The sequence continues at coordinate 170,679,428 of NC_090441.1, forward strand.
ACTTTTCTTGTGCTGAAGCCACTCTTGTAGGTCTTTTCAGGTTCTCCGCTGTCCCTCTACCTTTCGGGGTATTCACTTTTTATCTTGTCTTCTTTAGCCTTCGGGGACTTTAGTCCCTGTATTGCCACATCCATGTATATACAACTTCTAGAGGCCATCTTCCTCCTTTTCTTTTTCTTTACTATCTTGTTTCTTTCCCATTTCTTTGCTTTTGCAAAATTGATATGCCTAGTTTTTTCCTTGTTACAGCAGTTGTTTATTAATACTTCTTGTTATGCAACTTAGAACCGTTACTTGGAATGTTAAGGGGCTTAAACACCCCATTAAACACCAGTGTGTCTTTTCTCACCTAGCTTGTTTGAAATGCCACATTGCTTTGTTGCAAGAGACTCACCTCAACAACTCTGAGGCAATTAAGCTTAAAAAAACAATGGGTGGGGGACATTTTATACTCCCCTTCCACCACAAACAAAAATGGGGTAATTATACTCTGTCATAAATCTCCCAAACCTACCATAATTTCACAGCATCAAAATACAGAAGGTCGCTGGGTACTTGTTACTTTTACATTTGACAATATTTCTCTTACTATCCTAAATATGTACGGCCCCACACATCCGGTTCCAAATTTTTGGAAGAATCTTTCACATATTGTCTCTGAACATTCCTCAAACAATTTACTAATAGGTGGTGACTGCAACCAAATTCTCGATCCATTTTTGGACAGACGTTCCACATCACGTTTCATTCCACATGCCTCCCACAAAGCTTTTAAAAACTTTATTTTACAGTATTTTCTCTCTGATTCCTGGAGATTATGCAATCCCAACCTCTTGGAATACTCTTTTTATTCTCCTACCCACCATTCCCATTTCAGGTTTGATTATATCTTTCTGAGTAAAAGTTTATTGCAACATATGGTCAACTCTGAAATCCGTGCTATTTTGATCTCAGATCACGCACCTGTGATTACTGACCTTGATCTTTTTCTTAATGGTTCTAAAACATCTTCATGGAGGTTTAGTAACTCTCAACTTTCAGATGCTACTTTTATCATTTCCTACAGTAAGTTTATAGAATAATACTTCCACATCAACGATAGTGATCATCTATCATTTCATTTTGTGTGGGATACATTCAAAGCAGCCTCTAGCGGTTTCATCATAAGTTACGCTCTCTCAAACAAAAAGTCTGCTCAACAAAAATCGACTTCCATCCTTGAAAATATAAAGTCCCTAGAACATGGATACTATACTCACAAAACTAGTAAATCACATCTTAAAGCACTAGTCCCAGCTAAAATGGAGTTTAACCAATATACCACTGAACAAGCATGCAGCACCCTCCTAAAAATAAATGCCAGATATTATGGTGGTAACAATAAAACTGGTTCTCTTCTAGCTCGATATTTGAATCAAAGAAAAGAAAAAACAACTATTAAATCTATCACAAATAACAATGGTGTTAAACACTTTGGAGATAGAGATATAACATTGTGTTTCGCTTCTTACTATAAGGATCTGTACACTCCAGAACACACACCAACAGTTGAATCTCTCAACCAATATTTCTCTAATCTCAAACCAAGAGACCCATTGCATATTGACCTCTCATCTTTAGACCAACCGCTACAACTTACCGAACTATATACAGCTTTACAATCTCTCCCTAAGGGTAAGGCTCCAGGCCCAGATGGCTTCACAGTATCATTCTTTACTCAGTTTGCTAAGTCTCTCTCCCCCAAACTCTTTCAATTATTTAGTCACTTTATAATGTCAGGTTCTGCATCTGGCTCATTTACAGAGGCCATGATTTGTCTTATTCCCCAAAAAGATCATGATGTGACTGACTGTAAAAATTATAGACCCATATCTTTAATTACTACTGATTGTAAACTCTATGCCAAAGTTTTAGCTCTCCGTTTACTCCCATATATACCTGACCTTATTGATTCTCATCAATCTGGTTTTATCCCTAATAGAAATGTAGCAGATAATTCCCGTACTTTTTAAAATATTATTAACAAGGCATCTAAACGTAAGATTCCTCTGGCAGTTTTATCATTGGATGCGGAAAAGGCCTTCGATAGGGTCTACTGGGGTTTCTTGTCGAAGGCATTGGAATGGCATGGACTAGGTACTAAATTCCGACATTTTATATCCATTCTTTATTCCTCACCATGTCCCTCGGTTATAACAAATGGTATCTGAGCTCCTTTTTTTCCTCTTAAAAGGGGTACTCGTCAGGGATGCCCATTATCTCCTTTACTATTTATTTTGGCTCTCAAAACTTTTCTATACCAATTAAAAATGTCTGAACAATTTACGGGGTTTCAAATTAATAATGCACACATCAAATTTATGGCATATGCTGATGATATTCTTTTGTTCATGTCTCACCCTGACACTTCTTTTCCTGCATTCCTGCATGAGCTCAACTTTTTTCTGATGTATCTGGCTATAAACTTAATATAGACAAAACAGTGGTCTTACCACTTAATGCTCATTGCACTGGCTCTGTATTTCTTAATGCAGGATTATCTTGGAGTCCTTATATTTCATCTTCATGTTCCCCAATGGTTCTTATGTTCATTGGCCCATTGGTTGTTGGAAGACCCTGGGGTGAAAATAGTCTTCTTCAGAGCCTTGTCCTGCTCAATCTCAAGTGCTAAAGAATGGAACAAGCTTCCTTTGAGCTCCAATCTCTGTCGTCCTTCACAACTTTTGCAAAAAAAAAAACAAACAGGATTTTTCATCGAAAAAGTGGGCTTTTTTTTCATTTTTCAAGAATGTCTGTTTAATCAATAAATGTACTGCAAATGTTTATTGTTTAGTTGTTTGGTCTCAAGCGCCAAGAAGCTCTGGTAAACATGCACTTTACAAATACCAATAATATATCCTAAAAAAGATGACTGAATGAGGGTCCTGAGCCAGCCCCATGGGATTTGGAGATTTTGTGACAGCCGGAGGTGCAGGATAGTCTCTCAAGTATCCTGCACGCCACAAGGAAAATTACTTCTGGATGTACATATCACCTCTTCGAAGGCGGATCCACAACACACAGCTATAGACCTCATTAGGAATTTGAAGATGAAGTGACCTTTCTGAAGGTGCATCAGCTCAGCTCCTGTAACCTAAGTGTCTTCTGGGGTGACTGTACTGGTGATTGGCAAGATCTCCGGGGCTAGAGTTACTAACTGAAATATTCTTGCAGTTCTACAAAAAAGAGTCACGAGTAGTGTTGAGGTGAAAACTGTAATTTTTATAGGTGAGTGCAAACATCATTTCAGGAGTTTTTAAATATGCTTGATTGCATATATTAATGAATGAACAGTATATTTGTGTGAGAACGCACAGGATACCTGTACATTTTTGTTGATCCATGATAAACATAAGTCATAGATTTATCTATTCTGTTGTTTGCATGTTATAAAGAAACCCCTAGTTATGACAACACTCACATGAAACATTGTGTATAATCGATACTTCAAATAAAGGAATTACAATATTAGAATATTGCACATCGAAGACATTGTGTTGACCAAACTTCTTTCGTTAGGTATATTGAGTCCTCAGATGGAAAAGTCCTTGGGTCTTCCTTCTTTGTTGTGTACAGACTAGGTGGAGGCCTCCATTTACGAATGGCAGTAAATCCGAAAAGGATTTTAGGCAGGTGTAAATAGATTTACAACTGTCGAATTCACAAGTGTGGAGAAAGCTACAACAGTAAATCCCACACTAGGAGAGGAGTGGGTGTAATAAATGTGTGTAGTATGGTGTGTCTTGCCTTGTAAGGTTTTGGTTGAGGTACCAGTAAGGTAGAGGAGGGCGGATGAAGTTTGGATGAGGCATAGATCCACTCTGTTCTTGATTATACCTCACCCACTGCTCGTCTCTTCGACGTGTCCCCTCAGTCACCCAACTGAGTGCTTAGTGATGCACAAAACTCCATGATAAATAAATACGTTATTATTATCTGTGTTATCTTTAAACTTGAAGTCTAGGAGGATGTCAACATCAGGCATTTGTTGAGGCACCTCCTGAGGAGGATGCTGAATCTACTTGAAGTTTTTAACTCAAGGATGGACCAGCATCGCTTGTTATCAGACAGATATATAGACAGCAGCAGACAGCAGCTAAATGGACTGCTAGGGTGAGGCTGACCATAAGGTACAAAAAATGCACAGAGTGGCTGGAGCATGTAGATCCTTGTGTTGTCTGAACACTGTGTTGATCTTTCTATAGACATTGTTTCAATTGCAACAAGCATCCAAGTCAGTCATATCACAACAGCTAGATTTGAGTGAGAGCAAAGAGACCTGAAAAGAAATAAATCACCCTGAGTGGTACTAATACTAATCTAACCTCTTGTTTGATAAAACATAGCAGTCATAAGAGGGAGAGTGGATAAACCTGTCAAACACAGTTTCCTGGATTCCAACTCATAACAGACAAAATGGCTCACGCCCTGTAGAGATTATCCAGAAAACCCTGGGGCACATGTACTGCTCACTCTGAGATTTCTGATGTAAATGCCATTGTGTGTGCCTAGATATGTTTCATCAACGAAACTAGTTTTTCTGAAAATACCAGAAGCCAAAAACACCAACAGCATATCTGATGTGAAGAAACTCATAATGTCATGTCATGCTCAAGCACTGAAGGAGGTAAACCTCTGTGGCTTCCTGGAACAATGTCATCACTTCAAAGTCGTTTTAAATGTCCTTTGACTATTTGATAAAATGGAGAAAAAAAATCTACCTGATCACAGCTTTATGAACACCTCCCCCTCCTCTCTCCCTTTCGCGTCTCAATAGCAAGAGCGCCCTCATTTTTTCAAAAGGTGAAGAACACAGACTGGAAAGTCGATTCCTAGCTTAGTCCAAAACGACTGCTGTTTTCTTGGGTCATCGAAGGTACTGTTGGTATATACATCTTCTCTGACCCAAATTCATGGACACTCTGCTAATAAAAGGCATTAGTCACATTACGACCATCTAGGATGCTTGTACACTTATCAAAGTAAAATTTTAAAAAAAGGAAATTCTAGAAACATTGAAGATTCTGAAGAAAGTGTTCTGTTATGATCAGGGATGGCTTCTCTGCAGTGCCAGAGGTGTGTGGGTGTGTCCAGCCTTATATATGTTTTTATAAGGGGACATATATAGCGTAATCACTTCTTACCCTTAGAGGCCGACATGAATCTTTTGACCCAGTTAGGAGTGTGATAACGTCCCTAAACCACATTAGGCAAGAATCAACAACAATTTTCAAACAAACAACATATGAAAACATTAATTATTCACACACAATGACCCATTTGGCCATGAATAACCACACCAGTTCAATCAAGTTTAAACATTTATTGCCCTAAATAAACAACGCTAAAGTCACGTAGATCATGCGAAGCACCAAATGATAGAAGTAAAGATATAACACTGGCTGACCGAAAGGGACAAAGAATCTAATACGACCAATCAATTGAATTATTACACATTCAAGAATAACCATACGGGGGGCGTGGCTGGAGGTCACGCAAGATGGCCGCTGTTCTTTAGAGCTCCGTGAGGCTTCAACACTTCCTGGAAAGAAGGAGATGTTTTCACATCAAAATGATTAATTTCTTCAGCATTTTTTAGCACTGGAGCTCTGCAGCTGCATAAATATGCCTTTATCTTACAGAGACATCGAGTTTTGAAGTCATGTCAGAGACTTCATGTGAGGGCTCGTCATTTGCGTTTCACTCCATAAGCCTCTGCACAAACCTAAACTTTCACAGAGATGGTTCTTTTTAACTTTTAACTGCTTGCCTGGATGTCATTCTACAAAGCTAATTTGGTCTGCAATGGAATATGTATTACCTTCTGACAGTCAGCTGTACTTTTGACTTCTCTCTTCAAACACATTTAGTTTAGGTTTTCAACTTTCAGTATTCACTGGCAGCTCTTGTTGTCAGAGAGCTCTTTCAAATTGCTCTTCATAACATGGTAAATGCTTTCCTTTGATGGAGGAGATTTTTTCTTTTCAGAAGGTTCCCTTAAAACTAGTCACCAATTGTTTGACTATGTCCAGTAAAGTGCTTTGCTCTTGTGGTATTCCGTCATGCCTGTTATGAGAGAATAATTTAGGATTTTCTATTTATATATTTTTTACTATATTTTGTTCTGTTGTTGGAAACTTCTCGCAGCAGCTTCTCGTCGTAATATAATTTCATCAACACCTCACATTGCTGGCTTCCGATTACCAAATTGCTGCTGCCTTTTATGGAGAGACCACATAATTCTCAGAGCAGCCAGTCATCATCTTCCTCCAAGTCTAATAATCCTCTTTGAGTGGTGCACACACATATAACTAAATCTTCTCTACCATCAGCTTTAACAATGGATAGTGCTACAGTCTTTTTAAAGGATAGCGCCTCTTCATCTCATGCTGCTGGCGCGATTGCGAAAAAACCATCTAACACCTCCTCCGTCAAGCGCCCAATAAAAGACCTTGATTCTCCCTCAAAATCACCTACACATCTTACTCTAGATTATGTCATGGAGGAATTGCGTGCATTAAAGCCCTTTATAATGGAAACTAATGCCTCTTTGCAACGAATTGAGGAGCAATGGTCCCAACACGAACAAAGAATTTGTACTCTGGAACAGAGAGCTAGTAACCTTGAAGATTGTAACACTGTCAATCCTCAGATCTCCAAGGACATAGCTCAACTTAAAAGGTTTACTGAAAACTTAGAAAATAGAAAGAGGAGAAATAATCTTCGCCTTTTTGGGACTCCAGAAGGTTCGGAAGGCTCTAACATGATTGCATTCCTTCAAACAGCAATACCTTCAATTCTTCGCTTGCCTTCTACCTCTCCCCTCTCTATCCAACGGGCACATCGTTTAGGTCCACAGACTTCAACTGGCCCTCATGCACATCCTAACGGCGTTATTATTCTCTTTCTCCAATTTACTGACTTGATGCAAATACTCTCAGAAGCCAAAAAGATGGGTTCTTTGCTATGGTCAGGTCATAAAGTGTTTTTCACACAAGAGTTCTCTCCTGCTATAGCTGTACGTCGCAAATAGTTTTTAGACTTACGTCCACAGCTCAAATCCTTGAATATTCGATATGGTCTTCTTCACCCATGCCTTTTCAAAATTACATTCAAGGACAAATCTTACTCGTTTGAGGAACCTTCAGCACTACAAACTGTTATTAACCAACACAAAACAGAAGAAATGGAACTAGGAGCATCTGCAATTACTTGAAGATATCATTTAATTTATCTTTAATGTAATTTCTTTTTTTTTTCTTTTTTCTTCTGGACAGTTTAACAGTAATGGTTATGTTTAGTATTTATATCCATGGTTTTCCTTCTCTGCATCTTCTTATTTTCTTCTTTTTTTTTAGATAGTGTTATTTGTGCAAACCTCATGTTCCTTTCCCAACCATATCCCTTTCTCACCATCCAAATTGTCCTCCTACACGTTCTACTGGTAAGCTTTGATTTTTATTGTTCTTCATGTCACACTCCTTTACTGTAGTTATTACGTTATTTGGTCTCCTAAATGGTACATTTTTCATTTTTTTTTTTTTCTTCCATGAAACTCGCCTTCATATGTTTTAATATCTAATATCACTTTTCTTGTGCTGAAGCCACTCTTGCCTGTCTTTTCAGGTTCTCCGCTGTCCCTCTACCTTTCGGGGTATTCACTTTTTAACTTGTCTTCTTTAGCCTTCTTGAACTTTAGTCCCTGTATTGCCACATCCATGTATATACAACTTCTAGAGGTCATCTTCCTCCTTTTCTTTTTCTTTACTATCTTGTTTCTTTCCCATTTCTTTGCTTTTGCAAAATTGATATGCCTAGTTTTCTCCTTGTTACAGCAGTTGTTTATTAATACTTCTTGTTATGCAACTTAGAACCGTTACTTGGAATGTTAAGGGGCTTAAACACCCCATTAAACGCCAGTGTGTCTTTTCTCACCTAGCTTGTTTGAAATGCCACATTGCTTTGTTGCAAGAGACTCACCTCAACAACTCTGAGGCAATTAAGCTTAAAAAAACAATGGGTGGGGGACATTTTCTACTCCCCTTCCACCACAAACAAAAATGGGGTAATTATACTCTGTCATAAATCTCACAAACCTACCATAATTTCACAGCATCAAAATACAGAAGGTCGCTGGGTACTTGTTACATTTACATTTGACAATATTTCTCTTACTATCCTAAATATGTACGGCCCCACACATCCGGATCCAAATTTTTGGAAGAATCTTTCACATATTGTCTCTGAACATTCCTCAAACAATTTACTAATAGGTGGTGACTGCAACCAAATTCTCGATCCATTTTTGGACAGACGTTCCACGTCACATTTCATTCCACATGCCTCCCACAAAGCTTTTAAAAACTTTATTTTACAGCATTTTCTCTCTGATTCCTGGAGAATATGCAATCCCAACCTCTTGGAATACTCTTTTTATTCTCCTACCCACCATTCCCATTTCAGGCTTGTATATATCTTTCTGGGTAAAAGTTTATTGCAACATATGGTCAACTCTGAAATCGGTGCTATTTTCATCTCAGATCACGCACCTGTGATTACTGACCTTGATCTTTTTCTTAATGGTTCTAAAACATCTTCATGGAGGTTTAGTAACTCTCAACTATCAGATGCTACTTTTATCATTTCCTACAGAAAGTTTATAGAATAATACTTCCACATCATCATTTCATTTTGTGTGGGATACATTCAAAGCAGCCTCTAGGGGTTTCATCATAAGTTACGCTCTCTCAAACAAAAAGTCTGCTCAACAAAAATTGACTTCCATCCTTGAAAATATGAAGTCCCTAGAACATGAATACTATACTCACAAAACTAGTAAATCACATCTTAAAGCACTAGTGCCAGCTAAAATGGAGTTTAACCAATATACCACTGAACAAGCATGCGGCACCCTCCTGAAAATAAATGCCAGATATTATGGTGGTAACAATAAAACTGGTTCTCTTCTAGCTCCTATATTTGAAACAAAGAAAAGAAAAAACAACTATTAAATCTATCACAAATAACAATGGTGTTAAACACTTTGGAGATAGAGATATAGCATTGTGTTTCCTTCTTACTATAAGGATCTGTACACTCCAGAACACACACCAACAGTTGAATCTCTCAACCAATATTTCTCTAATCTCAAACCAAGAGACCCATTGCATATTGACCTCTCATCTTTAGACCAACCCCTACAACTTACCGAACTATATACAGCTTTACAATCTCTCCCTAAGGGTAAGGCTCCAGTCCCAGATGGCTTCACAGTAGAATTCTTTACTCAGTTTGCTAAGTCTCTCTCCCTCAAACTCTTTCAATTACTTAGTCACTTTATAATGTCAGGTTCTGCATCTGGCTCATTTACAGAGGCCATGATTTGTCTTATTCCCAAAAAAGATCATGATGTGACTGACAGTAAAAATTATAGACCCATATCTTTACTTACTACTGATTGTAAACTCTATGCCAAAGTTTTAGCTCTCCGTTTACTCCCATATATACCTGACCTTATTGATTCTCATCAATCTGGTTTTATCCCTAATAGAAATGTAGCAGATAATTCCCGTACTTTTTAAAATATTATTAACAAGGCATCTAAACTTAAGACTCTGGCAGTTTTATCATTGGATGCGGAAAAGGCCTTCGATAGGGTCTACTGGGGTTTCTTGTCGAAGGCATTGGAATGGCATGGACTAGGTACTAAATTCCGACATTTTATATCCATTCTTTATTCCTCACCATGTCCCTCGGTTATAACAAATGGTATCTGAGCTCCTTTTTTTCCTCTTAAAAGGGGTACTCGTCAGGGATGCCCATTATCTACTTTACTATTTATTTTGGCTCTCAAACCTTTTCTATACCAATTAAAAATGTCTGAACAATTTACGGGGTTTCAAATTAATAATGCACACATCAAATTTATGGCATATGCTGATGATATTCTTTTGTTCATGTCTCACCCTGACACTTCTCTTCCTGCATTCCTGCATGAGCTCAACTTTTTTCTGATGTATCTGGCTATAAACTTAATATAGACAAAACAGTGGTCTTACCACTTAATGCTCATTGCACTGGCTCTGTATTTCTTAATGCAGGATTATCTTGGAGTCCTTATATTTCATCTTCATGTTCCCCAATGGTTCTTATGTTCATTGGCCCATTGGTTGTTGGAAGACCCTGGGGTGAAAATAGACTTCTTCAGAGCCTTGTCCTGCTCAATCTCAAGTGCTAAAGAATGGAACAAGCTTCCGTTGAGCTCCAATCTCTGTCGTCCTTCACAACTTTTGCAAAAAAAAAAAAAAAAACTGGATTTTTCATCCAAAAATTGGGCTTTTTTTTTCATTTGTCAAGAATGTCTGTTTAATCAATAAATGTACTGCAAATGTTTAGTGTTTAGTTGTTTGGTCTCAAGCGCCAAGAAGCTCTGGTAAACATGCACTTTACAAATACTAATAATATATCCTAAAAAAGATGACTGAATGAGGGTCCTGAACCAGCCCCATGGAATTTGGAGATGTTGTGACAGCCGGAGGTGCAGGATAGTCTCTCAAGTATCCTGCACGCCACAAGGCAAATTCCTTCTGGATGTACATATCACCTCTTCGAAGGCGGACCCACAACACACAGCTATAGACCTCATTAGGAATTTGAAGATGAAGTGACCTTTCTGAAGGTGCATCAGCTCAGCTCCTGTAACCTAAGTGTCTTCTGGGGTGACTGTACTGGTGATTGGCAAGATCTCCGGGGCTAGAGTTACTAACTGAAATATTCTTGCAGTTCTACAAAAAAGAGTCACTAGTAGTGTTGAGGTGAAAACTGTCATTTTTATAGGTGAGTGCAAACATCATTTCAGGAGTTTTTAAATATACTTGATTGCATATATTAATGAATGAACAGTATATTTGTGTGAGAACGCACAGGATACCTGTACATTTTTGTTGATCCATGATAAACATAAGTCATAGATTTATCTATTCTGTTGTTTGCATGTTATAAAGAAACCCCTAGTTATGACAACACTCACATGAAACATTGTGTATAATCGATACTTCAAATAAAGGAATTACAATATTAGAATATTGCACATCGAAGACATTGTGTTGACCAAACTTCTTTCGTTAGGTATATTGAGTCCTCAGATGGAAAAGTCCTTGGGTCTTCCTTCTTTGTTGTGTACAGACTAGGTGGAGGCCTCCATTTACAAATGGCAGTAAATCCGAAAAGGATTTTAGGCAGGTGTAAATAGATTTACAACTGTCGAATTCACAAGTGTGGAGAAAGCTACAACAGTAAATCCCACACTAGGAGAGGAGTGGGTGTAATAAATGTGTGTAGTATGGTGTGTCTTGCCTTGTAAGGTTTCGGTTGAGGTACCAGTAAGGTAGAGGAGGGCGGATGAAGTTTGGATGAGGCATAGATCCACTCTGTTCTTGATTATACCTCACCCACTGCTCGTCTCTTCGACGTGTCCCCTCAGTCACCCAACTGAGTGCTTAGTGATGCACAAAACTCCATGATAAATAAATACGTTATTATTATCTGTGTTATCTTTAAACTTGAAGTCTAGGAGGATGTCAACATCAGGCATTTGTTGAGGCACCTCCTGAGGAGGATGCTGAATCTACTTGAAGTTTTTAACTCAAGGATGGACCAGCATCGCTTGTTATCAGACAGATATATAGACAGCAGCAGACAGCAACTAGATGGACTGCTAGGGTGAGGCTGACCATAAGGTACACAAAATGCACAGAGTGGCTGGAGCATGTAGATCCTTGTGTTGCCTGAACACTGTGTTGATCTTTCTATAGACATTGTTTCAATTGCAACAAGCATCCAAGTCAGTCATATCACAACAGCTAGATTTGAGTGAGAGCAAAGAGACCTGAAAAGAAATAAATCACCCTGAGTGGTACTAATACTAATCTAACCTCTTGTTTGATAAAACATAGCAGTCATAAGAGGGAGAGTGGATAAACCTGTCAAACACAGTTTCCTGGATTCCAACTCATAACAGACAAAATGGCTCACGCCCTGTAGAGATTATCCAGAAAACCCTGGGGCACATGTACTGCTCACTCTGACATTTCTGATGTAAATACCATTGTGTGTGCCTAGATATGTTTCATCAACAAAACTAGTTTTTCTGAAAATACCAGAAGCCAAAAACACCAACAGCATATCTGATGTGAAGAAACTCATAATGTCATGTCATGCTCAAGCACTGAAGGAGGTAAACCTCTGTGGCTTCCTGGAACAATGTCATCACTTCAAAGTCGTTTTAAATGTCCTTTGACTATTTGATAAAATGGAGAAAAAAAATCTACCTGATCACAGCTTTATGAACACCTCCCCCTCCTCTCTCCCTTTCGCGTCTCAATAGCAAGAGCGCCCTCATTTTTTCAAAAGGTGAAGAACACAGACTGGAAAGTCGATTCCTAGCTTAGTCCAAAACGACTGCTGTTTTCTTGGGTCATCGAAGGTACTGTCGGTATACAGTATACATCTTCTCTGACCCAAATTCATGGACACTCTGCTAATAAAAGGCATTAGTCACATTACGACCATCTAGTATGCTTGTACACTTATCAAAGTAACATTTTTAAAAAAGGAAATTCTAGAAACATTGAAGATTCTGAAGAAAGTGTTGTAGCAGCAGCCAGGTAAATCCTCCTTTTTGCCCCATTAAACTTTCCTAAGGATCTTTAACAACAGGAAATAAAATCAACCAATGAGTAGCCTCAATTAGGGGTCTTTGCTTCCAACCTGTTCTGGTGAATCTCTCGTTTTTTTCACCTCCCCATCTAAGTTTCTCCCCTTGGATGAGGATGAAGGAGGGCTTAAGTATCTGGCATCACCTAAAAACAAAGTGAATAGACACAATTCGAATCAATAGAAAAAATGATGCTCCTTCACTACACACGAGTACAAGCATCAGTTTACCACCTTGGAGGAAAAGCGGGAACCCCCAAGTGAGATGCGTTATATTATATTCTGTTATGATCAGGGATGGCTTCTCTGCAGTGCCAGAGGTGTGTGGGTGTGTCCAGCCTTATATATGTTTTTATAAGGGGACATATATAGCGTAATCACTTCTTACCCTTAGAGGCCGACATGAATCTTTTGACCCAGTTAGGAGTGTGATAACGTCCCTAAACCACATTAGACAAGAATCAACAACAATTTTCAAACAAACAACATATGAAAACATTAATTATTCACACACAATGACCCATTTGGCCATTAATAACCACACCAGTTCAATCAAGTTTAAACATTTATTGCCCTAAATAAACAACGCTAAAGTCACATAGATCATGCGAAGCACCAAATGAAAGAAGTAAAGATATAACACTGGCTGACCGAAAGGGACAAAGAATCTAATACGACCAATCAATTGAATTATTACACATTCAAGAATAACCATACGGGGGGCGTGGCTGGAGGTCACGCAAGATGGCCGCTGTTCTTTAGAGCTCCGTGAGGCTTCAACACTTCCTGGAAAGAAGGAGATGTTTTCACATCAAAATGATTAATTTCTTCAGCATTTTTGAGCACTGGAGCTCAGCCGCTGCATAAATATGCCTTTATCTTACAGAGACATCGAGTTTTGAAGTCATGTCAGAGACTTCATGTGAGGGCTCGTCATTTGCGTTTCACTCCATAAGCCTCTGCACAAACCTAAACTTTCACAGAGATGGTTCTATTTGACTTTTAACTGCTTGCCTGGATGTCATTCTACAGAGCTAATTTGGTCTGCAATGGAATATGTATTACCTTCTGACAGCCAGCTGAACTTTTGACCTCTCTCTTCAAACACATTTAGTTTAGGTTTTCAACTTTCAGTATTCACTGGCAGCTCTTGTTGTCAGGGAGCTCTTTCAAATTGCTCTTCATAACATGGTAAATGCTTTCCTTTGATGGAGGAGATTTTTCCTTTTCAGAAGGTTCCCTTAAAACTAGTCACCAATTGTTTGACTATGTCCAGTAAAGTGCTTTGCTCTTGTGGTATTCAGTCATGCCTGTTATGAGAGAATAATTTAGGATTTTCTATTTATATATTTTTTACTATATTTTGCTCTGTTGTTGGAAACTTCTCGCAGCTGCTTCTCGTCGTAATATAATTTCATCAACACCTCACATTGCTGCCTTCCAATTACCAAATTGTTGCTGCCTTTTATGGAGAGACCACATAATTCTCAGAGCAGCCAGTCATCATCTTCCTCCAAGTCTAATAATCCTCTTTGAGTGGTGCACACACATATAACTAAATCTTCTCTACCATCAGCTTTAACAATGGATAGTGCTACAGTCTTTTTAAAGGATAGCGCCTCTTCATCTCATGCTGCTGGCGCAATTGCGAAAAAACCATCTAACACCTCCTCCGTCAAGCGCCCCAAAAAAGACCTTGATTCTCCCTCAAAACCACCTACACATCTTACTCTAGATTATGTCATGGAGGAATTGCGTGCATTAAAGCCCTTTATAATGGAAACTAATGCCTCTTTGCAACGAATTGAGGAGCAATGGTCCCAACACAAACAAAGAATTTGTACTCTGGAACAGAGAGTTAGTAACCTTGAAGATTGTAACACTGTCAATCCTCAGATCTCCAACGACATAGCTCACCTTAAAAGGTTTACTGAAAACTTAGAAAATAGAAATAGGAGAAATAATCTTCGCCTTTTTGGGATTCCAGAAGGCTCTAACATGATTGCATTCCTTCAAACAGCAATACCTTAAATTCTTCGCTTGCCTTCTACCTCTCCCCTCTCTATCCAACGGGCACATCGTTTAGGTCCACAGACTTCAACTGGCCCTCATGCACATCCTAACGGCGTTATTATTCTCTTTCTCCAATTTACTGACTTGATGCAAATACTCTCGGAAGCCAAAAAGATGGGTTCTTTGCTATGGTCAGGTCATAAAGTGTTTTTCACACAAGACTTCTCTCCTGCTATAGCTGTACGTCGCAAATAGTTTTTAGACTTACGTCCACAGCTCAAATCCTTGAATATTCGATATGGTCTTCTTCACCCATGCCTTTTCAAAATTACATTCAAGGACAAATCTTACTCGTTTGAGGAACCTTCAGCACTACAAACTTCTATTAACCAACACAAAACAGAAGAAATGGAACTAGGAGCATCTGCAATTACTTGAAGATATCATTTAATTTATCTTTAATGTAATTTCTTTTTTTTTTTTTTTCTGGACAGTTTAACAGCAATGGTTATGTTTAGTATTTATATCCATGGTTTTCCTTCTCTGCATCTTCTTATTTTCTTCTTTTTTTTTAGATAGTGTTATTTGTGCAAACCTCATGTTCCTTTCCAAACCATATCCCTTTCTCACCATCCAAATTGTCCTCCTACACGTTCTACTGGTAAGCTTTGATTTTTATTGTTCTTCATGTCACACTCCTTTACTGTAGTTATTACGTTATTTGGTCTCCTGAATGGTACATTTTTCATTTTTTTTTTTTTTCTTCCATGAAACTCGCCTTCATATGTTTTAATATCTAATATCACTTTTCTTGTGCTGAAGCCACTCTTGCCTGTCTTTTCAGGTTCTCCGCTGTCCCTCTACCTTTCGGGGTATTCACTTTTTAACTTGTCTTCTTTAGCCTTCTTGAACTTTAGTCCCTGTATTGCCACATCCATGTATATACAACTTCTAGAGGTCATCTTCCTCCTTTTCTTTTTCTTTACTATCTTGTTTCTTTCCCATTTCTTTGCTTTTGCAAAATTGATATGCCTAGTTTTTTCCTTGTTACAGCAGTTGTTTATTAATACTTCTTGTTATGCAACTTAGAACCGTTACTTGGAATGTTAAGGGGCTTAAACACCCCATTAAACGCCAGTGTGTCTTTTCTCACCTAGCTTGTTTGAAATGCCACATTGCTTTGTTGCAAGAGACTCACCTCAACAACTCTGAGGCAATTAAGCTTAAAAAAACAATGGGTTCATTTTCTACTCCCCTTCCACCACAAACAAAAATGGGGTAGTTATACTCTGTCATAAATCTCCCAAACCTACCATAATTTCACAGCATCAAAATACAGAAGGTCGCTGGGTACTTGTTACATTTACATTTGACAATATTTCTCTTACTATCCTAAATATGTACGGCCCCACACATCCGGATCCAAATTTTTGGAAGAATCTTTCACATATTGTCTCTGAACATTCCTCGAACAATTTACTAATAGGTGGTGACTGCAACCAAATTCTCGATCCATTTTTGGACAGACGTTCCACGTCACATTTCATTCCACATGCCTCCCACAAAGCTTTTAAAAACTTTATTTTACAGCATTTTCTCTCTGATTCCTGGAGAATATGCAATCCCAACCTCTTGGAATACTCTTTTTATTCTCCTACCCACCATTCCCATTTCAGGCCTGATTATATCTTTCTGGGTAAAAGTTTATTGCAACATATGGTCAACTCTCAAATCGGTGCTATTTTGATCTCAGATCACGCACCTGTGATTACTGACCTTGATCTTTTTCTTAATGGTTCTAAAACATCTTCATGGAGGTTTAGTAACTCTCAACTTTCAGATGCTACTTTTATCATTTCCTACAGTAAGTTTATAGAATAATACTTCCACATCATCATTTCATTTTGTGTGGGATACATTCAAAGCAGCCTCTAGGGGTTTCATCATAAGTTACGCTCTCTCAAACAAAAAGTCTGCTCAACAAAAATCGACTTCCATCCTTGAAAATATAAAGTCCCTAGAACATGAATACTATACTCACAAAACTAGTAAATCACATCTTAAAGCACTAGTCCCAGCTAAAATGGAGTTTAACCAATATACCACTGAACAAGCATGCGGCACCCTCCTGAAAATAAATGCCAGATATTATGGTGGTAACAATAAAACTGGTTCTCTTCTAGCTCCTATATTTGAAACAAAGAAAAGAAAAAACAACTATTAAATCTATCACAAATAACAATGGTGTTAAACACTTTGGAGATAGAGATATAGCATTGTGTTTCGCTTCTTACTATAAGGATCTGTACACTCCAGAACACACACCAACAGTTGAATCTCTCAACCAATATTTCTCTAATCTCAAACCAAGAGACCCATTGCATATTGACCTCTCATCTTTAGACCAACCCCTACAACTTACCAAACTATATACAGCTTTACAATCTCTCCCTAAGGGTAAGGCTCCAGGCCCAGATGGCTTCACAGTAGAATTCTTTACTCAGTTTGCTAAGTCTCTCTCCCCCAAACTCTTTCAATTACTTAGTCACTTTATAATGTCAGGTTCTGCATCTGGCTCATTTACAGAGGCCATGATTTGTCTTATTCCCAAAAAAGATCATGATGTGACTGACAGTAAAAATTATAGACCCATATCTTTAATTACTACTGATTGTAAACTCTATGCCAAAGTTTTAGCTCTCCGTTTACTCCCATATATACCTGACCTTATTGATTCTCATCAATCTGGTTTTATCCCTAATAGAAATGTAGCAGGTAATTCCCGTACTTTTTTAAATATTATTAACAAGGCATCTAAACTTAAGATTCCTCTGGCAGTTTTATCATTGGATGAAGAAAAGGCCTTCGATAGGGTCTACTGGGGTTTCTTGTCGAAGGCATTGGAATGGCATGGACTAGGTACTAAATTCCGACATTTTATATCCATTCTTTATTCCTCACCATGTCCCTCGGTTATAACAAATGGTATCTGAGCTCCTTTTTTTCCTCTTAAAAGGGGTACTCGTCAGGGATGCCCATTATCTACTTTACTATTTATTTTGGCTCTCAAACCTTTTCTATACCAATTAAAAACGTCTGAACAATTTCCGGGGTTTCTAATTAATAATGCACACATCAAATTTATGGCATATGCTGATGATATTCTTTTGTTCATGTCTCACCCTGACACTTCTCTTCCTGCATTCCTGCATGAGCTCAACTTTTTTCTGATGTATCTGGCTATAAACTTAATATAGACAAAACAGTGGTCTTACCACTTAATGCTCATTGCACTGGCTCTGTATTTCTTAATGCAGGATTATCTTGGAGTCCGTATATTTCATCTTCATGTTCCCCAATGGTTCTTATGTTCATTGGCCCATTGGTTGTTGGAAGACCCTGGGGTGAAAATAGTCTTCTTCAGAGCCTTGTCCTACTCATTCTCAAGTGCTAAAGAATGGAACAAGCTTTCGTTGAGCTCCAATCTCTGTCGTCCTTCACAACTTTTGCAAAAAAAAAAAAAAACTGGATTTTTCATCCAAAAATTGGGCTTTTTTTTCATTTTTCAAGAATGTCTGTTTAATCAATAAATGTACTGCAAATGTTTAGTGTTTAGTTGTTTGGTCTCAAGCGCCAAGAAGCTCTGGTAAACATGCACTTTACAAATACTAATAATATATCCTAAAAAAGATGACTGAATGAGGGTCCTGAACCAGCCCCATGGAATTTGGAGATGTTGTGACAGCCGGAGGTGCAGGATAGTCTCTCAAGTATCCTGCACGCCACAAGGCAAATTCCTTCTGGATGTACATATCACCTCTTCGAAGGCGGATCCACGACACACAGCTATAGACCTCATTAGGAATTTGAAGATGAAGTGACCTTTCTGAAGGTGCATCAGCTCAGCTCCTGTAACCTAAGTGTCTTCTGGGGTGACTGTACTGGTGATTGGCAAGATCTCCGGGGCTAGAGTTACTAACTGAAATATTCTTGCAGTTCTACAAAAAAGAGTCACTAGTAGTGTTGAGGTGAAAACTGTCATTTTTATAGGTGAGTGCAAACATCATTTCAGGAGTTTTTAAATATGCTTGATTGCATATATTAATGAATGAACAGTATATTTGTGTGAGAACGCACAGGATACCTGTACATTTTTGTTGATCCATGATAAACATAAATCATAGATTTATCTATTCTGTTGTTTGCATGTTATAAAGAAACCCCTAGTTATGACAACACTCACATGAAACATTGTGTATAATCGATACTTCAAATAAAGGAATTACAATATAAGAATATTGCACATCGAAGACATTGTGTTGACCAAACTTCTTTCGTTAGGTATATTGAGTCCTCAGATGGAAAAGTCCTTGGGTCTTCCTTCTTTGTTGTGTACAGACTAGGTGGAGGCCTCCATTTACAAATGGCAGTAAATCCGAAAAGGATTTTAGGCAGGTGTAAATAGATTTACAGCTGTCGAATTCACAAGTGTGGAGAAAGCTACAACAGTAAATCCCACACTAGGAGAGGAGTGGGTGTAATAAATGTGTATAATATTGTGTGTCTTGCCTTGTAAGGTTTCGGTTGAGGTACCAGTAAGGTAGAGGAGGGCGGATGAAGTTTGGATGAGGCATAGATCCACTCTGTTCTTGATTATACCTCACCCTCTGCTCGTCTCTTCGACCTGTCCCCTCAGTCACCCAACTGAGTGCTTAGTGATGCACAAAACTCCATGATAAATAAATACATTATTATTATCTTTGTTATCTTTAAACTTGAAGTCTAGGAGGATGTCAACATCAGGCATTTGTTGAGGCACCTCCTTAGGAGGATGCTGAATCTACTTGAAGTTTTTAACTCAAGGATGGACCAGCATCGCTTGTTATCAGACAGATTTATAGACAGCAGCAGACAGCAACTAAATGGACTGCTAGGGTGAGGCTGACCATAAGGTACAAAAAATGCACAGAGTGGCTGGAGCATGTAGATCCTTGTGTTGTCTGAACATTGTGTTGATCTTTCTATAGACATTGTTTCAATTGCAACAAGCATCCAAGTCAGTCATATCACAACAGCTAGATTTGAGTGAGAGCAAAGAGACCTGAAAAGAAATAAATCACCCTGAGTGGTACTAATACTAATCTAACCTCTTGTTTGATAAAACATAGCAGTCATAAGAGGGAGAGTGGATAAACCTGTCAAACACAGTTTTCTGGATTGCAACTCATAACAGACAAAATGGCTCACGCCCTGTAGAGGTTATCCAGAAAACCCTGGGGCACATGTACTGCTCACTCTGAGATTTCTGATTTAAATGCCATTGTGTGTGCCTAGATATGTTTCATCAACGAAACTAGTTTTTCTGAAAATACCAGAAGCCAAAAACACCAACAGCATATCTGATGTGAAGAAACTCATAATGTCATGTCATGCTCAAGCACTGAAGAGGTAAACCTCTGTGGCTTCCTGGAACAATGTCATCACTTCAAAGTCGTTTTAAATGTCCTTTGACTATTTGATAAAATGAAAAAAAAATCTACCTGATCACAGCTTTATGAACACCTCCCCCTACTCTCTCCCTTTCGCGTCTCAATAGCAAGAGCGCCCTCATTTTTTCAAAAGGTGAAGAACACAGACTGGAAAGTCGATTCTTGCTTAGTCCAAAACGACTGTTGTTTTCTTGGGTCATCGAAGGTGCTGTCGGTATATACATCTTCTCTGACCCAAATTCATGGACACTCTGCTAATAAAAGGCATTAGTCACATTACGACCATCTAGGATGCTTGTACACTTATCAAAGTAAAATTTTTAAAAAAGGAAATTCTAGAAACATTGAAGATTCTGAAGAAAGTGTTGTAGCAGCAGCCAGGTAAATCCTCCTTTTTGCCCCATTAAACTTTCCTAAGGATCTTTAACAACAGGAAATAAAATCAACCAATGAGTAGCCTCAATTAGGGGTCTTTGCTTCCACCCTGTTCTGGTGAATCTCTCGTTTTTTTCACATCCCCATCTAAGTTTCTCCCCTTGGATGAGGATGAGGGAGGGCTTAAGTATCTGGCATCACCTAAAACCAAAGTGAATAGACACAATTCGAATCAATAGAAAAAATGATGCTCCTTCACTACACACGATTACAAGCATCAGTTTACCACCTTGGAGGAAAAGCGGGGACCCCCAAGTTGGTTGCGTTATATTATATTCTGTTATGATCAGGGATGGCTTCTCTGCAGTCCCAGAGGTGTGTGGGTGTGTCCAGCCTTATATATGTTTTTATAAGGGGACATATATAGCGTAATCACTTCTTACCCTTAGAGGCCGCCATTAATCTTTTGACCCAGTTAGGAGTGTGATAACGTCCCTAAACCACATTAGACAAGAATCAACAACAATTTTCAAACAAACAACATATCAAAACATTAATTATTCACACACCATGACCCATTTGGCCATGAATAACCACACCAGTTCAATCAAGTTTAAACATTTATTGCCCTAAATAAACAACGCTAAAGTCACGTAGATCATGCGAAGCACCAAATGATAGAAGTAAAGATATAACACTGGCTGACCGAAAGGGACAAAGAATCTAATACGACCAATCAATTGAATTATTACACATTCAAGAATAACCATACGGGGCGTGGCTGGAGGTCACGCAAGATGGCCGCTGTTCTTTAGAGCTCCGTGAGGCTTCAACACTTCCTGGAAAGAAGGAGATGTTTTCACATCAAAATGATTAATTTCTTCAGCATTTTTGAGCACTGGAGCTCTGCCGCTGCATAAATATGCCTTTATCTTACAGAGACATCGAGTTTTGAAGTCATGTCAGAGACTTCATGTGAGGGCTCGTCATTTGCGTTTCACTCCATAAGCCTCTGCACAAACCTAAACTTTCACAGAGATGGTTCTATTTGACTTTTAACTGCTTGCCTGGATGTCATTCTACAGAGCTAATTTGGTCTGCAATGGAATATGTATTACCTTCTGACAGCCAGCTGAACTTTTGACCTCTCTCTTCAAACACATTTAGTTGAGGTTTTCAACTTTCAGTATTCACTGGCAGCTCTTGTTGTCAGGGAGCTCTTTCAAATTGCTCTTCATAACATGGTAAATGCTTTCCTTTGATGGAGGGGATTTTTCCTTTTCAGAAGGTTCCCTTAAAACTAGTCACCAATTGTTTGACTATGTCCAGAAAAGTGCTCTGCTCTTGTGGTATTCTGTCATGCCTGTTATGAGAGAATAATTTAGGATTTTCTATTTATATATTTTTTACTATATTTTGCTCTGTTGTTGGAAACTTCTCGCAGCAGCTTCTCATCGTAATATAATTTCATCAACACCTCACATTGCTGGCTTCCGATTACCAAATTGCTGCTGGCTTTCATGGGGAGACCACATAATTCTCACAGCAGCCAGTCATCATCTTCCTCCAAGTCTAATAATCCTCTTTGAGGGGTGCACACACATATAACTAAATCTTCTCTACCATCAGCTTTAACAATGGATAGTGCTACAGTCTTTTTAAAGGATAGCGCCTCTTCATCTCATGCTGCTGGCGCAATTGCGAAAAAACCATCTAACACCTCCTCCGTCAAGCGTCCAAAAAAAGACCTTGATTCTCCCTCAAAATCACCTACACATCTTACTCTAGATGATGTCATGGAGGAATTGCGTGCATTAAAGCCCTTTATAATGGAAACTAATGCCTCTTTGCAACGAATTGAGGAGCAATGGTCCCAACACGAACAAAGAATTTGTACTCTGGAACAGAGAGTTAGTAACCTTGAAGACTGTAACACTGTCAATCCTCAGATCTCCAAGGACATAGCTCAACTTAAAAGGTTTACTGAAAATGTAGAAAATAGAAATAGGAGAAATAATCTTCGCCTTTTTGGGATTCCAGAAGGTTCGGAAGGCTCTAACATGATTGCAATCCTTCAAACAGCAATACCTTCAATTCTTCGCTTGCCTTCTACCTCACCCCTCTCTATCCAACGGGCACATCGTTTAGGTCCACAGACTTCAACTGGCCCTCATGCACATTCTAGAGGAGTTATTATTCTCTTTCTCCAATTTACTGACTTGATGCAAATACTCTCGGAAGCCAAAAAGATGGGTTCTTTGCTATGGTCAGGTCATAAAGTGTTTTTCACACAAGCTTCTCTCCTGCTATAGCTGTATGTTGCAAATAGTTTTTACACTTACGTCCACAGCTCAAATCCTTGAATATTCAATATGGTCTTCTTCACCCATGCCTTTTCAAAATGACATTCAAGGACAAATCTTACTCGTTTGAGGAACCTTCAGCACTACAAACTTTTATTAACCAACACAAAACAGAAGCAATGGAACTAGGAGCATCTGCAATTACTTGAAGATATAATTTAATTTGTCTTTAATGTCATTTCTTTTTTTTTTCTTTTTTTTTCTGGACAGTTTAACAGTAATGGTTATGTTTAGTATTTATATCCATGGTTTTCCTTCTCTGCATCTTCTTATTTTCATTTTTTTTTTAGATAGTGTTATTTGTGCAATCCTCATGTTCCTTTACCATCCATATCCCTTTCTCACCATCCAAATTGTCCTCCTACACGTTCTACTGGTAAGCTTTGATTTTCATTGTTCTTCATGCCACACTCCTTTACTGTAGTTATTACGTTATTTGGTCTCCTGAATGGTACATTTTTCATTTGTATGTTTTTTTTTCTTCCAGGAAACTCGCCTTCATATGTTTTAATATCTAATATCACTTTTCTTGTGCTGAAGCCACTCTTGCCTGTCTTTTCAGGTTCTCCGCTGTCCCTCTACCTTTCGGGGTATTCACTTTTTATCTTGTCTTCTTTAGCCTTCTTGGACTTTAGTCCCTGTATTGCCACATCCATGTATATACAACTTCTAGAGGTCATCTTCCTCCTTTTCATTTTCTTTACTATCTTATTTCTTTCCCATTTCTTTGCTTTTGCAAAATTGATATGCCTAGTTTTTTCCTTGTTACAGCAGTTGTTTATTAATACTTCTTGTTATGCAACTTAGAACCGTTACTTGGAATGTTAAAGGGCTTAAACACCCCATTAAACGCCAGTGTGTCTTGTCTCACCTAGCTTGTTTGAAATGCCACATTGCTTTGTTGCAAGACACTCACCTCAACAACTCTGAGGCAATTAAGCTTAAAAAAACAATGGGTGGGGGACATTTTCTACTCCCCTTCCACCACAAACAAAAATGGGGTAATTAGACTCTGTCATAAACCTCCCAAACCTACCATAATTTCACAGCATCAAAATACAGAAGGTCGCTGGGTACTTGTTACATTTACATTTGACAATATTTCTCTTACTATCCTAAATATGTACGGCCCCACACATCCGGATCCAAATTTTTGGAAGAATCTTTCACATATTGTCTCTGAACATTCCTCAAACAATTTACTAATAGGTGGTGACTGCAACCAAATTCTCGATCCATTTTTGGACAGACGTTCCACGTCACGTTTCATTCCACATGCCTCCCACAAAGCTTTTAAAAACTTTATTTTACAGCATTTTCTCTCTGATTCCTGGAGAATATGAAATCCCAACCTCTTGGAATACTCTTTTTATTCTCCTACCCACCATTCCCATTTCAGGCTTGATTATATCTTTCTGAGTAAAAGTTTATTGCAACATATGGTCAACTCTGAAATCGGTGCTATTTTGATCTCAGATCACGCACCTGTGATTACTGACCTTGATCTTTTTCTTAATGGTTCTAAAACATCTTCATGGAGGTTTAGTAACTCTCAACTTTCAGATGCTACTTTTATCATTTCCTACAGTAAGTTGATAGAATAATACTTCCACATCAAC
This sequence comes from Pleurodeles waltl, assembly GCF_031143425.1. Classification (NCBI taxonomy): domain Eukaryota; kingdom Metazoa; phylum Chordata; class Amphibia; order Caudata; family Salamandridae; genus Pleurodeles; species Pleurodeles waltl. Next base: position 170,704,040 of record NC_090441.1, read on the forward strand.
GATAGTGATCATCTATCATTTCATTTTGTGTGGGATACATTCAAACAGCCTCTAGGGGTTTCATCATAAGTTACGCTCTCTCAAACAAAATGTCTGCTCAACAAAATCGACTTCCATCCTTGAAAATATAAAGTCCCTAGAACATGAATACTATACTCACAAAACTAGTAAATCACATCTTAAAGCACTAGTCCCAGCTAAAATGGAGTTTAACCAATATACCACTGAACAAGCATGCGGCACCCTCCTGAAAATAAATGCCAGATATTATGGTGGTAACAATAAAACTGGTTCTCTTCTAGCTCAATATTTGAAACAAAGAAAATAAAAAACAACTATTAAATCTATCACAAATAACAATGGTGTTAAACACTTTGGAGATAGAGATATAGCATTGTGTTTCGCTTCTTACTATAAGGATCTGTACACTCCAGAACACACACCAAGAGTTGAATCTCTCAACCAATATTTCTCTAATCTCAAACCAAGAGACCCATTGCATATTGACCTCTCATCTTTAGACCAACCCCTACAACTTACCGAACTATATACAGCTTTACAATCTCTCCCTAAGGGTAAGGCTCCAGGCCCAGATGACTTCACAGTAGAATTCTTTACTCAGTTTGCTAAGTCTCTCTCCCCCAAACTCTTTCAATTACTTAGTCACTTTATAATGTCAGGTTCTGCATCTGGCTCATTTACAGAGGCCATGATTTGTCTTATTCCCAAAAAAGATCATGATGTGACTGACTGTAAAAATTATAGACCCATATCTTTAATTACTACTGATTGTAAACTCTATGCCAAAGTTTTATCTCTCCATTTACTCCCATATAAACCTGACCTTATTGATTCTCATCAATCTGGTTTTATCCCTAATAGAAATATAGCAGATAATTCCCGTACTCTGGCAGTTTTATCATTGGATGCGGAAAAGGCCTTCAATAGGGTCTACTGGGGTTTCTTGTCGAAGGCATTGGAATGGCATGGACTAGGTACTAAATTCCGACATTTTATATCCATTCTTTATTCCTCACCATGTCCCTCGGTTATAACAAATGGTATCTGAGCTCCTTTTTTTCCTCTTAAAAGGGGTACTCGTCAGGATGCCCATTATCTCCTTTACTATTTATTTTGGCTCTCAAACCTTTTCTATACCAATTAAAAATGTCTGAACAATTTACGGGGTTTCAAATTAATAATGCACACATCAAATTTATGGCATATGCGGATGATATTCTTTTGTTCATGTCTCACCCTGACACTTCTCTTCCTGCATTCCTGCATGAGCTCAACTTTTTTCTGATGTATCTGGCTATAAACTTAATATAGACAAAACAGTGGTCTTACCACTTAATGCTCATTGCACTGGCTCTGTATTTCTTAATGCAGGATTATCTTGGAGTCCTTATATTTCATCTTCATGTTCCCCAATGGTTCTTATGTTCATTGGCCCATTGGTTGTTGGAAGACCCTGGGGTGAAAATAGTCTTCTTCAGAGCCTTGTCCTGCTCAATCTCAAGTGCTAAAGAATGGAACAAGCTTCCTTTGAGCTCCAATTTCTTTCGTCCTTCACAACTTTTGCAAAACAAAAAAAAAACAGGACTTTTCATCCAAAAATTGGGCTTTTTTTTCATTTTTCAAGAATGTCTGTTTAATCAATAAATGTACTTCAAATTTTTAGTGTTTAGTTATTTGGTCTCAAGCGGCAAGAAGCTCTGGTAAACATGCACTTTACAAATACCAATAATATATCCTAAAAAAGATGACTGAATGAGGGTCCTGAACCAGCCCCATGGGATTTGGAGACGTTGTGACAGCCGGAGGTGCAGGATAGTCTCTCAAGTATCCTGCACACCACAAGGCAAATTCCTTCTGGATGTACATATCACCTCTTCGAAGGCGGATCCACGACACACAGCTATAGACCTCATTAGGAATTTGAAGATGAAGTGACCTTTCTGAAGGTGCATCAGCTCAGCTCCTGTAACCTAAGTGTCTTCTGGGGTGACTGTACTGGTGATTGGCAAGATCTCCGGGGCTAGAGTTACTAACTGAAATATTCTTGCAGTTCTACAAAAAAGAGTCACTAGTAGTGTTGAGGTGAAAACTGTAATTTTTATAGGTGAGTGCAAGCATCATTTTACGAGTTTTTAAATATGCTTGATTGCATATATTAATGAATGAACAGTATATTTGTGTGAGAACGCACAGGATACCTGTACATTTTTGTTGATCCATGATAAACATAAGTCATAGATTTATCTATTCTGTTGTTTGCATGTTATAAAGAAACCCCTAGTTATGACAAAACTCACATGAAACATTGTGTATAATCGATACTTCAAATAAAGGAATTACAATATAAGAATATTGCACATCGAAGACATTGTGTTGACCAAACTTCTTTCGTTAGGTATATTGAGTCCTCAGATGGAAAAGTCCTTGGGTCTTCCTTCTTTGTTGTGTACAGACTAGGTGGAGGCCTCCATTTACAAATGGCAGTAAATCCGAAAAGGATTTTAGGCAGGTGTAAATAGATTTACAGCTGTCGAATTCACAAGTGTGGAGAAAGCTACAACAGTAAATCCCACACTAGGAGAGGAGTGGGTGTAATAAATGTGTATAATATTGTGTGTCTTGCCTTGTAAGGTTTCGGTTGAGGTACCAGTAAGGTAGAGGAGGGCGGATGAAGTTTGGATGAGGCATAGATCCACTCTGTTCTTGATTATACCTCACCCTCTGCTCGTCTCTTCGACCTGTCCCCTCAGTCACCCAACTGAGTGTTTAGTGATGCACAAAACTCCATGATAAATAAATACATTATTATTATCTGTGTTATCTTTAAACTTGAAGTCTAGGAGGATGTCAACATCAGGCATTTGTTGAGGCACCTCCTGAGGAGGATGCTGAATCTACTTGAAGTTTTTAACTCAAGGATGGACCAGCATCGCTTGTTATCAGACAGATATATAGGCAGCAGCAGACAGCAACTAGATGGACTGCTAGGGTGAGGCTGACCATAAGGTACAAAAAATGCACAGAGTGGCTGGAGCATGTAGATCCTTGTGTTGTCTGAACACTGTGTTGATCTTTCTATAGACATTGTTTCAATTGCAACAAGCATCCAAGTCAGTCATATCACAACAGCTAGATTTGAGTGAGAGCAAAGAGACCTGAAAAGAAATAAATCACCCTTAGTGGTACTAATACTAATCTAACCTCTTGTTTGATAAAACATAGCAGTCATAAGAGGGAGAGTGGATAAACCTGTCAAACACAGTTTCCTGGATTGCAACTCATAACAGAAAAAATGGCTCACGCCCTGTAGAGATTATCCAGAAAACCCTGGGGCACATGTACTACTCACTCTGACATTTCTGATTTAAATGCCATTGTGTGTCCCTAGATATGTTTCATCAACGAAACTAGTTTTTCTGAAAATACCAGAAGCCAAAAACACCAACAGCATATCTGATGTGAAGAAACTCATAATGTCATGTCATGCTCAAGCACTGAAGAGGTAAACCTCTGTGGCTTCCTGGAACAATGTCATCACTTCAAAGTCGTTTTAAATGTCCTTTGACTATTTGATAAAATGAAAAAAAAATCTACCTGATCACAGCTTTATGAACACCTCCCCCTCCTCTCTCCCTTTCGCGTCTCAATAGCAAGAGCGCCCTCATTTTTTCAAAAGGTGAAGAACACAGACTGGAAAGTCAATTCCTAGCTTACTCCAAAACGACTGCTGTTTTCTTGGGTCATCGAAGGTACTGTCGGTATATACATCTTCTCTGACCCAAATTCATGGACACTCTGCTAATAAAAGGCATTAGTCACATTACGACCATCTAGGATGCTTGTACACTTATCAAAGTAAAATTTTAAAAAAAGGAAATTCTAGAAACATTGAAGATTCTGAAGAAAGTGTTGTAGCAGCAGCCAGGTACATCCTCCTTTTTGCCCTATTAAACTTTCCTAAGGATCTTTAACAACAGGAAATAAAATCAACCAATGAGTAGCCTCAATTAGGGGTCTTTGCTTCCAACCTGTTCTGGTGAATCTCTCGTTTTTTTCACCTCCCCATCTAAGTTTCTCCCCTTGGATGAGGATGAGGGAGGGCTTAAGTATCTGGCATCACCTAAAACCAAAGTGAATAGACACAATTCGAATCAATAGAAAAAATGATGCTCCTTCACTACACACGAGTACAAGCATCAGTTTACCACCTTGGAGGAAAGCGGGGACCCCCAAGTGAGATGCGTTATATTATATTCTGTTATGATCAGGGATGGCTTCTCTGCAGTGCCAGAGGTGTGTGGGTGTGTCCAGCCTTATATATGTTTTTATAAGGGGACATATATAGCGTAATCACTTCTTACCCTTAGAGGCCGACATTAATCTTTTGACCCAGTTAGGAGTGTGATAACGTCCCTAAACCACATTAGACAAGAATCAACAACAATTTTCAAACAAACAACATATGAAAACATTAATTATTCACACACCATGACCCATTTGGCCATGAATAACCACACCAGTTCAATCAAGTTTAAACATTTAGGGGCATATTTATACTCCGTTTGCGCCGGAATTGTGTCGTTTTTTTTGACGCAATTTTGACGCAAAACTAACTCCATATTTATACTTTGGCGTTAGACGCGTCTAGCGCCAAAGTCCATGGAGTTTGCGTCATTTTTTTGCGTGGACACCTACTTTGCGTTAATTATATGCAAGGTAGGCATTCCCGTCTAAAAAATTGACTCCGAGGCATGTGCGTCGGATTTATACTCCCGGGCAAAATTCACGCCCGGGAGTGGGCGGGTCAAAAAAAATGACGTACGGCCGCTTTTGCGCCGTTTTTTAGCGCCTGCAAAAGGCAGGCGTTAAGGGACCTGTGGGCTCGGAAGGAGCCCAGAGGTGCCCTCCCATGCCCCCAGGGACACCCCCTGTCACCCTTGCCCACCCCAGGAGGACACCCAAGGATGGAGGGACCCATCCCTGGAAACCTCAGGTAAGTTCAGGTAAGTATAATTTTTTTTTTTTTTGGGTGGCATAGGGGGGCCTGATTTGTGCCCCCCTACATGCCACTATGCCCAATGACCATGCCCAGGGGACTTAAGTCCCCTGGGCATGGCCATTGGGCAAGGGGGCATGACTCCTGTCTTTGCTAAGACAGGAGTCATTTCTATGGGGGTTGGGAGTTAAAAAAAAATGGCGCAAATCGGTTTGCGGTGCAAAATTTGCCTCAGCCTGACTTGCCCCATTTTTTAGCGCCCAAGCTCCATTTTCCCCTACGCCGGCGCTGCCTGGTGTACGTCGTTTTTTTTAACGTACGCCAGCCGGCGCCGGCGGCTAACGCCGGCTAATGTCATTCAATAAATACGGCGCCCGCATGGTGCTTCAGAATGGCGTTAGCCGGCGCTAATTTTTTTGACGCAAAACTGCGTTAGCGCAGTTTTGCATCAAAAAGTATAAATATGGGCCTTATTGCCCTAAATAAACAACGCTAAAGTCACGTAGATCATGCAAAGCACCAAATGATAGAAGTAAAGATATAACACTGGCTGACCGAAAGGGACAAAGAATCTAATACGACCAATCAATTGAATTATTACACATTCAAGAATAACCATACGGGGGGCGTGGCTGGAGGTCACGCAAGATGGCCGCTGTTCTTTAGAGCTCCGTGAGGCTTCAACACTTCCTGGAAAGAAGGAGATGTTTTCACATCAAAATGATTAATTTCTTCAGCATTTTTGAGCACTGGAGCTCTGCCGCTGCATAAATATGCCTTTATCTTACAGAGACATCGAGTTTTTAAGTCATTTCAGAGACTTCATGTGAGGGCCTGAGGTAATTATTTATCTGCATCATTTGCGTTTCACTCCATAAGCCTCTGCACAAACCTAAACTTTCACAGAGATGGCTCTATTTGACTTTTAACTGCTTGCCTGGATGTCATTCTACAAATCTAATTTGGTCTGCAATGGAATATGTATTACCTTCTGACAGCCAGCTGAACTTATGACCTCTCTCTTCAAACACATTTAGTTGAGGTTTTCAACTTTCAGTATTCACTGGCAGCTCTTGTTGTCAGGGAGCTCTTTCAAATTGCTCTTCATAACATGGTAAATGCTTTCCTTTGATGGAGGGGATTTTTCCTTTTCAGAAAGTTCCCTTAAAACTAGTCACCAATTGTTTGACTATGTGCAGTAAAGTTCTTTGCTCTTGTGGTATTCAGTCATGCCTGTTATGAGAGAATAATTTAGGATTTTCTATTTATATATTTTTTACTATATTTTGCTCTGTTGTTGGAAACTTCTCGCAGCAGCTTCTCATCGTAATATAATTTCATCAACACCTCACATTGCTGGCTTCCGATTACCAAATTGCTGCTGGCTTTTATGGGGAGACCACATAATTCTCAGAGCAGCCAGTCATCATCTTCCTCCAAGTCTTATAATCCTCTTTGAGTGGTGCACACACATATAACTAAATCTTCTCTACCATCAGCTTTAACAATGGATAGTGCTACAGTCTTTTTAAAGGATAGCGCCTCTTCATCTCATGCTGCTGGCGCAATTGCGAAAAAACCATCTAACACCTCCTCTGTCAAGCGCCCCAAAAAAGACCTTGATTCTCCCTCAAAATCACCTACACATCTTACTCTAGATGATGTCATGGAGGAATTGCGTGCATTAAAGCCCTTTATAATGGAAACTAATGCCTCTTTGCAACAAATTGAGGAGCAATGGTCCCAACACGAACAAAGAATTTGTACTCTGGAACAGAGAGTTAGTAACCTTGAAGATTGTAACAATGTCAATCCTCAGATCTCCAAGGACATAGCTCAACTTAAAAGGTTTACTGAAAACTTAGAAAATAGAAATAGGAGAAATAATCTTCGCCTTTTTGGGATTCCAGAAGGTTAGGAAGGCTCTAGCATGATTGCATTCCTTCAAACAGCAATACCTTAAATCCTTCGCTTGCCTTCTACCTCACCCCTCTCTATCCAACGGGCACATCGTTTAGGTCCACAGACTTCAAATGGCCCTCATGCACATCCTAGAGGCGTTATTATTCTCTTTCTCCAGTTTACTGACTTGATGCAAATACTCTTGGAAGCCAAAAAGATGGGTTCTTTGCTATGGTCAGGTCATAAAGTGTTTTTCACACAAGACTTCTCTCCTGCTATAGCTGTACGTCACAAATAGTTTTTAGACTTACGTCCACAGCTCAAATCCTTGAATATTCGATATGGTCTTCTTCACCCATGCCTTTTCAAAATTACATTCAAGGACAAATCTTTCTTGTTTGAGGAACCTTCAGCACTACAAACTTTTATTAACCAACACAAAACAGAAGCAATGGAACTAGGAGCATCTGCAATTACTTGAAGATATAATTTAATTTGTCTTTAATGTCATTTCTTTTTTTTTCTTTTCTTTTCTGGACAGTTTAACAGTAATGGTTATGTTTAGTATTTATATCCATGGTTTTCCTTCTCTGCATCTTCTTATTTCCTTTTTTTTTTTAGATAGTGTTATTTGTGCAATCCTTACGTTCCTTCCCCAACCATATCCCTTTCTCACCATCCAAATTGTCCTCCTACACGTTCTACTGGTAAGCTTTGATTTTTATTGTTCTTCATGTCACACTCCTTTACTGTAGTTATTACGTTATTTGGTCCCCTGATTGGTACATTTTTCATTTGTATGTTTTTTTTTTCTTCCATGAAACTCGCCTTCATATGTTTTAAAATCTAATATCACTTTTCTTGTGCTGAAGCCACTCTTGCCTGTCTTTTCAGGTTCTCCGCTGTCCCTCTACCTTTCGGGGTATTCACTTTTTATATTCTCTTCTTCAGCCTTCTTGGACTTTAGTCCCTGTATTGCCACATCCATGTATATACAACTTCTAGAGGTCATCTTCCTCCTTTTCTTTTTCTTTACTATCTTATTTCTTTCCCATTTCTTTGCTTTTGCAAAATTGATATGCCTAGTTTTTTTCTTGTTAGAGCAGTTGTTTATTAATACATCTTGTTATGCAACTTAGAACCGTTACTTGGAATGTTAAGGGGCTTAAACACCCCATTAAACGCCAGTGTGTCTTTTCTCACCTAGCTTGTTTGAAATGCCACATTGCTTTGTTGCAAGAGACTCACCTCAACAACTCTGAGGCAATTAAGCTTAAAAAAACAATGGGTGGGGGACATTTTCTACTCCCCTTCCACCACAAACAAAAATGGGGTAATTAGACTCTGTCATAAATCTCCCAAACCTACCATAATTTTCACAGCATCAAAATACAGAAGGTCGCTGGGTACTTGTTACATTTGACAATATTTCTCTTACTATCCTAAATATGTACGGCCCCACACATCCGGATCCAAATTTTTTGAAGAATCTTTCACATATTGTCTCTGAACATTCCTCAAACAATTTACTAATAGGTGGTGACTGCAACCAAATTTTCGATTCATTTTTGGACAGACGTTCCACGTCACGTTTCATTCCACATGCCTCCCACAAAGCTTTTAAAAACTTTATTTTACAGCATTTTCTCTCTGATTCCTGGAGAATATGCAATCCCAACCTCTTGGAATACTCTTTTTATTCTCCTACCCACCATTCCCATTTCAGGCTTGATTATATCTTTCTGAGTAAAAGTTTATTGCAACATATGGTCAACTCTGAAATCGGTGCTATTTTGATCTCAGATCACGCACCTGTGATTACTGACCTTGATCTTTTTCTTAATGGTTCTAAAACATCTTCATGGAGGTTTAGTAACTCTCAACTTTCAGATGCTACTTTTATCATTTCCTACAGTAAGTTTATAGAATAATACTTCCACATCAACGATAGTGATCATCTATCATTTCATTTTGTGTGGGATACATTCAAAGCAGCCTCTAGGGGTTTCATCATAAGTTACGCTCTCTCAAACAAAAAGTCTGCTCAACAAAAATCGACTTCCATCCTTGAAAATATAAAGTTCCTAGAACATGAATACTATACTCACAAAACTAGTAAATCACATCTTAAAGCACTAGTCCCAGCTAAAATGGAGTTTAACCAATATACCACTGAACAAGCATGCAGCACCCTCCTGAAAATAAATGCCAGATATTATGGTGGTAACAATAAAACTGGTTCTCTTCTAGCTCGATATTTGAAACAAAGAAAAGAAAAAACAACTATTAAATCTATCACAAATAACAATGGTGTTAAACACTTTGGAGATAGAGATATAGCATTGTGTTTCGCTTCTTACTATAAGGATCTGTACACTCCAGAACACACACCAACAGTTGAATCTCTCAACCAATATTTCTCTAATCTCAAACCAAGAGACCCATTGCATATTGACCTCTCATCTTTAGACCAACCCCTACAACTTACCGTACTATATACAGCTTTACAATCTCTCCCTAAGGGTAAGGCTCCAGGCCCAGATGGCTTCACAGTAGAATTCTTTACTCAGTTTGCTAAGTCTCTCTCCCCCAAACTCTTTCAATTACTTAGTCACTTTATAATGTCAGGTTCTGCATCTGGCTCATTTACAGAGGCCATGATTTGTTTTATTCCCAAAAAAGATCATGATGTGACTGACTGTAAAAATTATAGACCCATATCTTTAATTACTACTGATTGTAAACTCTATGCCAAAGTTTTATCTCTCCATTTACTCCCATATATACCTGACCTTATTGATTCTCATCAATCTGGTTTTAACCCTAATAGAAATGTAGCAGATAATTCCCGTACTTTTTAAAATATTATTAACAAGGCATCTAAACTTAAGATTCCTCTGGCAGTTTTATCATTGGATGCGGAAAAGGCCTTCGATAGAGTCTACTGGGGTTTCTTGTCGAAGGCATTGGAATGGCATGGACTAGGTACTAAATTCCGACATTTTATATCCATTCTTTATTCCTCACCATGTCCCTCGGTTATAACAAATGGTATCTGAGCTCCTTTTTTTCCTCTTAAAAGGGGTACTCGTCAGGGATGCCCATTATCTCCTTTACTATTTATTTTGGCTCCTCAACCTTTTCTATACCAATTAAAAATGTCTGAACAATTTACGGGGTTTCAAATTAATAATGCACACATCAAATTTATGGCATATGCTGATGATAATCTTTTGTTCATGTCTCACCCTGACACTTCTCTTCCTGCATTCCTGCATGAGCTCAACTTTTTTCTGATGTATCTGGCTATAAACTTAATATAGACAAAACAGTGGTCTTACCACTTAATGCTCATTGCACTGGCTCTGTATTTCTTAATGCAGGATTATCTTGGAGTCCTTATATTTCATCTTCATGTTCCCCAATGGTTCTTATGTTCATTGGCCCATTGGTTGTTGGAAGACCCTGGGGTGAAAATAGTCTTCTTCAGAGCCTTGTCCTGCTCAATCTCAAGTGCTAAAGAATGGAACAAGCTTCCTTTGAGCTCCAATCTCTGTCGTCCTTCACAACTTTTGCAAAAAAAACAAAAAATTTGATTTTTCATCCAAAAATTGGGCTTTTTTTTTCATTTTTCAAGAATGTCTGTTTAATCAATAAATGTACTTCAAATATTTAGTGTTTAGTTGTGTGGTCTCAAGCGCCAAGAAGCTCTGGTAAACATGCCCTTTACAAATACCAATAATATATCCTAAAAAAGATGACTGAATGAGGGTCCTGAACCAGCCCCATGGGATTTGGAGATGTTGTGACAGCCGGAGGTGCAGGATAGTCTCTCAAGTATCCTGCACGCCACAAGGCAAATTCCTTCTGGATGTACATATCACCTCTTCGAAGGCGGATCCACGACACACAGCTATAGACCTCATTAGGAATTTGAAGATGAAGTGACCTTTCTGAAGGTGCATCAGCTCAGCTCCTGTAACCTAAGTGTCTTCTGGGGTGACTGTACTGGTGATTGGCAAGATCTCCAGGGCTAGAGTTACTAACTGAAATATTCTTGCAGTTCTACAAAAAAGAGTCACTAGTAGTGTTGAGGTGAAAACTGTAATTGTTATAGGTGAGTGCAAGCATCATTTCAGGAGTTTTTAAATATGCTTCATTGCATATATTAATGAATGAACAGTATATTTGTGTGAGAACGCACAGGATACCTGTACATTTTTGTTGATCCATGATAAACATAAGTCATAGATTTATCTATTCTGTTGTTTGCTTGTTATAAAGAAACCCCTAGTTATGACAAAACTCACATGAAACATTGTGTATAATCGATACTTCAAATAAAGGAATTACAATATTAGAATATTGCACATCGAAGACATTGTGTTGACCAAACTACTTTCGTTAGGTATATTGAGTCCTCAGATGGAAAAGTCCTTGGGTCTTCATTCTTTGTTGTGTACAGACTAGGTGGAGGCCTCCATTTACAAATGGCAGTAAATCCGAAAAGGATTTTAGGCAGGTGTAAATAGATTTACAACTGTCGAATTCACAAGTGTGGAGAAAGCTACAACAGTAAATCACACACTAGGAGAGGAGTGGATGTAATAAATGTGTGTAAAATGGTGTGTCTTGCCATGTAAGGTTTCGGTTGAGGTACCAGTAAGGTAGAGGAGGGTGGATGAAGTTTGGATGAGGCATAGATCCACTCTGTTCTTGATTATACCTCACCCACTGCTCATCTTCGACGTGTCCCCTCAGTCACCCAACTGAGTGCTTAGTGATGCACAAAACTCCATGATAAATAAATACATTATTATTATCTGTGTTATCTTTAAACTTGAAGTCTAGGAGGATGTCAACATCAGGCATTTGTTGAGGCACCTCCTGAGGAGGATGCTGAATCTACTTGAAGTTTTTAACTCAAGGATGGACCAGCATCGCTTGTTATCAGACAGATATATAGACAGCAGCAGACAGCAACTAGATGGACTGCTAGGGTGAGGCTGACCATAAGGTACAAAAAATGCACAGAGTGGCTGGAGCATGTAGATCCTCGTGTTGTCTGAACACTGTGTTGATCTTTCTATAGACATTGTTTCAATTGCAACAAGCATCCAAGTCAGTCATATCACAACAGCTAGATTTGAGTGAGAGCAAAGAGACCTGAAAAGAAATAAATCACCCTGAGTGGCACTAATACTAATCTAACCTCTTGTTTGATAAAACATAGCAGTCATAAGAGGGAGAGTGGATAAACCTGTCAAACACAGTTTCCTGGATTGCAACTCATAACAGACAAAATGGCTCACGCCCTGTAGAGGTTATCCAGAAAACCCTGGGGCACATGTACTGCTCACTCTGACATTTCTGATTTAAATGCCATTGTGTGTGCCTAGATATGTTTCATCAATGAAACTAGTTTTTCTGAAAATACCAGAAGCCAAAAACACCAACAGCATATCTGATGTGAAGAAACTCATAATGTCATGTCATGCTCAAGCACTGAAGAGGTAAACCTCTGTGGCTTCCTGGAACAATGTCATCACTTCAAAGTCGTTTTAAATGTCCTTTGACTATTTGATAAAATGAAAAAAAAATCTACCTGATCACAGCTTTATGAACACCTCCCCCTCCTCTCTCCCTTTCGCGTCTCAATAGCAAGAGCGCCCTCATTTTTTCAAAAGGTGAAGAACACAGACTGGAAAGTCGATTCCTAGCTTAGTCCAAAACGACTGCTGTTTTCTTGGGTCATCAAAGGTACTGTCGGTATATACATCTTCTCTGACCCAAATTCATGGACACTCTGCTAATAAAAGGCATTAGTCACATTACGACCATCTAGGATGCTTGTACACTTACCAAAGTAAAATTTTAAAAAAAGGAAATTCTAGAAACATTGAAGATTCTGAAGAAAGTGTTGTAGCAGCAGCCAGGTAAATCCTCCTTTTTGCCCCATTAAACTTTCCTAAGGATCTTTAACAACAGGAAATAAAATCAACCAATGAGTAGCCTCAATTAGGGGTCTTTGCTTCCAACCTGTTCTGGTGAATCTCTCTTTTTTTCACCTCCCCATCTAAGTTCCTCCCCTTGGATGAGGATGAGGGAGGGCTTAAGTATCTGGCATCACCTAAAACCAAAGTGAATAGACACAATTCGAATCAATAGAAAAAATTATGCTCCTTCACTACACACGAGTACAAGCATCAGTTTACCACATTGGAGGAAAAGCGGGGACCCCCAAGTGACATGCGTTATATTATATTCTGTTATGATCAGGGATGGCTTCTCTGCAGTGCCAGAGGTGTGTGGGTGTGTCCAGCCTTATATATGTTTTTATAAGGGGACATATATAGCGTAATCACTTCTTACCCTTAGAGGCCGACATGAATCTTTTGACCCAGTTAGGAGTGTGATAACGTCCCTAAACCACATTAGACAAGAATCAACAACAATTTTCAAACAAACAACATATCAAAACATTAATTATTCACACACCATGACCCATTTGGCCATGAATAACCACACCAGTTCAATCAAGTTTAAACATTTATTGCCCTAAATAAACAACGCTAAAGTCACGTAGATCATGCGAAGCACCAAATGATAGAAGTAAAGATATAACACTGGCTGACCGAAAGGGACAAAGAATCTAATACGACCAATCAATTGAATTATTACACATTCAAGAATAACCATACGGGGAGCGTAGCTGGAGGTCACGCAAGATGGCCGCTGTTCTTTAGAGCTCTGTGAGGCTTCAACACTTCCTGGAAAGAAGGAGATGTTTTCACATCAAAATGATTAATTTCTTCAGCATTTTTTAGCACTGGAGCTCTGCCGCTGCATAAATATGCCTTTATCTTACAGAGACATCGAGTTTTGAAGTCATTTCAGAGACTTCATGTGAGGGCCTGAGGTAATTATTTATCTGCGTCATTTGCGTTTCACTCCGTAAGCCTCTGCACAAACCTAAACTTTCACAGAGATGGTTCTATTTGACTTTTAACTGCTTGCCTGGATGTCATTCTACAAATCTAATTTGGTCTGCAATGGAATATGTATTACCTTCTGACAGCCAGCTGAACTTTTGACCTCTCTCTTCAAACACATTTAGTTGAGGTTTTCAACTTTCAGTATTCACTGGCAGCTCTTGTTGTCAGGGAGCTCTTTCAAATTGCTCTTCATAACATGGTAAATGCTTTCCTTTGATGGAGGGGATTTTTCCTTTTCAGAAGGTTCCCTTAAAACTAGTCACCAATTGTTTGACTATGTGCAGTAAAGTGCTTTGCTCTTGTGATATTCCGTCATGCCTGTTATGAGAGAATAATTTAGGATTTTCTATTTATATATTTTTTACTATATTTTGCTCTGTTGTTGGAAACTTCTCGCAGCAGCTTCTCATTGTAATATAATTTCATCAACACCTCACATTGCTAGCTTCCGATTACCAAATTGCTGCTGGCTTTTATGGGGAGACCACATAATTCTCAGAGCAGCCAGTCATCATCTTCCTCCAAGTCTAATAATCCTCTTTGAGTGGTGCACCCACATATAACTAAATCTTCCCTACCATCAGCTTTAACAATGGATAGTGCTACAGTCTTTTTAAAGGATAGCGCCTCTTCATCTCATGCTGCTGGCGCAATTGCGAAAAAACCATCTAACACCTCCTCCGTCAAGCGTCCAAAAAAAGACCTTGATTCTCCCTCAAAATCACCTACACATCTTACTCTAGATGATGTCATGGAGGAATTGCGTGCATTAAAGCCCTTTATAATGGAAACTAATGCCTCTTTGAAACGAATTGAGGAGCAATGGTCCCAACACAAACAAAGAATTTGTACTCTGGAACAGAGAGTTAGTAACCTTGAAGATTGTAACACTGTCAATCCTCAGATCTCCAAGGACATAGCTCAACTTAAAAGGTTTACTGAAAACTTAGAAAATAGAAATAGGAGAAATAATCTTCGCCGTTTTGGGATTCCAGAAGGTTCGGAAAGCTCTAACATGATTGCAATCCTTCAAACAGCAATACCTTCAATTCTTCGCTTGCCTTCTACCTCAACCCTCTCTATCCAACGGGCACATCGTTTAGGTCCACAGACTTCAACTGGCCCTCATGCACATCCTAGAGGAGTTATTATTCTCTTTCTCCAATTTACTGACTTGATGCAAATACTCTCGGAAGCCAAAAAGATGGGTTCTTTGCTATGGTCAAGTCATAAAGTGTTTTTCACACAAGCTTCTCTCCTGCTATAGCTGTATGTTGCAAATAGTTTTTACACTTACGTCCACAGCTCAAATCCTTGAATATTCGATATGGTCTTCTTCACCCATGCCTTTTCAAAATTACATTCAAGGACAAATCTTACTCGTTTGAGGAACCTTCAGCACTACAAACTTTTATTAACCAACACAAAACAGAAGCAATGGAACTAGGAGCATCTGCAATTACTTGAAGATATAATTTAATTTGTCTTTAATGTAATTTCTTTTTTTTTTTCTTTTTTTTCTGGACAGTTTAACAGTAATGGTTATTTTTAGTATTTAAATCCATGGTTTTCCTTCTCTGCATCTTCTTATTTTCTTTTTTTTTTTAGATAGTGTTATTTGTGCAATCCTCATGTTCCTTTCCCAACCATATCCCTTTCTCACCATCCAAATTGTCCTCCTACACGTTCTACTGGTAAGCTTTGATTTTTATTGTTCTTCATGTCACACTCCTTTACTGTAGTTATTACGTTATTTGGTCCCCTGATTGGTACATTTTTCATTTGTATGTTTTTTTTTTCTTCCATGAAACTCGCCTTCATATGTTTTAAAATCTAATATCACTTTTCTTGTGCTGAAGCCACTCTTGCCTGTCTTTTCAGGTTCTCCGCTGTCCCTCTACCTTTCGGGGTATTCACTTTTTATATTCTCTTCTTCAGCCTTCTTGGACTTTAGTCCCTGTATTGCCACATCCATGTATATACAACTTCTAGAGGTCATCTTCCTCCTTTTCTTTTTCTTTACTATCTTATTTCTTTCCCATTTCTTTGCTTTTGCAAAATTGATATGCCTAGTTTTTTCCTTGTTACAGCAGTTGTTTATTAATACATCTTGTTATGCAACTTAGAACCGTTACTTGGAATGTTAAGGGGCTTAAACACCCCATTAAACGCCAGTGTGTCTTTTCTCACCTAGCTTGTTTGAAATGCCACATTGCTTTGTTGCAAGAGACTCACCTCAACAACTCTGAGGCAATTAAGCTTAAAAAAACAATGGGTGGGGGACATTTTCTACTCCCCTTCCACCACAAACAAAAATGGGGGAATTAGACTCTGTCATAAATCTCCCAAATCTACCATAATTTCACAGCATCAAAATACAGAAGGTCGCTGGGTACTTGTTACATTTACATTTGACAATATTTCTCTTACTATCCTAAATATGTGCAGCCCCACACATCCGGATCCAAATTTTTGGAAGAATCTTTCACATATTGTCTCTGAACATTCCTCAAACAATTTACTAATAGGTGGTGACTGCAACCAAATTCTCGATCCATTTTTGAACAGACGTTCCACGTCACGTTTCATTCCACATGCCTCCCACAAAGCTTTTAAAAACTTTATTTCACAGCATTTTCTCTCTGATTCCTGGAGAATATGCAATCCCAACCTCTTGGAATACTCTTTTTATTCTCCTACCCACCATTCCCATTTCAGGCTTGATTATATCTTTCTGAGTAAAAGTTTATTGCAACATATGGTCAACTCTGAAATCGGTGCTATTTTGATCTCAGATCACGCACCTGTGATTACTGACCTTGATCTTTTTCTTAATGGTTCTAAAACATCTTCATGGAGGTTTAGTAACTCTCAACTTTCAGATGCTACTTTTATCATTTCCTACAGTAAGTTTATAGAATAATACTTCCACATCAACGATAGTGATCATCTATCATTTCATTTTGTGTGGGATACATTCAAAGCAGCCTCTAGGGGTTTCATCATAAGTTACACTCTCTCAAACAAAAAGTCTGCTCAACAAAATCGACTTCCATCCTTGAAAATATAAAGTCCCTAGAACATGAATACTATACTCACAAAACTAGTAAATCACATCTTAAAGCACTAGTCCCAGCTAAAATGGAGTTTAACCAATATACCACTGAACAAGCATGCGGCACCCTCCTGAAAATAAATACCAGATATTATGGTGGTAACAATAAAACTGGTTCTCTTCTAGCTCAATATTTGAAACAAAGAAAAGAAAAAACAACTATTAAATCTATCACAAATAACAATGGTGTTAAACACTTTGGAGATAGAGATATAGCATTGTGTTTCGCTTCTTACTATACGGATCTGTACACTCCAGAACACACACCAACAGTTGAATCTCTCAACCAATATTTCTCTAATCTCAAACCAAGAGACCCATTGCAGATTGAACTCTCATCTTTAGACCAACCCCTACAACTTACCGTACTATATACAGCTTTACAATCTCTCCCTAAGGGTAAGGCTCCAGGCCCAGATGGCTTCACAGTAGAATTCTTTACTCAGTTTGCTAAGTCTCTCTCCCCCAAACTCTTTCAATTACTTAGTCACTTTATAATGTCAGGTTCTGCATCTGACTCATTTACAGAGGCCATGATTTGTCTTATTTCCAAAAAAAGATCATGATGTGACTGACTGTAAAAATTATAGACCCATATCTTTAATTACTACTGATTGTAAACTCTATGCCAAAGTTTTATCTCTCCATTTACTCCCATATATACCTGACCTTATTGATTCTCATCAATCTGGTTTTATCCCTAATAGAAATGTAGCAGATAATTCCCGTACTTTTTTAAATATTATTAACAAGGCATCTAAACTTAAGATTCCTCTGGCAGTTTTATCATTGGATGCGGAAAAGGCCTTCGATAGGGTCTACTGGGGTTTCTTGTCGAAGGCATTGGAATGGCATGGACTAGGTACTAAATTCTGACATTTTATATCCATTCTTTATTCCTCACCATGTCCCTCGGTTATAACAAATGGTATCTGAGCTCCTTTTTTTCCTCTTAAAAGGAGTACTCGTCAGGGATGCCCATTATCTCCTTTACTATTTATTTTGGCTCTCAAACCTTTTCTATACCAATTAAAAATGTCTGAACAATTTACGGGGTTTCAAATTAATGATGCACACATCAAATTTATGGCATATGCTGATGATATTCTTTTGTTCATGTCTCACCCTGACACTTCTCTTCCTGCATTCCTGCATGAGCTCAACTTTTTTCTGATGTATCTGGCTATAAACTTAATATAGACAAAACAGTGGTCTTACCACTTAATGCTCATTGCACTGGCTCTGTATTTCTTAATGCAGGATTATCTTGGAGTCCTTATATTTCATCTTCATGTTCCCCAATGGTTCTTATGTTCATTGGCCCATTGGTTGTTGGAAGACCCTGGGGTGAAAATAGTCTTCTTCAGAGCCTTGTCCTGCTCAATCTCAAGTGCTAAAGAATGGAACAAGCTTCCTTTGAGCTCCAATCTCTGTCGTCCTTCACAACTTTTGCAAAAAAAAAAAAAATATAGGGTTTTTCATCCAAAAATTTGGCTTTTTTTTTCATTTTTCAAGAATGTCTGTTTAATCAATAAATGTACTTCAAATATTTAGTGTTTCGTTGTTTGGTCTCAAGCGCCAAGAAGCTCTGGTAAACATGCACTTTACAAATACCAATAATATATCCTAAAAAAGATGACTGAATGAGGGTCCTGAACCAGCCCCATGGGATTTGGAGATGTTGTGACAGCCGGAGGTGCAGGATAGTCTCTCAAGTATCCTGCACGCCACAAGGCAAATTCCTTCTGGATGTACATATCACCTCTTCGAAGGCGGATCCACGACACACAGCTATAGACCTCATTAGGAATTTGAAGATGAAGTGACCTTTCTGAAGGTGCATCAGCTCAGCTCCTGTAACCTAAGTGTCTTCTGGGGTGACTGTACTGGTGATTGGCAAGATCTCCGGGGCTAGAGTTACTAACTGAAATATTCTTGCAGTTCTACAAAAAAGAGTCACTAGTAGTGTTGAGGTGAAAACTGTAATTTTTATAGGTGAGTGCAAGCATCATTTCAGGAGTTTTTAAATATGCTTCATTGCATATATTAATGAATGAACAGTATATTTGTGTGAGAACGCACAGGATACCTGTACATTTTTGTTGATCCATGATAAACATAAGTCATAGATTTATCTATTCTGTTGTTTGCATGTTATAAAGAAACCCCTAGTTATGACAAAACTCACATGAAACATTGTGTATAATCGATACTTCAAATAAAGGAATTACAATATTAGAATATTGCACATCGAAGACATTGGGGGTCATTCTGACCCTGGCGGCTGGTGACCGCCAGGGTCACCGACCACGGGAGCACCGCCAACAGGCTGGCGGTGCTCCCAAGGGCATTCTGACCGCGGCGGTTCAGCCGCGGTCAGAAAGGGTAAACCGGCGGTCTCCCGCCGGTTTACCGCTGCCCCATTGAATCCTCCTTGGCGGCGGAGCGCGCTCCGCCGCCATGGGGATTCAGACACCCCCTACCGCCATCCTGTTCATGGCGGGAAACCCGCCATGAACAGGATGGCGGTAGGGGGTGCTTCGGGGCCCCTCGGGGCCCCTGCAGTGCCCATGCCAATGGCATGGGCACTGCAGGGGCCCCCGTAAGAGGGCCCCACAAAGTATTTCAGTGTCTGCTTTGCAGACACTGAAATACGCGACAGGTGCAACTGCACCCGTCGCACCCCTGCAACTACGCCGGCTCAATTCTGAGCCGGCGTCCTCGTTGCAGGGGCATTTCCACTGGGCCGGCGGGCGCTCTTTTGGAGAGCGCCCGCCGGCCCAGCGGAAATGTTTGAATGGCCGCCGCGGTCTTTTGACCGCGGTGCGGTCATTTGTCGGCAGTACCTTGGCGGACGGCCTCCGCCGTCCGCCAAGGTCTGAATGACCCCCATTGTGTTGACCAAACTTCTTTTGTTAGGTATATTGAGTCCTCAGATGGAAAAGTCCTTGGGTCTTCATTCTTTGTTGTGTACAGACTAGGTGGAGGCCTCCATTTACAAATGGCAGTAAATCCGAAAAGGATTTTAGGCAGGTGTAAATAGATTTACAACTGTCGAATTCACAAGTGTGGAGAAAGCTACAACAGTAAATCCCACACTAGGAGAGGAGTGGGTGTAATAAATGTGTGTATTATGGTGTGTCTTGCCATGTAAGGTTTCGGTTGAGGTACCAGTAAGGTAGAGGAGGGTGGATGAAGTTTGGATGAGGCATACTGTAGATCCACTCTGTTCTTGATTATACCTCACCCACTGCTCGTCTCTTCGACGTGTCCCCTCAGTCACCCAACTGAGTGCTTAGTGATGCACAAAACTCCATGATAAATAAATACATTATTATTATCTGTGTTATCTTTAAACTTGAAGTCTAGGAGGATGTCAACATCAGGCATTTGTTGAGGCACCTCCTGAGGAGGATGCTGAATCTACTTGAAGTTTTTAACTCAAGGATGGACCAGCATCGCTTGTTATCAGACAGATATATAGACAGCAGCAGACAGCAACTAGATGGACTGCTAGGGTGAGGCTGACCATAAGGTACAAAAAATGCACAGAGTGGCTGGAGCATGTAGATCCTTGTGTTGTCTGAACACTGTGTTGATCTTTCTATAGACATTGTTTCAATTGCAACAAGCATCCAAGTCAGTCATATCACAACAGCTAGATTTGAGTGAGAGCAAAGAGACCTGAAAAGAAATAAATCACCCTGAGTGGTACTAATACTAATCTAACCTCTTGTTTGATAAAACATAGCAGTCATAAGAGGGAGAGTGGATAAACCTGTCAAACACAGTTTTCTGGATTGCAACTCATAACAGACAAAATGGCTCACGCCCTGTGGAGATTATCCAGAAAACCCTGAGGCACATGTACTGCTCACTCTGACATTTCTGATTTAAATGTCATTGTGTGTGCCTAGATATGTTTCATCAACGAAACTAGTTTTTTCTGAAAATACCAGAAGCCAAAAACACCAACAGCATATCTGATGTGAAGAAACTCATAATTTCATGTCATGCTCAAGCACTGAAGAGGTAAACCTCTGTGGCTTCCTGGAACAATGTCATCACTTCAAAGTCGTTTTAAATGTCCTTTGACTATTTGATAAAATGAAAAAAAAAATCTACCTGATCACAGCTTTATGAACACCTCCGCCTCCTCTCTCCCTTTCGCGTCTCAATAGCACGAGCGCCCTTATGTTTTCAAAAGGTGAGAAACACAGACTGGAAAGTCGATTCCTAGCTTAGTCCAAAACAACGGCTGTTTTCTTGGGTCATCGAAATTACTGACGCTATATACATCTTCTCTGACCCAAATTCATGGACACTCTGCAATAAAAGGCATTTGCCACATTAGGACCATCTAGGATGCTTGTACACTTGTCAAAGTAAGATTCATAATATGGAAATTCTAGAAACATTGAAGAATCTGAAGAAAGTGTTTCAGCAGCAGCCAGGTAAATCCTCCTTTTGCTCCATTAAACTTTCCTAAGGAATTTTTAACAACAGGAAATAAAATGAACCAATGAGTAGCCTCAATTAGGGGTCTTTGCTTCCAACCTGGTCTGTTGAAACTCTCGCTTTTTAAGAGCTCCTCATCAGAGTTTCTCCCCTTGGATGAGGATGAGGGAGGGCTTAAGTATCTGGCATCACCTAAAACCAAAGTAAATAGACACAATTAGAATCAATAGAAAAAACCATGCTCCTTCACTACACACCAGTACAAGCATCAGTTTACCACCTTGGAGGAAAAGCAGGGACCCCCAAGTGAGATGTGTTATGTTATATCTTGTTATGATCAGGGGTGGCTTCTCTGCAGTGGCAGAGGTCTGTGGGTGTGTCCAGCCTTATATATTTTTATATAATGATAGAAGTAACGAAATAACATGGCTGACCGAAACGGATAAAGAATCTAATACGACCAAGCAATTGAATTATTAGACACTCAAGAATAACCATACAGAAAATCAGCAGAACAATGTGCAATATCAAGACTGAATACAATTAGTTAGCACAGATGAATCAATAACAATTTAGTTCAAACAGTTGAATTAGGAATAACATCCTAGACTAACCGCTGCTTAGACATGCATGTTGGGATTTACATCCAAAAAGCAGACAAAATATTAATTTGGAAAACTTCTAGCTAGGGCTCTTCTCAAAACAACGGTTGGGTTTCTAGAAGAGAGAAAAATACAAAAACCTGCAAAAGACAAATACACATTATATAGATCTCTCTTTAATTGATTGGAACAGCAAGCAGCGAAGTCTTCATCAGCAGAGCATGTTCAGTCTTCATTCATTCAGGACAGGGGAAACAGGTCAGTTATATTGGCCTTAGTGCAACTGAACCATTAAGCAATAGCATGTAACACAGATCTGTAGTCGCTGACAGGAAAAATCTCTGGAAAGTACTCTAGCAAGAACTGACTTACATCATCCCTAACATTGCTATGTTAAAACCCTCCGAAGCAACTAACTAGAATACTACTGGCCAGTCTATGGGGTGGTGTAGGTCAGAACCAATTACAACTATTCACGTCTTCAGAAGTATCTTTTCTTCCTTTTCTCCATTCATGATTGGACCATCTTCTCACACGACAGTCACCAGTTTCCACAGCAGAAATACAATTGTTGCAGGTTATATATGAGCACTGCGAATCATTGTTCTGTGGTACACATTATCTCATCGCTGGAAGGACAAAACTAAAACAAAAGTTACAACAGAAGGAACATAACTTTCTCACCAAAATGGGAGTTACACAGGATGTTAGAATCCATTCATTGTACATTTGTAATATTTTGAATGTCAGCCAGTTCGAACAATGAACAGTAGGTTTCTAGGAGTTGCTGAGACAGAAAAAAACATTGCAAGTCATTTTAAAATGTAGAGGTTGCTTTAGGCCTCTTTGTGTATGCCCAGATTTCATAAAACATGTCATTCACATTTTAAACTAAAATAATTCATTACATGAATTTATATTAGTATTCATATTAATATGAATCATCATTATAAAATATTTCTACATTAATCTTTATTAGACTTTATTTACTTGGGTTTGTTTATGGTGTTCGCCACCATTGCCACTTTACATGTTGCACATTTTAGATGCACATTTTCAAGACAGCCTCTTAGTACATTTTACCCATTTAATTAGTACCTCAATTCTTCAAAATATTTGTTAATTAGCCTACACTCTCTTAGGGGCATCACCCCCAGGCTGAGCCAGCAGATGAAAAATAAAACAATAGCTTGCTATTGTTTGATTTTTCATTGTTCATTTGCTGGCTCAGCCAGCAAGTGCCGGGAGGGACGGGGCTGGGCCACGGGAGGTTGGAGAGAGGAGAAGGGGAAAGTGCACTAAGTGCGCATGTGTGTTTGGCTGGCCATCTCAGGCCGACCAAACACACATGCGCACTTAGGTTTCTCCAGCCCAACAGACCCCAGGCTTCTTTCTGAGCGGCAGTCACTGCCACTCAGACCAATCCTGACGCTGCTTACATGCTATTTTTAGCATGTAAGTAGCACCAGGACTGCTGGGGAGCCTGTACTGGTGTCCCAGCAAATGCTGGGACACCAAACGAAGAGGACCACAAGCAAGGCAGCAACAACGTGGAGAACTGGTAAGTGCGTTTTATTTTTTTATTTTTTTATTTCTGTTTCCCCCTGTTTCTGTCCTGGGACCGACAGGCTCGCTGTGGAGGTTGGAAGCTGTTTCCACCCGCTGGCCAGCGGGAAACTCATAATAGGGCCAGCGGCGGAAAACCATAGCCTCCGCCACCCGCCAAACTCTTAATGAAGGCCTGAGTCAGCTAAGTTGGCTTATCTGTTAATACATGGGGTATGGGCAGGCTTATGTATCACTGACAGGACAAGGGCTCTTCCACAGGTTTCGGAGGGGCACATGTTAGGTGAGAAGTAGTGAGTAGTATAAAAAGTGATCTGGTTCTCGTCTTGGGGATTCTCCGGGATGCCACAGCGTCCACTAAGGAGCTGGCCACCCATAGCCACACAAGGAATACATGTCCTATGTCTCTGTCCTGTGCTCATAGAAGCCCCTTTATAGTGAGTCTACTACCAGCCTGCAACAATGAAAACTCTAAACCAAGTAGAGAGGTCCAAGGTTTGATGTATTCAGGGGTAGACAGAACCACCAGTTACACCCAAGGAGAGATGCTAACTTACTATGCACAGGAGCTCTCTCACTCATTGTTCCTTTTCATGACATGCTTGGTGTTAGCATGTCACAAGTACATGGTTTCAAGGATGCCACACAGCACGGCTACACACGCAGTATCTTAGGCGTGGGGTCTCAAGGTCCCGTGGCATGTTACACTGCTCGTTATTTGGACAGTGAAGCTTATGTCAAGCATTTGGCCCCTTGGCAACAGCATTTGGTCTACACCTAAGGGTTTCTCGCAATGGCACTCTTTGACGAAGGTTGGTGTAGTTATGCTGGTGGTGTGGGCAGTTCCCTTCAATGGTGCCCCTCATCTCTTAGTCCACTTTGGGTGTGGTTACCCTCTTGATTCTGCCTTCTGTGCTTATCCTGAAAACGCTTTGTGACTCCTGACCGAAATGTCATTTTTCATTATATCTGTGCATCCTGCTTTTACTAGGGCTCTGAAGGTTGCCCACCTGCTGCAAGAGAGTCTGAGAGTGCAGATGAGGTGGCCAGTGGAAGGTAATGGGTGGAATAGCTGCTGAGCAGTAAGAGATGCTGGCTAGTGAGAATGTCTGCCTTAAGGAGAGTGTATTGGGTCACGCCATGAGTAGTGTGGTGCTTGGGGGGTGATAATGCACTGTGCAATATTGCAATATATGTTATAGTGTCAGGGTCGGATGTGGGTGAAAAGGGTCCTCTGAGGATGCGGTAGTAGGTTGTCTCATTGTGGGTTTGGTGCCTGAGGCATCCAGTATTAGATGGCAGGTTGTCACATCACGAGTAGAGACCCAGTATGGCACTGGAAGGGTCCTGGTAGCTGTGGTTTGGTGCAACGAGATAGGATGTGGCTCGGTGTTGTTTTGGTGACGTGTGATTTTATTAGGTGTTGTGTGATCTGAAGGGCTGTGATTTGTGTTGTGTTGTCAAATTGTCGGATGTCGAGCAGTGTGAGTGGACACTCTATATGTGTAATCATAGGGCTCTGTGTCTGAAGGATTGTTGAGTGGGATGTGCCCAGAGAGGCATGGGTGTGCACTGTGTTCTGGTAAGGTGTGATGGGCCAGTGTCTTGTGGTGGAGTGCGTGTGTTACGGTGTTGAGAGGTGAGTGGCATGGAAACATGGGGTTTGTTGGGTGATGTGAGTCGGTGTTGCGGAGGTGCTGTTTTGTACAGTAGTTAGTGGGGATTGTAGCGATGGGCTGTTGTATTACATAGTGTCAGGTGATGTATTCTGACGTGGTCTGAGAATCGCTAGAGGAAGGCGTAGACAAGAACTTCTCAAAAGGATGGCTGAAATCAAGTGTGGTTTGCAGAAGGTTATGCGGACCTGGACTCCCCAGGAGGAATACAGGGGTGGGAGGGTCAAACATGGGGTATGAAGATCCCAATAGCTTCAAGGGTCTCCCTTGAGGAGTTGGGTGGTCAGAGTTCGCCCCAAACATGAAGACAATCAGAAGACAACTGTGACTTCCGGAAGGCAGAGCCACACTCATCCCTCAATGGAGTTTGCCACAGTCGCTTTAAAAACATTTATCAGCTCAGCTGGATGAAACCCAACACATCAAACAGTGCTGTGCAAATACCTGGTGATTAGAGGTACACGAGGTAAATTGAAAGAGCACAGGCTCTGTTCAGCTACAAATAAAGTTGTATATTATTTAATCAATCGTTTTAATAAATATAGCGCCAAAGGACCAAATGGCGCTCTTTTGAACCTATTCTTTGCTCTTCTTTTTATAGCAACTTTTCAATTGTTGCTATTTTCCCATTGAATTAAGCCAGTGCTTAATTTGTGAATAAAAGGGTGCCGGTGCTCAAAGCCCTCCTCAAATATATGGCTGCTGCAGTTAAATATGTGAACATGGATTACTCAGGAAGCGTAATCCTGAAGCCATCTCGGGCCTCTTCAATCCATATAAAGCCACTCCCTGCCCCTTCAGCTCACTCTTCAGCTTTCTACTTTCTCTCTTTGTGACGCTTTTTTGTTTTTCCCTTCCTCCGTCTTTCCCATATGTGTCTTTTGCTCGCAGCAAATGCTTGAGGCAGAAGAATAAGCCCCGGCCCTCAAAAATAAGTGCAGGTGCTCAGCACCGGAAACAACAAGCACAAATTAAGCACTGAATTAAGCTAAACGCCTCTTGCTCTTTCTTACACCCAAGGACACATTGATGCGGAGAGAACCAAAGGTGGGACGTGCCCGGGACGTGGTGTGGACTAGAAAGTGCATAGAGCCCATGACTTTAGAGAAAAAGTATATTAAATGTGTGCATCACACTACAAGAAGGCACGTGTCACCCACCGCATCCTACCACCTTAGATGAAAAGAATCATAAGCAATAAAAGAAGCAATAAAAGACTGCAGTGACATTCATTCAAAGTCAAATATTTGGCACACATACAGATTTGCTGTATTAACAGTAAGCAGACACTTAATTCCTTTGTGACTGTGACAAAGAAAAAGCACACAGTGCCTGAGCTCACACTGGTTAGACTGGCTGTGGCGTGGTCAGGAGTTCGCAGAACCGCAGGGGCGTGGGCTCTCCCTCTGCAAACACAAGGCCATGTCACGCCTTGACTTCCATGTTCTCCCACTCCTGCTCCTCCCTCCGGGTAAGCACCTTCTCACGGTACACCCTGCCTCTCAAGTTCATGGTTGGTTGCTATTTTTCTGCAGAATTTTGAGGGCATAAAAATGTGTTTCTTCGAAGAGGCATCAAACCTTCACACTGTCTCTTGATTGATGCAGTAGGGTTGCATTTTACAGAACCTGGTGGGTTAGTGATTCCAAACGTCCCTAATTTTTTTCAAGATAACCACTAAGTCAACGACCTCTACTTAGAATAATAGTATGAAAATTTACATCATGTGGAATAGTCTGAAAATCTGCCAAAAAGCAAATTTTGCGCCCTAAGTGGGAAGGTACTGGAGGAGTGAGCAGAAGAAGAGATGTGCATTGGCTGCTGATGGTGGAATGATCCAGGTGAGATGTATCCCACCGAGATCTGAGGCACAGTCTTGTTTTCCAGAGTACCTGAAGAAGGACTGGAGGAGGGCAATCCTCAGCGACAACAGAGTCTGTGCCGCCTCACCTCAGGCGCTGGCCCTATTATTCAACAGCACAACAACATCCATGGCACGACCTATGCTAGTGCTGACAATGCGATCTTCACCTTTCAACTCCAGGCGTCAATTTACAAAGCAACCAGGCATAACCCCTTCCAATATCGATACCTCGTTTGTCAACACTGCCTCTCATCGGGAAGTTGCATCGATTGCTGCCTATGAGCACGCACAGAAACAGTGAATATTGGGATGAAATGTGCAAGCACTTAGGTTCTATCAAATACTACAAATTAGGGTGAGCATCTCACTGAAGGTCATTACAGACACTGTCTCAAGTTCAGAATTTTTCACTTACAGATCATTGATTTCAGCTGTGTTAGTCCACTTAGTTCAATGAAAGCAAAACGTGACTACAACATCCGGAATGCATTAGGATAGCAAAAAAAAGTAATGGCTGGAAATAGTATCTGCAATTCCTATAAGGGAGGTCATTACCCTACACCTAATGCTCTAAAAGGCTAGATATTTAGGTTTAAAAAACATGATTGTTCATTCATTACTTTTCGCAGATGAGAATGAAAGTGATGTGCCTTCATCATGTTTCAACCAAATTAGCATCTGCCGACTGTGTCGACAATATTCTCGTTGCCAGGCATTTACTTTACCGCAGTCACCAGATCCTTTCCAAGTAATAACATTAAATGGGCACTAAAGATGCGCTTCTGGGATATTAACAATGAAAGGTAGAATGCACCTGCTGGTTTTCCACGGTGAAAATTCTCGATGACTAAGTTCAATTGCTTTTCTTCCCTAGGCTTCATCAGAGCCCTACACAACAAGAAGCCATTTTGGAGGCTGATTACATCCCTACATTTTCATTGCTATGTATGAAATCTCCATCTGGGTTACGAACCGTTTTTCAGGCGTCAATCCCAGTGTACTTTGCTATCTAGAGAGCTTTCTTGATTGGGTCTATTTTAATTTAATTTAATTTGGTTTTTAAGAAATGGACCAGTGAATGTTGTTACTGTTCCCAAGCACTATTACACTTTTCATTATCTTCTGTTTGTTTTGAACTATAACTAACCATTCACTTTGGCTATAAAAATGTTTTTTTGTTCAAGGGGGGCACTGGTGGTTCTACTGGACTTCTCCCCCTACCCAATTGCTTCAGGTAATATGGAGACGTAACATGGGACAGAGGCAAACATGACCAAGCTGACTTTTTAGGAAACTCAGTAAAAACACCATTCCAAAGTGTGGCCACTGACCATGCCTCATATCTACCCGACTCTACTGCCTTTGCAAAGCTCAGGTTTCCAGTTGCCAGACCAAAACATGTGTCTGCTGGTTCATCTTAATTGCTTCAAAATCTGAATAGTGGCCTTTGTCAATTAACCAATGAGATTTGCACAATGATGAATCATCACGTGAAACATCTAATTGCCTTGGAATAACTCTTTTATGAACCATTCATGAATCCTAAGGCACTTTAATGTCTTTAAATATTTGCCTTTCTGTGAGGCTTAGATTCTCACAATTCAAGCAAGATATCATGCAATGCTGCGTATGCTAATTCCTCCATCAGTGATTAAACAACTAATCAGATTAATGTATTACCAGAGAAAAAGTTCAACCTAATATTTTTGTAAGTGTGACAAGTAGTTCCTTCACAGCATCTGCTACGTCTTGTATCATAGTGACCTTCATCAATTCCTTAATGTCTGACATGTTAAATTTGGGAAGTAGGATGCATTATTGATTTCTCCCTGTTGTTTTGCAATACATAATTTATACTTTTCCTGCCCAGTTGTCTTCTGTAGCCTGGCTTTCTGGTCAGTTATGGTCTCAGTTCTTTCTCCATTTCACATTGGATAGCAAGAATTTGTTCTTTGCCATGAAACTTCACGGTTGTTGTTTGTTTCCTTCTTCGCATCCTCTAATCTTCTTGCGCATATTTTGTTTCACATCTAATTGTATGATCTATATAAATCTTTGAAGATATTTTTCATGCTGATAATTTTTTTAAAACTTTATTTATACTTTTCAACAAACATTAGGCAGCTCCATTAATGATATACATTGTAAACACCATACAAGACTTATATAAGAGGCAATAGAGAAAATATTGGGGACTGGAGCACTCTGAGGCACAATACTGTGTACAGTAACTGCAGGTGCTACCAACACAGGAGGGGAGTCTTTTCAGAAAGCAAAAATAGGAAATGGGGGTCGGCGGTAGCAATCTGTTGTACTGTAGCCGGTAATGAGCCGTCTTCTGGGGCTCCAGCCTCCAATGTGAGCAAGTGGTCCCTCCATGGCTGCCAGATATCCTTAGGCCTCGACATGGGGGGGGTTGCAGCGTTACATAGACCTCGCTGGTGCGGTCACAGAAGATCAGGTCCTATGGCCAGTTTTAGTGGGTACTCTACTGATACCCCAGCATATTGCGATCCTACGTTTGGCCAGTAGTAGCGCCATATCTGTAAAATGCATTATACTCAATGGTAAGGGCTTAAAGTGCCCCAGCAATTTCACCATAGGCTCCGGGTCAATGGAGAGTTCCACCACTTCAGAGAGGGCGGCTATGATCTGCGGCCAATGTCTGAATAACTGAGCAATTCCATGTGAGGTGTGCAAAGTCCACATGTACGGCGTCACATCTCGGGCAGTGATGCTATCGGGAAGGGTCTATTATAGCCTTAGAACCCGCCGTAGCGGGCTCTACCGGCTATTAAAGGCCCGCTCCCCGCGTTAAATGCCCGAGCCGAAGGCGAGGGCATTTAACAAGGGAGAGGGACTTTAATAGCCGGTAGAGCCCGCTACGGCGGGTTCTAAGGCTATTAGAACATTCTGCCACACAGGGCAGAATGTTCTATTAAAAAAAAATAATAATTCACGGAGCCCGAGGGGATTTAAATCCCCTCGGGCTCCGTGAGGCTTTGTTCACAGCTGTTGCTGTGAACAAAGCGAACATTGGAATGTTGGCGCTGCGGGCTTTTACCGGCCAGTAAAAGCCCGCAGCACTCTATTGTTTTCAATGGAGCCTCCAGCATTCCAATGTTCTAATCTCACTTAATGTTGTGGTGTTGTGTATGCATGTTGTAGGAATGTATAATGCAACAACTTATGTCGGTGATTGATGGACACAAGCTTCATCTGAGTGCAGCAGATCCTCGAAACCTCGTCTGTTATGGGTTGGTCGGTATCTTGTTCCCAGGCTGCCCACACCCTGCTGTCACCCACTGGCTTCAACACAGGGCAGGATTGGTATAGACGGGACACAAGCCATCTACCATCAGCTGATTCAATTAGCAAGGTCGGTGGGGGGGAGTCATCTGGCACCTGCTGGTACGAGAGCAGCCGATCACGCAATGTGCCTTAGAGTCATCTAAGTATGAAATGGTCCACTGGGGTGAGAGCTCCTGTTTGTGTAAGAGTGTTATGTGCTAACCTGCCCCTCCCCCAACCCCCACCTCAGCGCCTTGAGACCCTCATGGGTGAGTAGTGCGCTTTACAAATTCCTGATTGATTGATTGATCCGGGAAAAGGTCACCTAGTGTGACTAGGTGGTATGTCTCGAGTGTGCACAGTATGAGCCTTTCCTTTGTCACGGGTAACCACGGGTTGTTCTTAAGTGGTAAAGCATTGGAATACAGTCTGTCTGCTTACAGGGATATCTGGAGTCTTGCCCTGGCCTAACTGGTGGTAGCTAACATCTTAACGTCTTCGGGGTCACAGGGTATACCCAATGGCAGAATGGAGGAGATGTGGATTCGGCCCACCTGATCCCGCTCCAGCTTGAGGTATGGGAGGCGTGCATTGGGTGTTGTCAATAGTGCATAAGGTGACATTGTGCCACTAAAAGGTAGAGATGGAAATCCGGCACCCGAGGCCCCTGGGCTTGAATGGGAGGTTAGAGTTTCCCAGCGGATATGCAGGTGGCGACCCATTCACACCAGTCTAATTAAAAAACTGTGTAAAGTGGCAAAGACGTTGTTGGTAAGAGACATGGGAATATTTAAAAACAAATACAAAAACTGCAGGAGCACAGCCATTTTGATGATGGCGATGCGCCCAGCATTGGATAGGGGCAACTTGATCCAGCGCTCCACCTGTACAGTTAGTTTGTCGATAGCCGGACAGTAATTGAGGCAGATTTCTCTCTATCTGCAGAGACTGATGCCCAAGCATTTGAGGGAGTCATCGCACCACTTCAGAGGGCAATCCAGAAGGATGGGTGCTGTGGCATCAATGAGGGGAAAAAGTTTGGACTTGTTTCAATTTATTGAGAGTCTGGAGAGGCAGCCAAATCTGATCATTTTACGGATAAGGAGAGTTAAGTTAGCGTTGAGGTCCTGAACAAACATCGGAATGTCATATGCATACTTAGAGATACGCATTGTACCAGTGCAGAACTGCAACCCTCTATGCAGATGATCCTCCTGTAGCTGGCAAACCAGTGGATCCATGGTGATGATGAAAAGCATGGGTGATAGAGTCCCCGTAGTGATCGGAAAGGGATCTGTGAGGGTGCCATTCACCCAGATTCTGCCCACCAGGTCCTGTTTAGGACATAAGGTCCTGAAAGCCCCAAGGAAGTCCTAGTTTAGTCAAGGTCACCTGCAAGAATGGCCATTCTAAGGAGTCAAACGCCTTTTCGGTGTTGTGGGAATCTGGCAACTTGTTGCAGCATCCCCCCCAAACTTTTTGCCTGGTTTCTGGATGCAACTTGGACTGGAGTTCAGTGGGATCCTGCTAACCAGCCCCCCAGTTCCAGTGTTTGTTCCCGAAAAATTGCAAAGGTATTGATACAATTGGCAACACCTTTAGCTGCCACTGTAAGTCCCTAGTAAATGGTACTTAGGTACCCAGGGCAGCGGGTACTAAGGGTAGGCCCCTGAGGGCAGCAGCACATATTGTGCCTGATCAAGGGCAATGCATCCAGATGCACCCAGCACTGCTATTACAGGCTGAGTGTCCTGGTGCAATCCCAAAATGCAAACTCGACATGACACACAGCCTCTGTGCCCTGTCCACTACACACTGTATGCTCTAGTGGTAAGTCACCTCTCTGGCAGGTCGTCCAGCCCTAAGGCAGGGTTTACTATATGGTATTTGAGGGCATAGCTGCATGAGCAGTAGGCCCCTACTGTGTCATTGCCAAACCTGGGACATAGTTAGTGAACAGAGAAGCCATGTTAGTACATATGCTGGATACTGGTAGCAAGAGTTTCACAGCTACATGATGGCTACTCTGAACCCTGGGTTGCTCGGTATCGAACAACTCAGAATGATAAACCCAAACTGGAACCTGTATTGGAGTTATCACAAAATGTAGCAAGTGGTCATCTTAGGGGTGCCCCCTGAAAAAGCTAACTACCCTGGCATGGTTGATGACCGGTGACAACCAACCTGCCACCACCAGACAAGAGTCTGACTCCCTAGGGTGGGAGATCCTGCTCTCTGGGATTCAGAACATAGCCATTCCTGGGTGGAGGTGCTAACACCCCCTCCATCAGGAATATTCACTGTCCAGCTGGAGAGCTTCAATGGGCTTACCGCCCTTGAAACTCAACTCCCAGGTCTGCTGCTAGCAGCATATGGCTGCTCCTGTTGCAACCCCCCACTTTTGGCAGGAGAAACAGTGGGAAAACAGAAAAAGGGTAAGAGGAGTGGCCACCCCCAGCTTGCACTAACCCTAAGGTGTTGCCTAATAAGGTGACCTCTCCATTTCATTTTTATACATCTTGAATGGAAGGAAAATAACCAATAAGGTGTAGGGAAGTGACCTCTGCCCTCAGGAAGTGGTCACTTAGTGGGTATGACCACCCTAAGGTAGATGACCAATTGGTCACTACCAGGTACCGTCTAAAATGCCCACAAAATACAATGTTTAGTGGGCGTCCCTAGACCAAGAAATCAGAATCCATGGAGAAAAGAAGACCAGCAACAAAGAAGACCCAAGGCTCGAGAATTGAAGTCCTGCTGTACCAAGAAAAGGCACCAAACCTTGCCAGCTGCACCCAGGCCACGACAATCAGAGGGGTTGCTTGGACATTGGACAACTCTCAGAGGACCTCCACTCTTCAAACATTGCCAAGGATCTCCCTCCAGAGTGAAGGCATCACTCTGCAACACCAAGAAACCAAAGACCCAGTGGCCACTTCACGGACTGGCTGCTGACCTAGCAACCGTATACAACAACCAGACCAAACATTACCTGTTAAATCACAAGGACAAACCCTGCTGGTCTGCCAAGGTTGGTGGCACTGCGCCTTCCAGTGGCCAGACCGTACAATAGGTCCAGGTACTGGTCACCACACACTGGACACCCAGAAGAACCATCCACACTGGACCAAAAAAGGACAAGGAGGAAGCCCTAGTTGAGAGTCTTCAGGAACCACCTGGACCTCCCACCAGAGTGCCCCTGCTGAACTGCAACTGACCCTCCGCTGTACCTACCTTCTGCTTCCAAGGACACATTTTCCCAAATCTCCTGAAACCGGACGCTCTGTGCCCTGCACTGAAGAACCAGCTATGCCCTAAAGGCCCCCCACCCATGTGACCTTGAGACTCCAAGGGGACCCACCAGACTTACCTCTAAGTCCACCATTGCAGCACTTTTCCAATTGGTCTTCCACAGTGGCCTGGCACCAGCCCCATCAACTTTCTGCCGCTGCTCCCAACGGAACCAGGAGCCGGCCAAACTTCTTCAGCTGGTCCAGGGTACCCATGGATGGCCTCGATGTACCTGCAAAAAGAGAGACTGGTTAACACACTGCCTGTAAAACTATTTTTCCATTGATTTCTATGGTGTGAATTACAGACAGAAAGAAAACTTTAAAAAGTCATGACTTAAAAAAGACTTAGCCGATCTTGATGATCTTGGTCTTAAAATTTATATAAAAATCTGAAGTATTTTTATAAATTGGTCTCAAGTTATTCTGTTGAGTGTCTGGTCTCATTTGTTGATTCCTTGTGTACAACAAATGCTTTACACTTCTCGAAGAATAGCCTATCTTCTCAACCAAGCTACCATAAAAATGAGAGCATTAGGTGGTCTAGTTTTTACCTCTGTAAACCAACGCATGGTTGCCTGGTCCCCCTGCACAGTGTGCCTAGCTTTCCACACTACATAGAGGGCCAGCTACCTACAGGCATCAAGAAGCCCAACCTCTGCTGGGATAGATGGGGAGATGTAGTTCAATACAGCGAAGATGGTATGGAGGTGTATTGTAGTGAGTGGTGCAGTGCGGGACGAATCACGTCTGGACAGGAGATATGACTTGCTCTAGTAGGGGGGAAATACATGTAGCTATTACCTTGACCAGTATTTTGTTGTCCATATTCAGGAGGGATAGCGGCCTATAGGACGCACAGTAGTGTGGCGTTTTGCCAGGGTTGAGCAGCAGAATAATCACGGCTTTTCTAAGAGCAGGGAGGAGTACGCCAGTCTCAAGGGCCTCTGCATACACCTCCAAAAGTTGTGGGACTAGAATACGTTTTTAGGCCCTGTACAAGCACCCGGCTAGACCATCCAATCCCAGTGCCTTAGAGCCATCCAAGGCATCTATTGCTTGAACTATCCCCTCGTTCGTGATAGAAGCCATGAGAAATTGGTGATGACCATTGGCAAGCCACACCATGGCCACTTTATCCAGGTATGACGCTATAGTCCCGGGATTCCCAACCAGGCGCATGGTATATAGATGCCTGTAGTATGCTAGGAAATCCTGGGCTGTATCATCAGCAGACATCACAGGTGTACCTGCAGTCGTGTGTAGTTCTGTGATATAGTTACTATGTAGGTTTGGCAGTAGCAGCCGTGCTCATGTGCGACTGGGTCTTCTGCCCTCACAATATCTGTGAGCCTGGGCATACTTCCCAAGCTAAGCCACCTCACAATCAGCCAGATCACAGTATTCATGAAGAAGTTGCAATCTGCACAGAAGGGAATCCACTCCACCTTGCTCTGTAGCCTCTCGGTTGAGATTCCGCAGTGCCAGCTCAACCCTGGCCAGATAGTGCCAGATGGATTTGAGGATTCCA
Organism: Pleurodeles waltl; assembly: GCF_031143425.1. Classification (NCBI taxonomy): domain Eukaryota; kingdom Metazoa; phylum Chordata; class Amphibia; order Caudata; family Salamandridae; genus Pleurodeles; species Pleurodeles waltl. Next base: position 170,739,347 of record NC_090441.1, read on the forward strand.
GCATGCTTAGTTTAGTTATACAGACACCACATATGTAAGACTTGAATGCCTGCCAGAGGACAGCATGTATGGAGACGAAGCCAGCATTTACTGTGAAATATTCATTGATGGCATCCCTTAGCTCATAACGGAAGACCATATTGTGTAAGGCATTTTCAGGGAAGCGCCACTACCTGCCCAAGCCACCAGTGTTAGGGATGGTCAACAGCAATTTGACAGGGGCATGGTCTAAAAGGATGCGGGGTAGATGGGAAATGTCGGTGGGCCATAAAAGTACTCCCTGGGAAATGAACCCATAGTCTATATGGGTCCAAACATTATGCGGGCTGAGTAGAATGTATAATCAATGTCACGAGTGAGCTGAGCGGTCCATTCATCTATGAGCTGGTAAGTGGCAAATGTGTTCCACAGGACACGGAGGGTGCTGGGCTTGCTGCTTGTATGTGACCCGAAGGAGTCCACGGGCAGATTGTATGCCATGTGAAAGTCACCACCCATCAGGACGAAATCTTCATCGGTTCTACCCATCACTGCAAGACGGTCACGTAAGAACTTGGGTGAGTATGTGTTCGGTGCATAAACGTTAATCATTAGAACTATGTTACCTGCCAGTGTCCTTGTCAGTATCACATATCTCCCCTCTGTGTCTATAACACTACTCTGACAGGTAAAAGGGACGCTCTTGTGAATTATGATACAGACTACTCGGGAATATGAGCTGTAGTATTCAAAGTAGCGGTTCCCTACCCAAGTGTTTGCAAGGGTACATTCACTCCTGGGAGATAGATGTGTTTCCTGGAAGAAAGCCAGCTGTACATTGTGCCTGGTCAAGTATGAGAGTACCTGCTTGCCCTTCCTGGGGCTGTTGAGTCCAGGTTATTCCAGGTCATATAGGTGAGTTCAAGCCCCAGTGTAGTCCTATGGTGGGTCCATAGAATAAAGGGCAGAGATGGATGGTGTATGTGTGAGATGCAATAGAAATAACATAATGACAACACTCAACAGGAGCAGCAATGAGACAGTAGTGAGCCCCAACATGAACAACCCCCCTCCCCTACACACATACCAGTATGAGAAACATCTGGTGAATCCCAATCATAAACTAAAACAAAACAGCAATAAACATTGTGGTTTACACCTCAGTGGGGTGGCAACACCCGATAGCCGGATGCCCACCAACGACTAATCAACTCATGTTAGCTGATAACAGACCAATGAAGGATACAGTACTGGGTCCCAGAAGTGATTGACAATATGATGCACAAGTACCATCCCATGAATGTGGTGATGCTAAGGCAGCGAGGAACCCTATGGGCTAGGTGTATCAAAGATTTTTGCGAATGCAAAAATGCCTTTCAGAATGTATGAAAGGCATTCACAGTGCAATTTCAAGGAATCGCTAAAATAGCGATTCCCTGAAATTTGCGACCCCATTTAGGTAATCGTTGATTGCGATTCCCTAAATAGGTCATTGCAAATAGGGAATACCTATTTGCGTTTACCAGTGCACATGTATCATGCATTTCCTAAATGCGAATTTGGCATTTAAGAAATGCAATTACCACAAATTGAAGTTTGGTGATAAGCATGTGCAATTTTAAAAAAGGCATTAAAAATGCATTTTTAAAAATGACATGCAGCCACACACATGCCTCTAGGGTATGTGTGCGCTTTACATGTCCACAAATATTTTTCTGGGGTGCATAAAAGGGGGCCTTAGGCCCCCAGCACCCTGGAATTTGCATTACCTAATTTGTGAATTCCTAAAAGGAATTTGCAAATTCGGAAATGCAAAACCATTCGCACCTACAAGCCCATCAGGATGAATGGAGTCCCATTCCCTAACTGCGATTCACTAAGAGCGATTGCGATTTTTAAGAAATCGCTATTAACGAATAGCAATCTTCATACATCCCATTTTGCATTTCTTAAATAGCGATTTCTTAAAATTTGCTATTTAAGAAATGCAAACCGGGAGCTTGATACATCTGGCCCTTGGTGTCCGGCAGCAGGGTTATGCTGAGGCGAAGCACCCACATCATTGGGGCGCTTCCAGAGTGCGATGATGTTGTCGGGAGTGGTGGAGAGTCAGTGTTGGTCATTGATCTCTACCCGCAGTCTGGCCAGATATAACATACTGTACTTGAGCCCTTGCTTCCGAAAAACGTTCTTGGCAGCACTGAATTTACACCTCTCCTCCTTGACTGTGAAGGTACAGTCTGTGATCATAGACAAAGTGGAGCCCCGCTACTGAAGTGGGCCCTGTTTTTGTGCTAAGCACAGTGCTGAGTCTATGTTCCTATATTAAATAAACGGGCAATAGGTGGTCATGGTGGGGCGCCCGGGACAGGCTTCGGACCAAGGCACCAATGGACATGCTCTTTAACAAAAGTGTCAGTAAATGAGTGCTTTGCAAAACAGTTCTACGAGTAGATTTTCGACAACGAAATCGGGCTGCCCATGTTTGTAGAGTCTGGTAGACCTGTTATGCGGAGATTGCTGCAGCGAGATTGCACCTCCAAATCTTTGTTTTTATCCATTGTTTATTTCAAGAGTCGTTCAACATTCTCCAGGCATTTCATAATTTTAGTAGCACCATCTTCCATCTCAGAAATTTTATTTTTAGCATCGTCGAGGTGGGTGGAATGGCGGCCAATAACGCTCTCCCATCCCATTGAGGTGGCTGATTAGTGTGTCGAAGGGAACGTTGATGGATTTGTAACCTTCCCAAAGCTCAGCCATTGCTGCGGCTTTACCCTCAGAAGGGGACACTGGTAATCCATCCTCTGTGTCGGATAGCGAGTGTTGCTGTTGCCTTGCGCCCCTTGGATAATTGAAGGTAAGCTTTTTTTGTGGCAAGGGACTCCCGCCCATTGTGGCAGTGTTTGTAATGGGGCCTCAGTGGGCTATAAGGAGGAAGAGACGGTCACCAATTAATGGACATCTAGATCCATGGATTCCAAACTTCACCAGGAGTTCCCGCAGTTAGCAGGGCCACAACGCAACCACACGCCACGGAAGCAGCACAGCCTCCTAGCCCCCAATGAGGGCACTATGCAGAGGTCAGTAGTGGGAGCGAGTCTCACATCGTGGAGGGCGCCACAATCTTTGTTGCGGCATAAGAGGAGGCGGAGGGGGAGCAGCGGTGAGACAGGGCTCCCTATCAGGCCTTGAGCAGGCCACAATCAGGAAGGAAAAAGTAGATGTAGTGCCATGCACACTCAGCTCCAGAGATCAGCAGGGTGAGTAGTATGAAGATGCTGCAGGGCCCTACCACAGCAGTCGTAGGAATGGGGGGGGGGTCACCAGGAGGCACGCTTAGAGACACAGGCTATCAACAACAGGCCGGGGCCTCCAACATCCGTGGCAGACCCATGATGGCCAGGGGAAGCTGCTCCAAGCCCCAGGCCCCTCCCCGCCGATCAGTGCCCCACAGGAGCGTGGGCCTGATCCTAGGCAGCAAGGACAGGGCCCACTTCAGCATCCACGCAGATGGGTGCTCCATGCAGTGTCAGGCATATATCAGCTCTAGCTTGCAACCCGGCCACATCATCGACCCCTGCAACCTTTGTGCGGGGGACGCAGCAAGGATACAATAGAGTGCACAGCTCACCCCAGCTCCGCCTGCCACTGACAGCATGTAGAGGAGACGAGGTGTGCCCGCTCAATCAGGCATCAGGTAGGGCACAGCGACGCCGTCCTCAGGCTCAACCGCTGCCCCTGTCGCAGCAAGGCCTCCGAGGATCTTATCAGGCCCCAAATCCCCCACTCGGTTAATCCACCGCCATCAGGACTATAGCTGCACGAGAAGGGGGGCCTTGTTACCAGGGAGGTCCAGGAGCATACCAGCAAGGCAGGGACCGTGCGGCCATCATCGTCAAAGGCATGGCCACGCTCTCTCTTCTATGCTGATACTCAGACTTTCAATTCATAAATGTTCATTGTTAGCTTTACCAGTATAGATGTTCATTATGCTGTATTCTGACACATAATTGAGGTGAACACTCTTTAAAGTACTGCTTTCAGTATATCATACTGATTCCAGGCTAATGCCGTGTCTTCAGTGATTTAAAAAGTATTCCTTGTCTCATTGCCAGTTTGGTTCTTGACTTCTTCATCTGTAGAAATATCCTTATTCAAAATAAATTCTATGACAGGACCGGAGGCGAGGATTATGCAGTTCTTTCTTCACTCTTTATTAAAACAGCAGGTTCAAAGTTCAACAAAAACATAAGAAGAACAAATCCCATGGCAACCATAGTCCAATGAGCACCGATAATGCCGACAGTATAAATGCCCAAAGTAACCTCACTCTCCCTCTTTCTTCACTGCTCCAGTGACAGATAAGTGCCTTTCTGCCTCTGAGCCTTTTTTGCTGACATACTTGATTGTGTGTATTTGACGTTTGCTAGCATTCGCTTCTTGATACCGTAACTGGTGATTTCATTGCTGTAGCAACGCTGTTGCTACATGCGCGGTAGGCTTTGAAAGCCCGAGCGCATTTTCATTCGGTGACGCATCGGGCCTGCTAGAGGGCACGTGTCACAGATTTCACCTCGTTCGCAAGATGCAAGTCGCTTTGTGCTCGCGCTGCGTTTTCTTAACGCACTAGGAGCGTTTTAGAAGCTTGGCTCCAGTCCGCCCCTCCAACCCCCCACTTGACACCGTGTTGCGGTTGGCTGCACCAAGAGCGGGAAGTGCGCTCTTACAAGCCTCGGGCACACGTGCAAGTGCGTCCATTTTTTTTATCAGGCTTGTGGGCCTAGATCGGCTCAATTGTTGACAGGAGTGTTGGGGTGCTACCCCTGGAGTTTTTGGGGGGCGTTTTTCTCCTGTCCTCACCCAGAGTCTCATGATGCAACCTACCCAGGAGCAAGACTTCTTCTCCCTCATGTCCCATGGCAAGGGCCCTTCGCACCGTGTCCTTCACCTGGGTTGGATGCCTTCCTGTCGCAGGCCATTGCTCAGGCTCTTGCTCCTATTAAGGAGAGCATGGCACAGCTTGCTGAACAGGTCTCTAAAGGGCCGGGCATGCTTGGGGTGACGGGGGTCGCCTCTGAGGCATCCCCCAAGAAATCGTGCAAGCGTGCAGCAGGGCACCTTGGGGACGTCGAGCCTTTTACCGTGCTCCCCAGTAATAGTGCACGCGCGGAGTCGGATTCGGACATGTTCGAACCGGAGGGAATCTATCATCCCCACTCGACTGAATGGCGTGCGGATCAGAAGGTGGCGGACTATGTGGCAAGTAAAATTCGCCAACCTCTTGACAAAGAGGTGCGGGCACGTCTGAGGTCCGAATGTCCTTGACTTACTCTTCCCGACAAGGTGGCAGCCACCCCCGATATCGACCCAAAAATGTGTACTTTCTTCGCAAAGTATGCTAAGGACCCTAAGAAAGGGAAAGACAGGTCTTGGCGGGCATGTCAGGATAAGCTCCTGGACGTCGTAGGGCCCTTAACCCAGATTATTCAATTGGCAGAACGTGCCAAACTGTCAAATACACCTCTCCAAACGGATGTCGTGGCGGGATGGGCCCAGAGGGCATTATGACGTCTCGGCAAATCCAACTGCGCCATCTCAGCTGAGAGGCGCCGCTCCCTGCTTATTAAGATAGACCCCAAGTTAGGGGAGTTATCAGCTTCGGAGGCAGGGGCGGTGGCACAGGGTAATTTGTTCAGAGACCCTTTTGTCAAGGAGCTCGGAAAATTTGTGGCCACTTTTTCGGCCCTTGATACGGCCCAATCATCAATTAAAACGTTTTTCCCAGAAAGGTTTTTGGTGGGGCCGGGCGAGGAAAGGGCCGCTCTTCCGGCCGTCAATTCCAACAAGGCCCTGGCTCTTACCGACAGGCTGAATGCCGAGACAGTCACCAAGGAACCTTCTTCCCCAACAGGGGCAAGGGAAAAGGCATAGTGAGCTGAGGAGCCCGCGGAGCAAGCAACGCCCCAGGAGGAGTTTCAGGTGAGGATTACCCCTTCTTTCCCTCAAGAACTGGGGGGGCGGCTGCGTTTATTCAGACGAAATTGGTAACTTCTAACCTCAGAAGCATGGGTCTTGCAGACGGTGTCAGGCTTCCACCTAGAGTTCTGGGGACTCAGGTTCAGGAGGTTCTTCCCAGGCCTATAGTCTTCTCGGCATCAGACTCCATCCACATAGACACGGAGGTCCAAGAGCTATTGCACAAGGGCACTATATGTCCCACATCTCTCCACCCAAGAGGCTTTGTCAGCAATCTTTTCCTGGTCGAAAAGAAAGACAAAGGATTTCGTCCGGTGATCAATCTTCGTTCCTTCAACGATTGGGTGGTGTATCAACACTTCAAAATGGGGGGCATACATCTGCTGAGGGATATCCTACTCCAGGGAGATTGGATAGTCCGTCTGGATCTCAAGGACGCATACCTCACTGTTCCCATCTTTCCCCCTCACCACAGGTACCTGCAATTTCTGTGGAAAGGTCAGGTGTTCTAGTTCACCTCCCTCCCGTTCGGACTATCAGCCCCTTGGTGCTTTACCAAGCTCCTCAAACCGGTGGTCAAATTCCTCCGTTCTCGGGGGATTCGCCTCATCATTTACCTGGACGATATCCTTTTGATGGACCAGTCCAAATTCCAACTCATTCCAACATGAACATGACTATTGCGTTATTGCAGGATCTGGGATTTGTGATCAACCACCAGAAGTCCGAGCTGCTTCCCTCGCAGTCCATGGTCTTTCTGGGTTTTCTCATAGATTCCCAGGCAGCCTCCCTGAGTCTTCCGCTCCAGAAGATTGCGAAAATCAAGAAGGAGCTGAGGATAATTTTGAAACGGGACAGGATTTCACTTCGTCAACTCGCCAGAGTAGTGGGATTACTGTCCTCATCGATTCAGGCCATTTTTCCAGGCCCGCTTCATTACGGGGCTCTCCAGCGCCTCAAGGCTCATAACCTTCGCCGGGGTCTCTCCTACTCCGAAATTATCTCTCTCAACCTGGAGGCCAGGACGCAGTTACAGTGATGGTTGGACCACATGGAAGCATGGAATTGCAGGGCCATCTTTGGTACCTCCCGACCTAGTCATAGAGTCGGATGCCAGTCTTCATGGCTGGGGAGCCCGCTGCGGGGATTTATCCTTCGGGGGATGGTGGACCCCTCAGGAGCTCAGCATGCATATCAACTGCCTGGAACTCCTAGCGGGTTCGTTTGCGATCAAGTCCCTGACTCGGGACAAGGTCTCTTGTGTGGTGCTCCTTCAGATGGATAACGTGTCGGTGGTGCAGTACATCAACCGCCTTGGGGGCACTCAGACAAGGGCCCTGGCAGACTTGGCGACGGATTTTTGGCACTTTTGCCTGGCGCACCAGATATCCGTCACGGCGGAGTATCTTCCGGTCGCCCAGAATTCCACGGCAAACTGGAATTCCAGGTACGTGACGGATTCCAGAAACTGGCAGCTGGATCCGAGGATCTTTCGGGCGGTTATGGCTTGATGGGGTCTTTGTTCAGTGGACCTCTTTGCATCCCGGTGGAACGCCCTGCTTCCTCGGTATTTCAGCTGGCGTCCTGATTCGGTGCGGAAGCAGTGGATGCGTCCCTGCAGAACTGGGACCCACTTCTGGGGTATGCTTTTCCACCTTTTCTGTTGATCCCTAGAGTCTCGACCCAGGTACGTCGCCAGGAAGCGACGATCATCTTAGTGACTCCTCTTTGGCGCTCTCAGGCATGGTTTCCAACCTTTCTGGAACTCTCATGCGACTTCCGTCTTCACCTCTCGCTCTATTCCTCAATCCTTCGGGATTCGATGGGTCAATTCCACCCTATGGACCTTCAGGGTCACTTGCCTCTGGTGGCCTGGAAGATTTCAGGAATGGTTGGCAAGATTGCCGACTTTTGCAGGAAGCTCAAGGTTTCATTACCCAGGCCTGGGCTCCAGGGACTGGTAAGAGATACTGATCAGCATGGTCTTGATGGTCTCGCTGGTGTTTGGACAGGCATACAGATCCCGTGGGGGCCCACATTACCGACGTTCTGAATTTCTTAGCAGAACTAGCGGCTGCGGGACTATCGTACTGCACGGTGAATTCCTTTAGATCGGCCATTTCGGCAGGGCATCCCCTTTGGACGGTCAAGCTGTGGGAGCCCACCCGTAGGTGTGTAAACTTATCAAGGGTATCAATCTTTCCCGTCCTCCGCAACCCAGATACTCAGAACTATGGGATGTCAACCTAGTTTTGCGTTTGTTATCCGCTTGGCAGGACAATCAATACCTTTCTAGGAAGGAGCTGTCGGCCAAATTAGCCATTTTGCTGTGTCTCATAACCTGCAAAAGGGTGTCGGATGTCAGAGCCCTTGATGTTTCGGCCAGAGTCTTTTCTCCAGAGGGAGTAACCTTTACAATCGCCCATAGGACCAAATGTAATACCAGATCGGTGTCTTACCCAGCGTTTCCATTGGCTCCCAAACTGTGTGTAGTACAATGTTTAAAGACATATGAGGAGATGACAGCTGACCTTCACCCCCCGGGTGAACGTCAACTGCTGATTTCCCTGAAGAAACCGTTTAAAGCAATTTCCTCGCCTACCATCGCTAGGTGGATCAGATGGGTCCTAGCGGAAGCTGGTGTTGACATTCAAGTCTTTGGAGCCCATTCGGCTAGGGGTGCTATGGCCTCCAAGGCGGTTCAGGTGGGAGGTAGGTTGGAGGACATCATGAATGCGGCGGATTTGTCCTCGGAGTCGGTTTTAAAAAAATTCTATTTTAAACCGATCCACGAGGCGTCTTCGTTGGTGGTGAGTAAGCTTTGAACTTGCATAATCCTCGCCTCCGGTACTGTCATAGAATGAGAAATTTCCTAGCTAACGTGAAGGAAAGTTTCAATTCTATTAAGGACACGGAGGCGAGGATTATCCCACCCTTCACTTCATCCACGTTCTGCCCATCCAGAGAGGACAGTTTGGAATCTGTTTGAAGGTGATATTCTTCGTTATATGGTACTGTATATGTTCAGAGCTATGGAGCTTGGTTTGTTCAACATATCTACATTGAATTTTCTATACCTCTGGTTTATGGACCTTGCACTTGGTTTTCAAATAATGTATTGTATATGTCTACAGATTATTTTTTCTGGTGGCTACAACATGTTTCTTATGTGAATTCAGGTTTTAAGTCCTTAGGATTCCTGTTTGTTGTGGTCTAACGTTTTATGATCTTTCATAGGACCAGAGACAGCGGCCACTTGATGTACAGATGTCCCTGCGCAGTGAAGTCGAGGGAGAGTGACGTTACTTTGGGCATTTATACTGTCGGCATTATCAGTGTTTATTGGACTCTGGTTGCCATGACTACGGACTCATGGGATTTGTGGTTCTTATGTTTTTGTTGAACTTTGAACCTGCTGTTTTATTAAAGAGTGAAGAAAGAACTGCATAATCCTCGCCTCCGTGTCCTTAATAGAATTGAAACTTTCCTTCATGTTAGCTAGGAAATTTCTCATTTTCATCTCTGCAAAGACGTTTGCCTGCAGTCTACAACAGAACTCATCCAGGATTCTAGAATAATTTCTGGACTTCACATGTGAGCAGTGCTGCTGGTTAAATCTGTGCTTGAAAAGCCAAATGCATAGATTCAGTAGCTACATATTCTTCTATGGCCTCCAGAGTCACGTTCTCCCACCTGAGGTATGTTTTATCATCTAGCATCACTTCTACTGATGGCATTGGTCAAAATGATGTAAGGCTGTCACCCACTTTGAACATTACCTGGGGACTGTACCTGCTTTATTACACTAAGAGCTAAAAAAAACTAGGAAGTTTGCAGGTACCTTTTGGCATAAGGGAAAGCCTCCCCCTACAGGCTCACCATACCTAGTCATAGCTTGGCCTGCCTATTGATAAAAGTCACTCTAAAAAGATTCATAGTGGCAACTTTTTCTATCCTATCACAGACTTTTGTAGGTAGTACCTGGCTTAAATCTTTTTGCATGAGGTATAGCACTTGTATGGAACAATACTCACTATAATTTCACTTGCTGTTCGTCCATAAGAGTTCCTAACTCCTCACAAAACACTGGCACTTCAGCCATGGATCCTTCCAGTTCATCAAATATCACTCCCTCTTGGGTCTGTGCACCCATGCTGTATGCTGGCTCCAATCTGCTCACTGTGCTGTGATTCCCATTTGGGGTCCTGGTGTTTGTGAGATCACTTCCCCACCGGTGGAAGATTACAAACACTTCTCCCCTGATAGCTGAAAGCAATACAGCCTCACAGCATACCATATGCAGGAAAGGTCAAGTTAACTCCATAAGGGTACCCCAACAAACAAAATCAGAATCCACTCTGGTTAATGGCCTGAACAGACTACAATTACTGCTGCCATCCGCAATCGAGGTAACACAGCATGCTGCCATCCCCCACACAGGTGAGATCATGTGACCTTTGAGATGTTTTCCACATCAGGAGGTTGATCCACATCCTTATCAGGGACATGCCTGGTGTAACAGATTGCCTGGGCACCCACAGTGAAAGATAAAGATAATAGTTTTGTCAGTTAGATCTGATTGTGCCAGGTATGGATTTGCCCGGAATCCCCGGCCATCAGGTAAGTTTCCACTATCATGTTTCTCGCAAATGGTGCAGCACATAGTATGTCTCATAAACCTAGCAAACATCGTAATCACTAGCATGCACAAACCAGCCACAATGCAATCCATTCAAGTTGTGGTCGCCAGGACTCACTTTGTAGTGACACATGGTTTAGGCATAGCTGACATGATTACAAAACACAGCCTAGATGACTTCTTTCTCACAGAAACATGGTTCACACCTACAGCCACACACCCTAGATGTCTTCATCCCTTCATGCTACAGCATCGAACACAGAGACAGCAATCACAAAATAGGACAAGCATTTGCAATGCAATGGGTCTCGCGTTTGCTTGAGTTAGAGCTATTAACGTTGTAAACTCCTAACCAGACTTTTCTTGCCGCATAAACTGATAATGAAAAGTAAAACAGTTTCGTATAAGCGAGCCGACGGTCGCCATGAGCGTGAAGGAGATACAGAAAAGGAAACAGAACTTCGCTCACAGTGAAAGCTATGGGCAAAGGTGCAATTATCCATGTAACTGGCAAAAGTCGAATTGCCCATGTAACCAGCAAAAGTAGAATTATCCATGTAACAGGGTCGATGTCATGCAAAGCGCTCCACTACTGCCCAGCGAGATAGCGCTGCATAAAAAATAAAAATAAATTGTGCCAAAGCCACTCGGAAAATACAGAGCATCATCTGTTTTCAGCAGTTTATCGGTGCTGTAGATGAGGGCTAAACACTGGAAAGGGCATGACGTATGCTTGCCTTTCACTAATGAAATCAAGCAAATTTTAAAAAGGCAAGCCCACAAACCAACCAAACTGATGGGCGCTGTTAAAAGCCACAGAGAGATTACAACTGGGGCCAGAGAGCTTGCGAGCGCTCTACCCTAAAAAAGGAGGAAGACTAGCAGTGGACCATAAGTTCTCCTTGCCGTTCACACTCAGCAACAGTGATATAAGTATGAATGCCTGTAACAGCCATCCTGTAGTCCTTTGAGGTCCAGACCAGCCACTTTAACCTGTCAGCATATTGGGCAGCCTCCTTGCATATACTCCTCATAACCAATTGATCCAACAAGATGTTCTTAGATTAAATCTATCCCAGATCCTACGTTCCAAATAGAGAGTAAGACAGTACCAAGAACTCACCTAAGGTTGTGCAGGAAGAAGTTTATGTTCTTCACATCAGCGTGTTGCAGAATGGCACCTCCAGACAGATGTGGATCTCCCTCAAATCTGGAGCTGCTCCTTCGCTTCTGTACTTGTGGTGACCCATGGGACTTTTCCGTGGCCTGCAGGTAGCATGGAGATACAGCAGCAGGAGATGGGTTTCAGAATACTGACTGACATACTGGATGTCAAACTTGGGCTTCTCCTTTGAAGTGGAATGAAAAATATGAATTTCCAAAAAAAGAGGGGCAGAACTAAGCCTTATAAAATGCCATTCCCTATATGGTGGTCACTGCACTGGGAGTTATTGGATTACCCCAATCCAGCATGTTACAGTCTTTCTTCTTGTGCTCTAAATTCTTCTTTCAAGCACACATAATGCTGTTCTTGGAAAGGCATGATGCATTTCAATGCATTTTGCTCCCTGATTTTTCACCTGCCTTAAATGTCCATTTGTTATGCATTGCTGCCCTGAGCTTTAGGTCGAGGTCTACCGGACAGCGCAGCTGTCTGGTTGCTAAAGACTTCTTTGGGTCTTTCTAAAAGCCGACCTAAGAATGTATTCCACTCACTACTTACCATTTGCTTTGTAGTTTGGAACTCACATGTGTTTGCTTTGTATTTTCAGGCTTTATTTGTTTTAGGTTGCCCAGCATTCTCCAGTGGAGCCTAGCCTACTTACTGTATTCTTCACAAATGCTCCTTTTCTGTCAACAGGACTTTAAATTGTGTTCTTATCTTGTCACATTTGCTGTGCATTCAAAGACAGAGGTCAAATATCATGCTCTATCTTCCGAGGGAGCTTGGGGTTTACTTTTCTTTCTCTGACTTCAAAGTGAGAGGATTTATCTGAAAATGTAGTGGTGTGAAAGTAAAGGTTTTTTTCTAGCACACAATAAAATGTCAATGTCTGTAAATGAACTGTGCAAATATTTCAGAATATATCAAAATTAGGAAAGGACAAATTAAGCACATTTTTGTAAATCTTTTTTGTACTTTGTTCCTCTATTGAGAAATACATGCTGAGTACAATTAAAGAATACATAATAGCCACAAGTGATAGAATATACTACATAACCAAAATAGAAAGCAACAGCTGATTATAATATAATGTCAGGGTAAGGAGGGGAGGGCGGGATCCAGGACATGAGAGAAAGACAGCTGATAGTACGGTCAGTGGAGGTCCAGTATTGGGTGTTTAGTAAGAATTCTGCCTTGTCCTTAAACTGGAATAGTAGGTGGAGTGAGGGGCTCTGAGGGGGGACATGGTCCCATAAGCATGGGCCAGGGGTAGGGACACAGGCACTATGAGAAGTTGTATTGTGGGCCAAGAAAAGATAGGGGGAATACATAAACACATCTATGGAGGTTACCCAATAGCCATGCAGGATCCCAATGGCCCCTTAAGAACACACCTGGCAGTGGAAACGCTCTCACCTTGTATGGGTCCCCTCCATGCCCTACTATTGGTCTACCGATTGACCAGTAAGTGTGGGCGAGGTGTTGAGCGGGGGAAGGGAGGACCAAATAAAGGAGAGGAAATGGATTATGGGTCTCGGAGAAAGTCTCGCCATGTGTCATGAAATTTGTCAAGTGAGCTTGGCTATAAGCTGCTCATAAGAGCCCACCTTGTACATTTCCAGCAGACAGGCATCGAATATTGAGCAAGCGGGCGACCTCCAGAGTCTCAGAATAGACATCTTGGCGGAGGCCAGCTCTCTGGCTAGCCTTCGGGACTGTTGATTCTTAAGGGCTGGGTATTGAGCAAACTCACGATGGAGAGCTGTTTGAGCTTTTAACTAACCATGTATGTGATGGAAGACCAATAGGCCAAGAGGGCGGGGCAGTCACAAAGAAGGTGAACAATGTCACCCTCTAACGATCTGCATCTCCAGCATGTTTCAGTCAGGAGGAGGGATGATCTACGGAGTCGTAGAAGTGTCCAGTGCCCCCGGTAAAGGAACTTGAAATAACTAAATTTGAGGTGGACCTCTCTGAGGTGTTTGTCATGGGTAACTAAGAGATCCTCCCAGTTGTACTTCAAGTCACTGACTCATGGTCTTCTCAACCTCCATTCCCTCAGACAGCATGGCAGTGGAATGGAGTATAGTCAATTTATCAATATCTGTTACAGTCCGGACATTGTCCCTTTTTAGGTGCCCCACTTCATAGGAAGTCCATCAATTGGGAGGAGGGAAGGTTTAGCAGGAGAGGACCCAGAATTGTGCGAAGACAGCACTGCAATCTCTGGTAATCCCAGAAGTGACTCGAGCGTAAACCATATTCTTCCTGGGTGTCTGCAAGTAGGTGGGTGCAAAAGATCTGTACTCTCCATCCTTAACAAGATCTGAGATGTGGTGGCGACCTCTAGATTCAAATGGCGTCTAGTTAGGTTCATTCCCCCTACTAGCAGAGAGGCATTACACCATGGGGAGGGGGCTTGTGCATAGACAGTGCGGTGTATCTCCAGTAGTCTATGAGCAGTCCGTCAGGCATGGACAGTGGTGGCCAGAAGCAGATGAGACTTAATCAGTTAAGTTGCATCTTGTGTGTGCAGCATTTCAACTTCCCTGACGTGACCCTGAAGGGCTTCTTTCCACTGTACCCAACTGGGCGTATCCAATGTTCTGTCAATGATATATTTGAGAGGTGCAATCTGGGAGGCCAGCCAGTAGCAATGAATATTTGGGAGTTGTATGCCACCCTGCTCTGTAGAAACATATAGCTCTCCCCGTTTCAATCTTGGTTTCCTACCCACACAAAAAATCAGCATTTTCTCAAGAGAGTCCATGCAGCAGCCTGGGATGCAGAACGGCACGGGAAAGTAATGCCCCAGTGGAACACATGGTTCAACTGGGGCATTACATTAATTTTTTTAGCATTTACACATTCCCCCATGTAGAGAGGTTGAGTTGTAACCACTTTTGCTTATCTGCTCTAATATGTGTATGGAGTGGGTCAAGGTTATATTCCACCATGTGTCTAAGACCTGGTGTAACTTCAATTCCTAGTTATCTCATGGAGGAGGACCATTTAAAAGGCAGACCAGCCATCACGCTCAGCGGTGTGTGATCCGAGAAGGGCAGGTTCTCACTTTTATCCCAATTAATCTGGTACCCAGACAGGGAAGAAAAATTTGAAATCAGGTCGATAAGGGCTCTCAGAGAGGTGGCAGAGCATGTGAGGCTGACCAATATATCATCTGCATATAGCAAAAGCTTGTGTTCACCCCCTGGAATTGGGATGCCATGTATGTCAGGGGAGGTGTGAATCAAAATTGCCAAGGGTTCTGACCAAAACAAAAAGGAGAGGGGATAAGGGAAATCCCTGTCTGGTGCCTCTGTGGATTTCAAAGGAGGCAAAAATATGTCACTTGCAGGTGATTACAGCGGTAGGGTGAAAGTACAGCCTCCGAATCCAGTTCAGAAATATTGGGCCCACTTCATACTGGCCCAAGGCTTGGAAAAGATAATTCCACTCAACCCTGTTGAAAGGTTCTGTGGCATCGGGTGATACTGCTAGTTGTTCATCATTATCATGCCGGACACTCCAAAAGACATGTGCCAGAGTGGGAAGATGGGATATTGACATGCAGTGGGAGACAAACCTGACTTGGGCCCTGTGGACCAAGGACGGGGGAACTCATTTAAGTCTGTTAGCTAGTAGTTTGACCAGGATATTGGATACTAGCTAGAACAGTTTGGGGGGTCCTTACCCAGTTTAAGTATAAAATGCATTCTTAATAATCAAGGGGACTAATATGTCCTTTTGCATTTTACAGTATCTGGATGGGTAGTCGCCCAGACCCAAGGCTTTGCCATATGGTATACCATTGATATCCTCCAGGATTCCCTCTGGGGTGATGTCGGCTTCTAAGCCTGACTCTGGTCTGTCCTGAATCATGGGGGTCGCATTATGACCCAAAAAGTCTGCAATGTCATCTGGAGAGCATGTAGTGTCTGAAGTGTAAAGGGTCTCAAGGCAGGTCTTGAAGGTCTCCAGGATGTCAAGTAGGTGGGTGAGAGATGGTCCATCACCCCACCTGATGCCTGGTATTAAGTAGGAGGAGTCTTGCTGCCTTACCTGTAGTGCCAACCAACAGCCCACTTTTTTATTCCGCTCATAGTGTCTCTGTTTAACCTAAACAGTGCCTATTCTGTTTTGGAAGTTTACAGTGTTATGTATTCATATTTGGCTTGCAGCACAGCCCGCAATGTAGAGTGCAAATGGGAATGAGAGTGTTGGGCCGTGAGAGATGGAAGTGTGGATTCAAGTTGGACTTGCTTGTGTGAGGCTTTGTGTTTCTTCTGGGAGATGTCGAGCATTAGGTCTCCCTGTACCGTGGCTTTACTGGCTGCCCAGAGGGAGCTGAGGGAAGCAATCCGCCCTTACTGATGTCTAAGAGGTGCAGAGATGGGAGCGCGACCTGTCCTTGTTTGCTGGAGTCTTGTAATAGGAAAGGTTTAGTCTCCAGCAGGGGAGGACACAGCACACCCAGGTGTGGTCAGAGCAGAATGCCGTGAGGGTTTGAAACCCCAGCGGAGGCTTTGTTAGGGTCTACCAAATGTCTGAACAATGGAGTGTTAAGTGAAAAGAAGTCTATTAGTAATCTGGTGTAGATACGTAAGAGGTATAATCCCTCATGGTAGAGTGAAGCCGTCTCCTGGAATCAGTCATAGAAAGGTCTGAGATCAGGTCCCGGAGGAGACCCCTGACTGTGGTGTTATGTGATAAAGGGTGATTGGTTTTGTCTGTGTACAGGTCAGGAACCATGTTACAGTCACCCCCCAGGAGAAATTTTGCTTTCGAGTGCTGTTGGAAGATCCTGACCATGGCAGCCGTTTTTGTAGAGGGTCGGCCATATATAGGGCTTATAAGAAGTACTTGGTTGTGTATGGAGGTCTTCATGAGAATGAAATGGCTGTGGGTCTCACCAGACCTTGAGAGTTTTCAATAATAGATGCTTAGCCAATAAGATGGTGACACCACCTCTCTAGTAAAGTTTATTGGAGGGGGCTTCACCTATCCCTGGATCTGATTTACAGGTGTGATACTTTCTCCCCATCCTCCTTTCTTTAAATATATTTTTTATATCTTTCTTTTATTATTTTCTATCTAACATCCGACTGGACATACGTCACAATAACCACATGATGCTCCAGTAGAGGGGTACACCCATCATGCCATTTTCTAATTATATGTGTCCAAGATAATATCCCTACTGACAGGTTACGCACACATGTATCAAGTAGCCAGAGAAAGAAGAGGGAATAAGAGAGAGAAAAGAAAGAAATCTGTACACTTCAATGTAGCATACATCAAAACATTATCATTGACATTATCGTTGCTGGCCGCCAGAAACATGTTTGACATCAGAGCAAGGATGTCAGTTTTAAAAGTCTGTTTATAATGCACTTCAATGGTCCATGCCTAATCCCCTTGCATACAATCTGTCTGTATGAAGCACATCAGATACCCCAAGACATTCCTGAGCCTTGCTGTACATGGACATCCGGCAAAGAGATATTCAACTACGTCTCCCCTAGGACTGGTTTCAGGGGGGACGCTCCTCATTCTTAGCTTCTACTTTCAACACATAAGCATCCCAGCATCCCCACCTTTGACTTTACCCCTTGCAATTTCATAGTTGAATAGGAAGCAGCTTCAGCTTGTGTCCATACCCAATGTATTCTCAGCCACTCCCTGATCTCTGGAGCAGCCGGTGCTGTCCAATGCATAGCTACTTGACATTTAAATGGAATTAGAGCCAAGTCAATGAATTTATGTGTGTGTTTGGCCTTCGGATTGTGTGTTCAGATTCCCAATATACAGGATTCCGGGGTAAGTAGCAAGGTGTTTTCAGTAATTTCGCTATGATTTTTACTATTGTGTCCCAAGCATGCTGAAGAGTCGGGCAGGCCCATGTCATATGGCAAGAAGTGGACCCCGTAGATGTGCAGCGGGGACATGCCGAGATTGACCCTGGAAACATTCGGGCTATTCTATGTGGGGATAGGTATGTCTGATGCAGACAGTTGAACTGCGTATATCCACAGCGTGCATTGCGAGAAATGTCTTTAATATGTCACAGCGCTTGTGTCCATTGGTTATCGCTTAACTGAGCAGACAGTACTGCATCACATCTTGCACATCTGTGTGATCTCCTTGGCAGCTGTGTACTGTAGCGCCAAGTAAATGATGGTGAATGCGCGTTGGGTGGCCCCATTTATGAGTTAAGTGTGCAATATCTGGGAGCAAAGAGGCTTCCTACCTTCCTCCCCCCACATGGTTAGCAACTGTCGCAGCAGCGCATAATATGTTAAGAAATGTCCAACAGGAATATTAAATCCATCGCTGAGTTCTTGAAATGATAAAAGGGCGCCTTCCATGTATAAATCACCCAACATTAGGAGGCCCACAGTTTTCCACATTTCCACCACAGTGCGACTGGGCAGAGTAGTCAAGCTCGGCGTCTGCCATAGTGAGATCAGGGGGAAACATGGCAGAGCATCACCATGGCCCACGACATATCTCGCCCAGCACAGGCGCGCCACCTTCATCTGCCTACATTCCACCATCTGGTGTGGTTTCGGAGACATCAACCAGGGATACATCGGAGTAGCATTGAGCGCTCTCTGGATCCAAGGTCTTTCCAAACAATCATCAGATCCCAGCCACCACATTGGCAACTGAAGTTGAGCCGCTGGGTAGTACCATTCATAGTTGGGTGACTCAGTCCCCCTTCTAGTTGTGGCTTCAGTAGCAACAACAAAGTAATTCGGCCCCCGCCTCCAACCCAAATCTATTCAGTTAGTATCATACGCACTTCCCGGAAGAAAAGCCTAGGCAAGTAAAATGGAAGGGCCACAAAATAATATAGCAGCCGAGGTAATACTAGCATCTTAGCTATGGCGACTCGCCCCAGAGAAGACAATGGAAGAAAGGTCCAAAAAGGCAGAGACTTACGCATCCCCCTTAAAGCTTTGTTAAATTTGCCCTCGCTGAGGTTAACTGCATTGTGATAAATCTGTATTCCTAGATATTTAAAAGTGTTGTGACACCATCCCAGGTGGTAATTAGGAAGAAGATCCTGTTCTGTCACAGGTACCGGTGCTAATGGATAAATACATGATTTATCCCAGTTAACTCGCAACCCTGGCATTTCTCCAAATCCCTCCATCAAGGTCATTAAGTGCGGAAGTGTAGAGGAGGCATTGCGCAGAAACACCAATGCGCAGTCTGCATATAAGGATATCATATGAAACTCCCCGTGGATCGGTATGCCCCATTGTCTCACCTGGAGTCTCAGCTCACATGCTAAGGGTTCCATAGCGAGAGCAAACAACAGGGGAGACAACGCGCATCCCTGAGGAGGACCTCTATGATCAGCAAAGGCATCCGATATGGTAGTACCTGTGCGAACCCTCACCATTGGGTCTCCATACATTTTTGTAATCCAACAAATAAAACAGGGCCAAAACCCATCTGTGTGGCCAGTAGGAATCCCCATCCCTGGGTATCAAAGGCCTTCTCATTATGCAGTGATACCACATACATCTCACTGCCACGATCGGGTACCATGTCGATAAGATGGAGTAATCGGGAGCATTAATGAAGGAATTACGGCCAGGAATGAAGACCAATTTGTCCGGGTGTACCATACTGCAAATCATAGCAAGTAATCTATTGGCCATTATTTTCCCTAGTATTTGACAGTCCAGATTTAATAAGGACATGGGTCGATAAGAGCAAACATCTAATGGATCGCGTTCAGGCTTAAGTAATACCACCATCAGTGCTTCCCTAAGTATTTGGGGTAGCTGACCCATCTGTCGGGCCTCATTGAAGACCTCCAATAATTTGGGCGCTAGTGTGGCTGTATATTGTGCATAATAGTCAGTGGGGAGACCATTGGTCCCCGGAGTCTTATTCCTGGCAATCCGTTGTATGGCCAGTTTAATGTCAGTTAACTGCAGTGGTGCTTCTAGTTCTTCTCTGCAATAGCGTAGGCATGCACACACGGTAATATATGCTCTACTATCAGATAGTTGTCTATCTATTTCTTGAACATAGTCTGCTCTATCTAAAATCACAATGTTTCCCCCCTTGTCTGCCTCTTTAATCACTATATTGTGATTACTTCCTAGTTCCTTGAGAGCCAATCTCTGTTTATTTGTTATATTAAACGATTTGTGAAAGTTGCCACTTTTAATTTGTTTTTGTAGTTTGCACAAAGTTTTTTGTATTTTGGAAAGGGAAAGGATAAAATATTGGATGTGTATTTATTTTAATATTTGTATATATTGTATATATATATTTGTTGTAATTGATTGTTATATGTTGTGATTTTCTCAGCCTTGAAGAAGTCCAGTCAGGACGAAACACGTGTCGGCTGATGGCTTTTCATTCTTTTTCTACATTTTGTGTATATATGTTTATATGTTTATGTGTAGGCTGATGGCTTTTCATTCCTTTTCTACATGTTGTGTATATATGTTTATATGTCTATGTGTATAATATGATATATTCTTTTGTATTAAAATTCTCTATTTGCATGGACATTTCTGTTTGGTTAGTTTTATATGAGTACATGGTTTTTCTCTTTGGTTAGTTATTGTTTTTTTCAGAAAAGGAAGATTTATTAATTAGCAATTTAGTTTGATCATACTAGATTCTCTCATGTCATCTCATTTTGATAATATAATAGTTTAGACATTGATTGTTGATGTGCCCCACTGAATTGTTTGTTCAGATTTAGCCTTGTGTGAATGTCATGCAGTGGTGAGTAATAGGAGTATTCCCTTGCTAAGGGGTTATGTAGGCGCTAAACATCGCAGAGAGGGTGCTGTGCCACTCATTCCTGCAATTGGCGTGTCACACTGGTGCACGCCGAACCCTGTACAGTAGGAAGCGATCTGTCTATTATTATGTCAGGCACACAATTATAATCACCACCCTAGATACCTGGAGTCTGATGGTCTTGTGGCAACGCAGGCATAAGAGTGTCAAGAAACACCATCTGACCAACATTTGGGGCAGCATATATCCCCGCAATCACTAATGGAAGGCCATCAAGGTGCCCCTCTAAAATCACATACCGGCCGTCCTGATCAATCGTTGCTACTTTCACTACGTAGGGTAATTGGGAGTGATGCAGATCAATACACCCTTTGCATAGACAGACGCAGTGGTGCCATATATCTGAACCCTCCATCTGGCTCTTATTGCAGTTAGCGTGGATTGTACCATATGTGCCTCCTGTAATATCACCATGTGTACATGGCGGCATTTAAGATATGACTGTATTTTACATTGTTTAGAGATTTTGACCATGCCTCTTAAGTTCCATATTAGAAATCTATACCGAGGGTTGGAAGTGTTATAACGTTTGCCCATGGATCAGTTTGAGTGTGTGCCCTTGCTGTTTTCCCACCAGGCCACTGAGTAGAAAGACAAGGAACCCACTTCTGCTCCTTAGAATTGGAGGTCCTATGTCTCTTCAGCAGCAGTATGGTGCCCCAAACAGTGTTCCCAACATGTGTTGACGGTCCCATGTATCACATTGCATTAATATAGTTATGGCATGAACATTTCAGAGTGTCTCCAGCCTAATCTCCCCAAGTAAACATTAATAACAAGAAATAGAATCTGACTTTCATCAGGTATAAACGCTATCCAATTTGGTTCTTCTCTGGAGGCGTGGCACTCTCCAGAAACACCAGACCTACTTATCTGCCCGTCAGTAACTACAGTAGTCACACCAAGCCCGCATACCCACCCCTCCTGTTCTTATTGTGGTAGGTCCAGTTCTCCAATGGACCAGGAGCAGGGTGGAAGGGCGTCAGCTCTGGGCCCTGGATTCCAGTGCTCGGTGGTGTCTCTGACTTATTGGCCACAGAACTGGCCTCTGAAGAGTGGCAAGAGTGGTGCTCACACTAAGGAGCACCATCTCCTCCACCACTTTCACTTGTTCTCTCGCATCAGTGCTCGACTCAGCCAGTGAGCTGTTTTTCTGCGCCAGTGACAACGAGGTATTGGACATTCTTCTACAACCTGTTCCAAGTCAGCCATTTCTGCCATGCCCTTGGTGTGGAGCCAAGTCCAGGTATATTCCGGAGATTAAAAGAAGTGAATGGACCCATCATGAATAACTCTCAGCTAGGTCGGAAAGAGTAGGACATATTGCAAGGAGAGCTTGCAGAGCTTCCGTTTCACGGCATTGTAAGAGTTAAGACGTCTTTGGACCTCAGCTGTATAATCAGGAAACGCCATTATTGGGACATTCTCATATTGCCATGAGCTTTTTGAGCGTAACAAATGCAAAATCAAGTCTTGAGTCCGTAATTGACAAAGCAGGCAATCATTGGGCGTTGTTTGTCCCCAGGCGGAGGCAGCCTAGCAGGTATACGGTGTGCCCTCTCCACCGAGAAAAATGTTGGTACTCTATCTTTGAGTACTGATGATATCAGCTAGTTCTCCAAAAACAACTCAACATTGGGTCGTTCTGTGCCTACTCCAGGAATCCAAGGAACTGGACATTATTACGGCAGGATCGACCCTCCACATCATCAGCTCACTGATGAAGAGTTTCGACTTTTATTTGTAATTCTTGCACCTGTGTCTGCAAACCCTGGAGAGTGGGTCTCATATTAGTGAGCACCGACTCCGTATCATCCACCCTTTCAGTTAACTTACGATGGTCAGCTCTAAGGAGGTTAATTTCTATAGAGACTATATTGATCTTAGCCTCCAACGCAGTCTTAGAGTCAGCTATTGACAATGGTTCCCTACCAAATTGCACAGAGGGGCTGCAAAGAGTGGCATCTAATCTAGTAAGTGAATCTTCAGGCCCAGCAATCTGAGGAGCCTGCTTTGCGAGGCCCGAGGTGTCCTGCCCAGTGGGTTTCACGGTTTTGGGATGCCCTCTATGCAGCCGCCCTCTGCATACTCTGATTAAACCATAATTGATGCCCCAGGCTCAATGTTCCGCAGGTCACCCCAGGGGTGTGTCCCCTTCTCGCATCTGAGTCACCCTCACATCCAGTGACTGTGTGGGCCACTAGCCACTATTGCTTTGATGGTAATGATTGTGCGGCAGTCACAGGTAATGTAGGGCCCCAAAGGCCCCTGTTGTCAGCTGTGCGCCTCACCACTCTGTGCCAGGGCGAAGAAGGGACAGATGCCGTGGGAGGCCCGTTTGTAAGGCGCTAGCCCATCCATGGGATGTCTACCAGGCCCCAATCTGAGTGTCAGAGGGCGTGTTCCCATACCCTGGCAGTGCAGCGGGGCACGTCACGGTTCCCTGTGACCAATGGCAGCCCCAGGGAGGCAAGCCCTTCATTTCCAGGCAGCAGGACCCCTATCCGAAAGGTAGGGGGTAGCCCGGCCACCACATTCCGGTGGAAGCTCTACACCAGTACCATCATCTTGCCCAGCCGCTAAGCTCTGCCCCAGTTTTATCTAATTTCTAAGTTTGTAGGAAACAAATATTTTAATGCAATCAGAACAAATTAAAACACAAGGTGATGCCGTTTCCATACATTATCGTTAATGCACTGTGTTGTTTGATCAGTAAAACTATGTCTGTGCAAATGTAATGGTCATTTCAATTACAAATGTGTTGTCTGTAATGGCAGTGCACCACCCCATGCACACTCCACTCCATGACACTCTACTCTACTCTATGCAACTGTACACCTCTCCACTCTATGCCACTTCACCTTATGTCACTCTACCACCCTCCTCTCTAACACACTCTATGCCACTCCACACTACAACACTCTGCACAACTTCAATCTCGGCTACTCCACTATATGACACTTCGCTCTACGGCACTCCACTTTACCCTATGCCACTATACGCCACTTCCTTCTCTGACATTCTACGCCCCTGCACTCTACAACACTTCACTCTAGTGTACGCCCCTCCACTCTATGACACTGCACTCTACTCTGTGACACTTACTTCACTCTATGCTTGGCACTCCACTTTATGACCCTCCACTCCACTTTACACCACTCTATTCTTCAACACTCTACTCTATGCCACTTCACTTCTGCTCTACACCTCTCCAGTCTGTGCCACTCCGATATACGTCACTCTGTTCCTCTCTATGCCACGACACTCTACAACACTCTATGGCACTCCTCTCTACACCACTCTACTCCATTCTACGACACCTCACTCTACGATACTCCTCTCTCCTCTATGCCACCAGCTTTTAGCAATGCTGAACAGTAGTCAAGCTGGTGTACAACATGGCTACAACACATTGGCTAAGATAATAGCTCTTGCATCGGTGAGACCTATTGGTTTTGACAATGCCTGTTCCTATAGCAGGTTGTATAATTTTCACTATGGGTCATTTCTTGGCTCTGCTTGTTCCGCTTGACTCTTTTCTCCTTTCTAATTGTCAGGAAGAGTTTGGTTCCTTGCTCCTTTCACCAACACTATCTTCGTCTTCAATCATCAATGGAGAGTCTTACTAAGATAGCCAAAGGAGGTCTTTTCAGCTCTGTGAATGACCACGCAGTGGGTACAATCCCCTTATCTCTTTCACTGCATCTTCAACAGCAGCTTCCTGGGCACAGATTTGCTCTGTGAAGTTTCTGTGATGTTCAGTGCTAATCTTGTAATATTTTAAAGACACAAACTTGGAGGTGTGCTTTTCGAAAGTCACAGCTCTGTCTATTCAGTTTCTGTATAATCCTTGGCCAGTCTGGCTAATCAATAATCCGGAAGAGTTTGCCGTAGCACTTAAGAGACTACCCTTTCAATCAGACAGCCGTAAATGTCAGAGACAATCCCTTTCAAATCAAACTGTCTCTTCAGCTAGTTATAAATTGGTGATTTTGTAAGTCTTTAATTCTTCCACACAGTTTACTGTGTGGGATCTTGATTAATTTAGGTATTTCCAATGCTGGTTTGAGGAATGACAAAACTCCATTGTCAGTTTCTGGAAGGATCTCAAAGTGCCCTTAACTAGTAGATGTTTTATCACTATGATACTTTTAAAAGGGCATTCCATCCAGTGCACATGATTGCTGCAGACCTGTATTTAAAATTATTCTATTTTTCTGTATGTCTATATTCCTTCCATTTTGGCTCCTAAATATTTGGTGGGTTCTAGAAAGTAAATTGCTACCTTTATGTCACGCATGGTTTGGATCTTATGAATGTTATCTATCAGCCACACTGTAATGTGACTCTCAGTTGCACTGTACTGCGACTCTTGTTTCCTGCACATCTTGCGGATTTGGGTCTTTGATCTGGTCCTGTGCTGCCAGAAGGTGAGTTAAAGGTCCTGGAAGGAGGTTGTGGCATTGGTACCCTTTATGAATATTTGGACCAGAGTGTTGTGGGATGTCAGCCATGGCATTATGCCATCAGTCAGCCTCCCAATTGTCCTCCCAGTGACATGCTCTTGTTATTGTCACTGGACCCAGAAGGGATCCTTGTGGTACCAAGTGTGTAATGTGAGCTAGTGGTGGCAGGTGGAGCCCACCAGCACTCATTTCTCTTCATCGGACCTTGACAAAGAGAAATAGACATTCAAAAGGGGGACAGATAGAGGAAGAAAAAGATGGAAAACTATGACAAAGTGAGAAAGCAGGGATAAAAAAGAACATGCAAAAGTGAGGTAAAGGGGCAGTGAGTGTCTGGTGGTGGGTAACAGACACATTAGGAGGAAGGAAGACTTTGCAGTCTTGGTATTCAGCGTACCCTGCTATTCGATAGCAATGGCTGCAGGCATCTAACCAAAACTTTGGGCACCAGCACTGATTCTTTCCCAAAATAAGTGCCAGTGGTACCCCACTTGTCGCCTTCTCCCAACTAGAAGCCACCCTCTTAGGTGTACGGGGGGAAGCTTGGACCGGTGTTTGCAGTAAACCTTCATGCTGGATTGTTTCCAATAAACATGCAACGTCTTCTTTTATTAAACAAAAAGAAAGAATAACCAAGAGCCATAATTTGGCATGGGAAGGAGAAGTGCATGGAAGTGCCACAACTCTCTGACTATGGTCATTGACTCACTCTAGCAATAGTCAACACAAACCCAGTCTTAAAAGTTCTCTTTTTCCATCTTTGAGAAAGGTGGACCGAGTCAATGGAATACTTGTGATTTTCCAGAAAGGAACTTGTTAACTTCTACTTGAATTCCTTTACCCAAAGGCAGATCAGCTGTTTTAATAGGTTACCTCCATCCAGATGTTCGCTTATACTCTCTTAGCTTTTGGTTTTTGTCCCCGATTCAGTAGTGGACAGCATTGAAGATTTGTCAAAATACAGTGGATCCCTCGTCGATGCAGTGAACCACGACCCATCATAAGAGGGACAGAAGATATGTGGGGTCTGACGATAATTCCAATGGAATAGATGTTACCAGTGGAAGAAATGTTACCTTTAAACACAGAACCTGGAGTGATTTGCATCAGAGATCCCTTTCTCCAAAGAAGTGCCTTCCCTGACAGATGCTCTCACTGTGGTGGAGAAACTTCTGTGTTGTTGGCAGATTTTCCACAGCAAGGGCCAGATGTACTAAATTCCTATTTTGCATTTCCTTAATGGCGAATCCTAAGAAATTGCTATTTAGGAAATGCAAAATGGAATGTAGAAAAATAGGGATTTCCCAATAGCAATTCCAACAGAGTAGGAATCGCTATTAGGAAGTCGCTATTTAAGAAATGCTACACCATTCATTCCTATGGAAAGGCCCATAGGCACAAATGGTTTTGCATTTCCAAATGTGTATTTTCCTAATAGGAAATAGCAAATTAGGAAATGCAAAAGTATGGTGCAGTAAGTGGTGCACATGTAAAAAGCGCACAAATGACCTAGGGGCATTTGCACTTCATGGTTCTTTAAACAGTGCATTTTGAATGCATTTTTTAAACTTGCACATGGTTATCATCGACTTGGAGTATATTATAATAGCGTTTCCTAAATGCCCATTTCACATTTAGGGAATGCCTTGTGCATGTGCTTAGGAAATCGCAAATAGAAAATCCCTATTTGCGATTTCCTATCCCTATTTGCGATTTCCATTTTGGGAATCGCAAAATGCAATTTCTACTTGGTAGAAATAGCACTTTGTGATTCCCTATTGGCCTTTGTACATCTGAAAAGGCAATTTGGCATTTCTTAATGGACAGAAGTTTTGATTCTGTCCATTAAGAGATGCAAAATCTTTTCGTACATCTGGCCCTAAGTGCGGTTGTGGATGGAGTTTCTGCCAGTCAAACTCTGAATTATCATGCTAGTAGTGCCTTAACTGATATTAAAAAGAAGTTTACAGGATTGTAACGTCCAGACTCACAGGTTTTCTCTTTTTGGAAGAGCAACATATGTCAGGACCACCATAGAATAGAGATGCCATGAAGAAGTTGGAAGGCAAGAAAGCCTCTGTTGATATTTTTATCAGTTTCAAAATGGACCTAATTGTCCACTTTTTTATATAACCAACAAGGAATAATCCATGTATTTGTGTCTGGGCGAAGAGCAAGCCAAGGTTACTTTACATTGCAGAAAGAACCACAAGCATTCCTTGTGGTAACACAACATCTAGGTGACTTTTTATGACCCGCCCCTCATCTACAGAGAGATCTTTTCCTGGTACTGACCGCAGTGCACCTGTGTGTTCTCTTCCAAATTTCTCATATACAAAATTTCGTTTTCGAAACATGTCCCTGTTAGACAGGAAAAACAGGTCATCTTTCAGTGTTATCTTATTTAAAAGTAGGGTTCTGTGGTTTGCACAAGACTGGAATTTCCAGATTTAACTAATCTTTAATCTTTCTGCTTTGTAATATTTGCATTACCACAGAGTAAGGAAGTTGATACATTATAACAAAGGGTCATGTAGGAGAGAATGAAAAGATACTTTGTAGCATGAAGAGGAAGGTCCCGGCCCACACCGCGCACCACCACTGTGGGACTTCACTCTCCTGAGGGGAAGGAAGTTGTGTTCTACCTATGGAATTGCCAAATCCAGAATACCTGTCCTTCTGAGTTTATCGACGATGAAGAGTGACCATGGGTTTCTATAATACGCGTAACTGCCAAACTCTAGGAGTGACGTGTGAGAAGTTCATGACCGACTGACTCAGTGTCCTGGTACATAGCAGGAGTCCAGCTTTCCTCCTTCACAGTCACCTAAGAACAGCTAAGGGGATGCTGTCTGGGACGACAGAATCCGTATCACTCCGCATCCGTGCTCTTCTCAGACTTTGACGGCTTCTGGGATGGGTGCATGTTCAGTGGGTCTGTGCTTTGTAGAAGTGCCATAGTGCACAGTCCTAAGCATCTTCTCTTTCTCCAACCAACCAGGCTCTTTGTGAACCATCCTTTGCACCACAGCAGTGGCCCCCGTTTTCTGAGCTCTGCAGACCTCAAGACTTAAGTTGCTCTTACTCGCTTGTGAGTTGGCTCAGTCAGGAGGCCGTTCTCACTTTGGGTTATCATTGGGTTTTTGTAATGTTCTCTGTTTTAACAGTGGTTTATTTCAGGAAACTAAGAGAAATTGTTTTGTACCAGAACATAAGACAATAACTGGAGTCTCATCTTATGCTGGCTCAGATATAGTGAGGCAATTTGTTTTACCTGCAACAAAAAGTTGATGGATGGAATGGTTAAAATAATCTCAGACAGTGGCAAGTGCCCTGGGCCACATCCCCATCTATCATTTTTGCCCACCATGCCATCTCAGTTTGTACCCAGCAGAGAAGTGGAACCCTTCATGTGTCATTTGAACAAGGTGTCAAATGTAGGTCCCAAATCTAACTCATGGGTAACTCAACTGACAACTTTCACGCAGTATTTAGCTGCCCCGTGTAAAATCACCCGGCATTAGTCATTTAATGCATTCTTAATCAATCTTTCACCACCGATATCCATGTGACCTTTAACAGTACTAGCAAGCAGTCAACAATGTTCATGCCAGCTACATCCGCCTTTACTCATGTGTGGTCTAAGTTGTAGTTGGCGGATGCCCACACGGCCTGTGCCAACCCACAAGTCTGAGCCTTATGTCTATTTGTTCAGCATATTGGCAAACATCCTGCAGCTGTCAGGACTCCCATAAGCCAACGGGATCAGAGACACAAGCACTTTCACACCTTGGAGAGAAGATGGTGAGTCAATTACCATATCTGCCTCAGGGGAGCTGGGAGGTCAGAGTTCATAGCTGATCACAGCTGCTGTAGTAGTCAAGGCAATAATTGGGGGGAAGAAGAGGTCCGCTCTGCCATATTTCAATATTGAAGCTTGTTCTTTCATGCCAACATTGGAGATATAAAGCTGCAGACGCCTAAGTCAGCCCTGGCCTTGGCACTAGTAATGTACTCTTACGTGCTACTGGAACCAATTCAGGCGGGAGACTCGATTTTCTAAGCTGAAAATGTTTTAACTTTGACTGTCTCCTGCCTGATATTGACTCTCTTTCAATAGAAGTCAATGCAGGAAATACATTCTCCTGATTAGTTTTTTAAAATCTCCCACCTTTCCCATAAAAAATGCTGGCATGTATGTGTACTGAGCTAACCATGAAGAAGGGAATTTGTTCATATTTGCTGGATAAACCAAGCAAAATATTATGAGCCCATAGGCCCATTAAATTAAGAAAAAGAAATGTTTGCATGGTAAACTAGGCAAAGTTGGTAAGAAAGCGGCCAAGTGAAGACACAGAAGAAACAGAGCCACGTACGAAAAAAGGGGTGAGCCTATAGATGTCTCTGGCTACAGAGAGGAGAGTCTGTGCACCACCTGGGCATGGCCAATAACCCATGGGATTACTTTCTGGGGTGGACAGCCTAATATGGTGGGTACATGCCCTGCACTTGGCCATCTTCCCTACCTAATATGGAGTCTGACTGGGACGCTGATGCCCTGACATGGCGTCTGCACTGGTGTGATACGCACAATTCTGTAATTACTCCAGTTTGTGTTCCTGAGCACAGTCGGCTTTAGAGTGGTGCGACTGGTGTGGTCGTACTGGGTGCCGATGTTGAGGCACTGACCTCTGGAGGGAGGACTATATTTCACCATAACTTACAATTTAAAAGCACCTGCTGCAGAGTTCCTTGTGAGTCCAACTTTCAAGCAGCAATAAAAATGTCAAAATAACTCTTGTGATTAATGTTCCTGCTAGGGAGAGAGATGGGAGTTTTGTCTGGTGGCAGTTTTGACTCATCATAAGGTAGAACAAAGGGTTAATATGCCTGCTGCAAAGAACAGAGCTGTATTTTATGTGGGTAGCAGAGTGGATTAGTAAAGCCAGCCTCAGGTAAGTAATGCTATTGTTAGATGAATTAAAATATTTTCAGTATACAATATTAGATATCAACAAACAATCAATGATAAGATAAATGCCTAATTAGGGCAATGGGTGCTAAGAAAGAGAGACCAGTCCAAGACAACACTATCTCAGACTTGCACATTATTATATGTAAATGAACAATCAATATAAAAAGGCCTCATTGAGGTATTTAAATGCTGTGAAACCAGCATTTACCAGCCCTTTCAAACAAATGAAATGTATGTGAGAGCGGGGCTATGGAGAGATGAGGGGCACTTTTGCCGGGTGGTACTGAGCAGAGCGGAGGAGGAGGTCGTGGGCGGGGCCAAACATGATCGTCACACCGGGCGCCGCCAGCGCTAAAGCCGGTCCTGTACCTGAGATAGAAGATACTGGCCTCTTTTTTTATTTTTTGCAAAGGTCACCTTTTGACTTGCTACAACACAGGGATGGCTGGTTCTGGGCCCACTGCATCAGTTATTCAGTTTGATATGAAATCTAGGTGTGACATTGGGCAGGTGTAACCTTCTAAACAAACGTGTCTTTTCATCTGAATGAGTTGAAGACTAGTTTACTCAGTAACAAAAAAAATACATTTCGGAGACAGATGGAGGCGGGCGGCAGCCGAACAGATGGCGGCTGAAGAGGGGAGGCCTAGGAAGGGACATCTGGTCCTGTCCCACCACAGTGTTCTTTCAGAGCGATGAGGGAAGGCCTGGGTGAAGAGCAGGGCAAGTGTGAGAAGGAATGAATGCTGGGCTAGAAGTCCAGGGAAGAGATGGGGATTGAAGTCATTAAAGAAATCTCTGAAAAGGAAGAAGGTCCCTTGAAACAATTCTTTAAGTCTAGAGCACATCTCCAATGTACAGGGGCTCAACTTTGTAGTGATGAAGTCCCTGTATCTTTGCAACTATTGGGCGCTTTTGCTTTCTGGCTTGTTTCGCGATTCAGATCATGTGTTACACTGTTTTGCGCTATGCGCATGCGTTTGAGTCCCTGGCACCCCTGCCTTACCACTGTCAGAGTCGCCCCACTGGGTAACACATCACACCATAGGACCACGCCTTCTGCTTCCAGGCCACACCTTCTGCTGCATAAATCACATCTTAACCATTGACAAATCAGAACAGCGAGCCACTCACAACACCACACCCCCCCTTGTCCCACATGTGCACTGCAAATATCCTCCTACTACGTGCACCAAACTATAGCACCTGCTGCTCCCAAGGTGCGACCCAAGGTCAAACTGAATCCAGTCTCTATAAATGACACCTCATTGTGTGTCTTTTTGGCACCAAACTGCCTATACCTCGGTGTTTGTCGGGCCATATGTCAAGGCAGTTTGGTGCCTGAAGACACGCATTGAGGTGTCAACCACAATGGGGTAACAGCCTAAAATTGATGTGGGTATTTGGAGCGGTCAAGAATGTGAGGACCGACCGCATGCACGCAAAGAATCGGAATTGAATCGACGAGTTGTGGAAGTGATGAATAAGTTGCTCCATTGGTGGATATTGAATTTTAAGTGCCCCGAGGAAGCTCACATTTGGTGAACGAAATGTGTTGGCTGTCTCATTCTGTAGCATCAAAGAAAATAAAAGGCAATTTGGAATATATACAGTTTGGAATTGGACTTCTGCTTGAATGGATTGTAGTCTATCAGTGCACTGCCATGCATCACATCTTCCAACTCTAAGACACACTTCCTCCCGCTGGACCAGAGTCTCTAGCAGTAGGGAACACACCACACAGTTAGACTCCACTTCTACCAATAAATGATCCTCTTTCATACCCGTGCTGCCACCAGACAGGTGCTGGTAAGAGAGGTGCACGGGTGGCACACTGTTCCCTTTCTTCAGTATACACTGAGTGTGGACCAAGTGCTCACATGCATGCACTGCACCCCTCCACACAGAGAGACCATTAAACTGGTATAGCACTCAGTGACATTAAGGAAAGAGAGAGCGAATGAGAAATTGTAGGAGAGAGATTAAGATTTAAAACAGCAGAGATACCTGCAGGGAGCCTCAGTTTCAGACACATAAATCTGCATCACATCTAATCAGGGCCAAAATTGCATGCTCTCTCTCTATGTTAACACTGTACGTTTTTCTACAAAACACGTGTGTGTGTGTGTGTGTGTGTGTAGATAGATAGATAGATAGATAGATAGATAGATAGATAGATAGATAGATAGATAGATAGATAGATAGATAGATAGATAGATAGACAGATAGATAGACAGATAGGGTGGCTCCACCATTAGGACCTCTTTTATGTTGAGCTTTTAAATTTGATGTCTGAATAAACAGTGGGAGCCACACAAAAATAAAATTATCTACAATCAACCTATGTTTTCTGGTAGCTTGTGGTAGTATTGAAAACAGGGGTGCTGTAAACATGTCACCAATGAGGACAGTTCCTTTAGTAAAGTAACTTTATGTATCTACTGGTGATGAGATATTATAACTCAAGCGTTTGTAGCAACACAGCCTAACAGGCAGTGTGAAGGAGTTTACATCAAGGTGGAGTTCTAGCTGGCACCTGGAAGCCCCCTCTTTGTCCACTGATGTGCTGCGACAGGGAGGTCACTGACTGAATTTTGCCACCCATCTGCCTCGTAATGGCTACATTAGAACCCACTGTAGCCAAATAATGACACTGATGCCTAAGTGCTCTAGTTGCCCAGTTTGCCACCTCCTACGGGTGAAGGCTTGCAGAGGTGAGGCTGGTTGGAAGGGGGGGCTGACCTGTTGGTGGCCCTACAATTCTAGCCCTACCACCAGTACCCCAAGGATTATGTGGAGAGTGACAAAGAGTCACAGGATGCCCCGGCAGGGATCATTGTGCTATGCAGTATTTGGAGCCATCAGAAATGTTTGACGTGTCACTTTCTCAGCTCGCCTTTCTATACTTTGCTGCCCCCAAACGGGGATCTAAACAGGATATGTGCAATTATGTGTTCGGGTTCACTGTGTATTTTGCTCTATTTTGCATTGTGTAATGTTAATGGTTGCAGAGGCTGCTATACCACCTTGTTTCATGTGAAGTAAATTTCCTATGTCTAACCCAAGAAGTTGCGTCTTTTGCCTTTGTGGGGTAAGACAGGCCCATATAGTTTGTAAGGATGGTAGATTCCATCACCATTGTTTGAGTCAGTGCCCAATTGAGATCTACCTGTGAGTCACCACCATATGGCATGTGGAACTTTCAATGTGAAGAGACACTAATTTTCCTTAAATATTTCCTGTGACTTAAGCCACAGATGCAAAATGTGTTAGGAGTATAGGGCCAGATGTAGCAAAAATAAAAATTGCGACTCGCATTTTGCGAGTTGATGCGACTCGCAAAATGCGAGTCGCAATATGTAATGCCAGAAAAAAAAACGATCCGATTTTGCGACTCGCAGCCGGACTCGCAACGCAGTGTGCGAGTCCGCAGATTGCGAGGTCGCTTTTTGCGAGTGTGCAAAAAACGAACTCGCAATTAGCGAGTAGGTATCGCAAATTGCGATTTCCTTGAAAATTGCTTGCAGGTGCAGCAGAACACTCCAGAAACCACACCAGAACACTCTGGAAACACTTCCTGGCACATGATTATGACATCACAGCCAGGAAGTTTAGATATACACCTGGGAGGAGGGAGGATCACACCCTTTTATAACTGCCAGTCTTCACACAGAACAAACAGCAGCTGCCATGGAGGGAACCCCAAGAAAGAGGAAGCTCACATTTTCTGAGAGGGAGCTGGAGGTGCTGACAGAGGAATGCTGTCAGCACCATGATGAGCTTTTTGGGAGAGCAGCCCTCAATGTCCCTGAGGCCACAAAAAAACTACTCTAGCATGACATACAGGATAAAATCAATTCCCTGGGTGTGAGCCACAGGACAATCGAGGACATTAAGAAGAGGTGGTATGACCTCCGCTCCCGGGCCAAGGAGAGGGTGGCAGAAAGGCTCCGGGAGATGAGAGGCACAGGAGGGGGACCATCATCTGTGCCACCACCCACACCCCTGGAAGAAAGGGTGGAAGGAACATTGGACCAGGAGGCAGTGTGTGGATTTGGGGACCTGGACACCTCAGAGCCCGGCACATCAACCGGTGAGTACCATGTGATAAGCCTGTACCCCTATCAATGCCATACCCCCACCCACCATGTACACAGGTGCATGCACAACCAAAATAGCTCCATTTCAGGGTAGAAATTGCCAGAATGATGCATTATGGGAAATGTAGTCAAATAGGCAGTTCATAGGCAAATGTTTATTAGGATGTGTGCAATAGATAGTAGACACTGACAGTCTGTTCCCCATGTCCCACAGGTCTCCAGCAAGACACCCCCAACACCCCAAGCACCCAGGCCCAGGAGGACACCCCAGGACCCGCCAGCACCACCACCTGCACGGTCAGCAGCATCCCTGCAGTAGCAACACCTGCTGCAACAATCACGCCAGAAGCTGCCCCAGCAACAGGCAGGGAGGACACAGGTGGGAGCACAGGGCAGCCACCGCTGCGCAGGCGTCGCAGGACAAGACCATCTGGGCTGCAGTCTGCATCCGGGATACTTCCTCCAACCACCAGTGAGGCACATCTGCTGCGTGGTCAGCGCCTGCAGAACAGAATTTTGGGCAGGATCAGTGGTGTGCTGCACCGCTTTGTGCGAAACAACCATGCAAGCATGCAGCACCTCAACAGACGCATGGACATGATGTGCCAGAACACTGGGGACCTTGCCCTTGCCATTAGGGAACTGGCGGGAGGACTGCTGGCCCAGGCAGAGGCTGGGCGGCGCAGAGATCGGCAGATAATGCACCGACTGGACAGGATGGCCACATCGATCGGCAGGCTCGCCATTAATACAACAGGCCTGTCGAGGAGGACAGTTGGGCTGCAAGTAGAGATGGGCCATTTTACTGGGGATGTTGCCAGGGGCCTGGGACGTCTCACCCACAAAATCGAACTTATGGAGACACGGGAAATGTCGAGGGCCACAGGGGAAACACCCCAAGACAGTGAGGAGGGCTCAACAGTGAGCAGTGTCTCTGCCACTGACAGCAGGGTGCTCAGGAGTGGTAGGCAGAGCACCACGGACGCAGCAGGGACCAGCCAGGCTGGCAGGAGGGGCAGGAGATCATAGATAACACCCAGGACCATTAAATGTGGCACATGGCGTTAATGTGCCACATGACTGGTTGGCATTTTCCTGCCCATGGACAATTTCGACTTGTATATAGTTTCTTAATTACAGTAATAAAACAGTTATTTTTGTTCCACTTAACAAATGGAGTTTTTGGTCAATAGGTGAGTATGGTAGGAGTTGACACGTACCGTCCAAAATATTGTGTAGCAATGTGGTCCCGTCTCAGTCTGCCTTGATTAGCTATACTCCTATCCCCATGATGGCGATGTGGTTGTTCTTGCTCTTCATCATCCGGATCTGGGTCTGCAGGGGTGAGAGGTAGCCCACGTCGGGTGGCTATGTTGTGGAGGATGGCGCATGCGACCACAATTTTGAATGCGGTAATGGGGGTGTATTGGAGGGCGCCTCCACTGCGGTGGAGGCATCTGAATCTTGCCTTCAGGAGTCCGAAGGTGCGCTCTATCAGGTTCCTGGTCCTCTTATGTGCACTGTTGTATTGCCTCTCTGATTCAGTGCTGGGTGTTAAAAACTGAGTCATGATCCAAGGCCTGAGAGCATAGGCACTGTCACCTGTTGGGCACAAAAGTACACTGTTAGGAAGTCCAGATAGTCGTGCACAGTGACCTGTGTGTATGTCTGCAAGTGTCTATGGCTCTACCTAGGAGGTAACCGTCTCCGAATTCCCCACGTTCCAGGCGTTGATGTATCCCACTATGCCTAAAAATGTATGAGTCATGGGTACTGCCTGGAAACTTAGCTACGATGTCCGTGATGACATAATGGGCATCACAAACAACCTGTATGTTGAGTGAGTGGGTACACTTTCTGTTGCGGAAAATGTGTTCCAGATTTGCAGGGGGGCATATTTGAATGTGTGTCCCATCTACACACCCTATGACATGGGGAAAGTGGGCAATGCGGTGAAAGTCCAGCTTGGTGCTGTTCATTTCTGCCTCATTCCTTGGTAAGTTTATGAAGTGAGACATGTGCGTGACTAAGGCATCTAGGAAGGCCCTGAGGAACCTTGACACTGCACTTTGGGATACCCCACCTGCCACAGCAATGACCCCCTGATAGCTCCCTGAGGCCAAGAGGTGCAGTGAGCATAGTACTTGCACATGCGTAGGAATGGCGCAGCCACGCAGAGTCTGGTGTTCTAGCTGTGGTTTGAGTAAATCTATTAATTCTAGAATGGCTGCGCTGCTAAGGCGGTATTTGTCATAGATCTCCTCTTCAGTTTGCTGAAAAAGAGTCTGCCTGGTTCTATATATCTTCTCCTGTCTGTGGCCCCTCCTCCTCCTTTGCTGTGCTGCGTGGACTCTCCTTCTCACTGCTATCAGGTATATCTCCACCATCTTGTGTAACCCAGATGCCTTCTGGGTCCCCTTTTATACTTTGGTAATGGTTACCACCTGCTCTGAGTTAGTGGTAAATGGCACATGCAAACTGGGCTTTTTGCGACTAGTCGCAATTTGCGAGTTGCAATTGCATAAGGTTTGCGACACGCAAATTGCGACTTGCTATTTGCGGGTCGCAAAATGGGGTCGCAACGGATGCGACTCGCAAACGGGTCCCATCGCTTTTTGCGAGTCGGAAATGGGCTTTTTGCATCCCATTTCCGATTTTGCACTGTCGCAAATTGCGATTCTGCCCATTTGCAAGTCGCAAACCTTTGCTACATCTGGCCCATAGTCCCTTAGGTGTGCTGCCATGAAGGTTATTCGTGAGTTGAGAGACAGCAAAGCTTGAAAGTCATGACACTGACTGCAGCATCATTGGAGATGTATGTGTGTGCTGACTTCGTGGCATGTTTAAATGTTGTAGGCTGGATTCCAACATCAGGTGTTCAGGCAATGTTATGAATAACAAGACTGGTCTGCGTTTGTCAGGTTGACTAGAAGAAGACAGCAAAGTGGTTTGATTTCCCTCATGCACTGCTGGCTCTCAAAGGGTCAGAGGTAGAGACATAGGTGGTCATTACAACCCTGGCGGACAGTGTTAAAGCGGCAGTAAGACCGCCAACAGGCCGGCGGTAAAAAAATTGCAATTACGACCGTGGCGGAAACCGCCAACAGAGACAGCCACTTTAACACTCAGACCGCCACGGCGGTACAAACAAACAGCGCGGCGGTCACCGCCAACAGACAGGTGGGAGACAATGTACCGCCCACACTATTATGACAGGCCAATCCGCCACCTTTTCCGGGGCGGATTCACCGCGGATAAAAACACGGCGGAAACAGGAATTTCGAAGGGAAAACGCTCACCTCTACACACCCCACAAGGAACGAGGACACCATGGAACCAGAACTCCAAATTCTACCTGCGATAGTCTTCCTGCTCCTCTACCAGGAGCACAAACGCCGGCAGCGAAGACCACGGTGAGTACTGCACCTACGACACAGGAGAGGGGGGAGGCAAAAAACAGGGATACACACACGCAACCCCCCCAACCCCACCCACTACAACACACACACTAATACATGTTGATACATTACAGTTACACCCCCCAAACCCTCTTGAAGAATGCAAAGACAAAAGGAAATTAGGTGAATTATTGTAATCTATTAAAATCCAGTACTCCAAAATATATATACACTATAAACAAATATATACCCCAATAATACAAGCCCAAGTATTGCACCATTTATAGTCTGTGGACCACTGGGCCCAAAATGCATGGGCGAGGCCCACACTCGATACCCGATCAAAACAGAGAGAACACTGCAGGGGCATCAGATAGAAATACAACAGGCGCCTCAGGGGGAAGGGAAGGGGGGCACCTCAGCCGGATGAGTGCACGATGCCAGATCCACGAGGGGGCTCAATGCCCACTGTTCAATGCTGGGGAGTGCAAAGCCACAGTCTCTCAAGTCTCTACAGTGGGTGGTTTGCCCACTGTTCAATCCTGGGGAGTGCAAAGCCACAGTCTCTCAAGTCTCTACAGTGGGTGGTTTGCCCACTGTTCAATCCTGGGGAGTGCAAAGCAACAGTCTCTCAAGTCTCTACAGTGGGTGGTTTGCCCACTGCTCTATCCTGGGAGTGCAAAGCCACAGTCTCTCAAGTGGATAACAGTCTCCACTGGTTCTGGAGGGGGACTGGTGCCCAGAGTGCTTCATCCTGTGAAGGACAGAGGTAGTGGATGGATGTCTCCACTGGTTCTGGAGGGGGACTGGTGCCCAGAGTGCTTCATCCTGTGAAGGACAGAGGTAGTGGATGGATCTCTCCACTGGTTCTGGAGGGGGACTGGTGCCCAGAGTGCTTCATCCTGTGAAGGACAGAGGTAGTGGATGGATGTCTCCACTGGGTCTGGAGGGAGACTGGTGCCCAGAGTGCTTCATCCTGTGAAGGACAGAGGTAGTGGATGGATCTCTCCACTGGTTCTGGAGAGGGACTGGTGCCCAGAGTGCATCACTCACCCCGTGACGGACCCGGTTGTGTCAGTGACCCTGCCGCTCATGGGCTAGCGGTGCTTGAGTTGGCGGTGCCCTGTTCAGCGGTGCTTGAGTTGGCGGTGCCCTGTTCAGCGGTGCTTGAGTTGGCGGTGCCCTGTTCAGCGGTGCTTAAGTTGGCGGTGCCCGGTTCATCGGTGCTTGAGTTGGCGGTGCCCTGTTCAGCAGTGTTTGAGTTGGCGGTCCTTCATGGCCCAGCGGTGCTTGTGCTGGCGGTCCTTCATGGCCCAGCGGTGCTTGTGCTGGTGGTCCTTCATGGCCCAGCGGTGCTTGTACTGGCGGTCCTACATGGCCCAACAGTGCTTGTACTGGCGGTCCTACATGGCGCAGCAGTGCTTGTGCTGGCGGTCCTTCATGGCCCAGCGGTGCTTATGCTGGCGGTCCTTCATGGCCCAGCGGTGCTTGTACTGGTGGTCCTACATGGCACAGCAGTGCTTGTACTGGCGGTCCTACATGGCCCAGCGGTGCTTGTGCTGGCGGGCCTTAATGGCTCAGCGGTGCTTGTGCTGGCAGTCCTTCATGGCCCAGCGGTGCTTGTACTGGCGGTCCTTCATGGCCCAGTGGTGCTTGTGCTGGCGGTCCTTCATGGCCCAGCGGTGCTTGTGCTGGCGGTCCTACATGGCCCAGCGGGGCTTGTGCTGGTGGTCCTTCATGGCCCGGCGGGGCTGGGGCTGGCGGTCCTTCATGGATCAGCGGGGCTGGGGCTGGCGGTGCCCTCCTGGGCAGCTGGGCTGGGGCTGGCGGTGCCCTCCTGGGCAGCTGGGCTGGGGCTGGTGGTGCCCTCCTGGGCAGCTGGGCTGGGGCTGGCGGTGGCCTCCTGGGCAGCTGGGCTGGAGCTGGCGGTGGCCTCCTGGACAGCGGGGATGATGGCGGTCTTCTCCGCCGTGCAGCTCTTCCCAGACTTGCCGGGTTTCTTGTGGCCCTTCCTCACCTTGGGAGGTGTCACAGCTGACTCCGCACTCCCACCGGGACCCCTGGGAGCGGCTTAGGTGGCTGGAGTCTTCCCCCTCTCCCGCCGGGCACTGGCCAACTTCTGATGCTTCACAGGTGGGGGACTGGCTGTGCTGTGGCTCCATGCCACACTGGCTGTCCTCGTGGCCGGTGCACTCCACATACCGGTGACTACAGGCACCACTGGTCCCGGAGATGTTGTGGCTGAGGTGCTACTTTGGGACCTATGAGATGGACGGGGTGGGGGAGGTGTGTGAAAAAGGTCAATGCTGGACATGAAATATTTCTTGGACACACTGGGACGGGTAGCTGGAAGGGGTCTGGGAGTGGAGGAAGAGGTGGTGGTAGTAGGAGGTGTATGTTTGGTGACTTTGGGTGCAGGTGCATGCGCTGGAGGCTGTCGTGAGGTGGATGGCTGTTGGGTGGGTGTGTGGCTGCGTTTGTGTATCTTGAGAGGGGGCGTCACAGACACACTGGGAGAGGACACAGGGGACGTGTGAATGGTAGTAGGGGTGGTGACTGCACGTGAGCGGAGTGTGCTGGTGGGTGTGCTGGTGAGGGACGTAGTGGCTGTAGAGGTAGTGCATGCAGGTGTGAGTGTAGACGAGACTGGGAGGGAGACAAGGAGGAGGGGGACACAGTGGAGGCAGTGAATGTTGGTGTGTCTGCATGTGTGTGTTGCTTGCGTGAGTGCCTGTGGGATGTGTGGTGCTTATGTTTGCCTGAGCTTCCCTTGTGTGTTGAGGTGTGTGCATGATGGTCTGATGGTGTGCTTGGGATAGGCTGAGGTACAGGGGATTGGATCTGGGTGGAGGAAGTTGGAGGGGGAGGCTAGAGACGGGGACCATGGCTGCCATCAGTGCTGAGGCCAGAGTTTGAAAAGCTCGGTGAAGGGCCGCCTGACCAGAATGAATGCCCTCCAGGAATGCATTAGTTGGTTGCAACTGCCTTTCTACACCCTGGATGGCATTCAAAATGGTAGACTGCCCAACAGTGAAGGACCTGAGGAGGTCAATGGCCTCCTCACTGAGGGCAGCAGGGGTGACTGGGGCAGGGCCTAAGGTGCCTGGGGCGAAGGTGATGCCCACCCTCCTGGGTGAGCGGGCACGGAGCGAAGGCAGAGGGGCTGCTGGGAGGGCGGTGCTGGTAGGGGGGGTGGCGGTTGTACCTGTAGATGCAGGGGGAACAGATGTTGCTGCCACCACAAGGGAGCTCCCATCAAAGGACGTGTCCGTGTCGCTGGTGTCAGCTCCTGTCCCCGCCGTGAAGCTCACCTCGCCCTCCGTCCCACTGGTGAATTCCGAGTCCATAGTCTCGCCCTCCAGGACCATGTGGGATGCAGCTCCCTCGTGCTCCGGTGCCACTGCTCCGCCGCCTGATGATGCTAATGCACACAAGAACAGGGAGACCACAAAAAGGGGGGGGGGGCGACAGAAGAAAGACATGTTGAGTGCATGGATTACCGCTACCGTTGGTGGACAAGACAAACACAGAAGCCCCCTGCAGTACGCCGCACTCTTGGGCTCCACTGTTCAATTCCTGGGAAATTGCCTACAAGGCTATGGACGACATCTGCACACATAGATGACACAGGGGCATGAATAGCTGTACTTGGCAGTCTACAGAGGTGGGGTGCCACATTGCCTGCCATACGGAGGGGCCTTGCCTACGGAACTCGCTCTGGCCTAGGGAAACCCACAGCCCTCCTCCCCCACCCAGACAACTCCACTGCGCGCAAAGTCAGCAGAATGAGAGTGTACTCACCCCCTTGTGTCTGCTGTGATGCCCTCAAGCGCACATCCAGCCCTCTCCACACAGGCATAGCCCATACAACATGCTCCCTGTGTACTTACCTGTTTGTCTGGAGGACCGTAGAGTAGCGTGTACTGGGGGAGGGCCCCATCCACGAGCTTCTCCAACTCCTCCGATGTGAAGGCAGGGGCCCTTTCCCCAGACACTCGAGCCATTGTCTCTTCCAGACCGAGGTCACAGCAGCACTTGCAGTGTAGGTCCTCTCCTGTCGAAGATCAGGTATTGAGTGATTGAACAGATAGAAAATGGCGGTCACGTCGGCGGCAGTCACGTCCACGGCGGTGCGTACCGTCACCGCCGGCGTACATCGTCATTGGCTCCTGGGACCCATAGGGTCCAATGTTAACCAATGCAGCACTGCGCCGCGGTCTCTGACCGCCTACCGCGATGGTGTACAACACCAGCGCAGTTACCTCACATCCCATTGTCCCACTTTACAGGTCAGGCAGCCGCCATTTCAGGGGCCCACATGGCTTCATTTTCAACTGCGTCACAAATACCTAGGCCTAGTCTCAACACACATACAGGCCACCTTTTGTGTATGATTGGTGTTCTGTGTAAACTGTGGGTATGTACCTCTGAGCTGCTTGATTCTGTGCTTGCTGTTGTCCTTCATAGGCACCGTCCGCTGGGACATGTGAGGAGATGGCGGCATCCTCCGGTGTACCGACCGTTGGTGGACCTGTCGACAATGGAGGCGCGACATTTGATAATCACCTACAGGCTTGACCGTGCCACAATCCAGGAACTGGGTATCCAGTTGGAGCCAGACCTGATGTCAGCAATCCGCCATCCCACAGGAATCCCCCCTCAAGTGCAGGTGCTGTCAGTGCTCCATTTCCTTGCAAGTGGCTCTTTTCAAACAACTGTGGCCATGGCATCAGGGATGTCCCAGCCTATGTTTTCCAACGTATTGTCAAGAGTGTTGTTTGCCCTTCTGAAAAACATGTGGAGCTACATCGTTTTCCCTCAGGTGGAGGATTTGCCTACAGTGAAAGGTGATTTCTATGCCCTGGGACACATCCCCAACATTATAGGTGCCATTGATGGGACCCATGTGGCTTTGGTTCCCCCCCCAGAGGAGTGAACAGGTGTACAGAAACCGGAAGAGTTATCATTCGATGAATGTACAGATGGTATGTTTTGTAGACCAGTACATCTCCCATGTGAATGCCATGTTCCCTGGCTCAGTGCATGACGCCTACATCCTGCGGAATAGTAACATCCCTTATGTGATGGGTCAACTCCAGAGGCACCGTGTATGGCTATTATGTGAGCACCCGGAAGCAGGTCAGTGGGAATGGTTGTCTGGGTCTGGGGTTATCCCTCCAGGTTAGTGTGTGTCTAATAGTTGTCCCTCACCATTTGCAGGTGACTCTGGTTACCCCAACCTGTCATGGCTACTGACCCCAGTGAGGAATCCCAGGATCAGGGCAGAGGAACGCTACAAGGAGGCCCATGGGCAAACTAGGAGGGTGATCGAGCGGACCTTCGGGCTCCTGAAGGCCAGGTTCAGGTGCCTCCATATGACAGGTGGATCCCTATTCTACTCACCAAAGAAGGTGTGCCAGATCATCGTGGCCTGCTGTATGCTTCACAACTTGGCTTTGCAACGACAGGTGCCTTTTCTGCAGGAGGATGGTCCAGATGGCGGTGTTGTGGCAGCTGTGGAGCCTGTGAACAGTGATGAGGAGGAAGCAGAGGAAGAAGCATGCACAACAGGGACTCAGTGATCCAGCAATATTTCCAGTGAAACACAGGTAAGAATACAATCCTGCCTACTACATGTACTTTTACACTATTACCTCTCTCCTGTCTGTCGTTTTCACCCAG
Source organism: Pleurodeles waltl (assembly GCF_031143425.1). NCBI lineage: Eukaryota > Metazoa > Chordata > Amphibia > Caudata > Salamandridae > Pleurodeles > Pleurodeles waltl. The sequence goes on from NC_090441.1 coordinate 170,782,568, forward strand.
TGTATGGTCACTGGTTTGTCACTTTCCCTTACGGTTTCACAGATGTGGGTCCCACTGTGTGGCATCTGATTAAATTCCTCATGGACTAGAGCTGTGTGACATAGGTATGTTGACATTACTATTTCAAGTACATTTTGTCATTGTAATTGCTAATACACTATTTCGAAATCACAGACAGACTCCAGATCATTTTGTGCTTTAGGTGTGTTTATTTAAATGCAAAATATAGGAGGGGGTAGTGAAATGGTGAGGGGTGATGGCAGAGGAGTGTCCATGGCAGAGTCCAGTCTATTAGTCTCACAGGTGTATTGCCCATATGGGCATAGGAAGTGGAGCTGGGGCAGTTTAATTATGGACAGGGTGTCAAAGTGGGACAGTAGGATGACAATCAGGGTGGTCTCATTTCTTGGTCTTGGCATCGTTCTCTGTCTTGTTCCTGGATCTCAGGGACCGTTTGTGGGGTGGTTCTCCCTCTGCAGGGGGTGGGGTGCTGGTGTGGTGGTCCTGTGGCGGGGCGTCCTGTCCACTAGCGCCGGCGGAGGTGGTGGGCAGTTCATCGTCCATGCTAGTGTCAGGGGCCCCTTGTAGTGCCACAGTGTCCCTCCTGGTGTTGAGTACTTCCTTCAGCACCCCTACGATGGTGCCCAGGGTGGAGCTGATGGTTCTGAATTCCTCCCTGAAGCCCATATACTGTTCCTCCTGCATGCGCTGGGTCTCCTGAAACTTGACCAGTACTGTTGCCATCGTCTCCTGGGAGTGGTGGTATGCTCCCATGGTGGAGGAGAGGGCCTCGTGGAGAGTGGGCTCCCTTGGCCTTCGCACAGCAGCCCTCCCAGTTCCCCTGTGTTCCAGTGCCTCCGTCCCCTGGACCGTGTGCCCACTGCCACTGCCCCCAGGTCCCTGTTGTTGTTGGGGTGGTGGGTTATCCTGGGTTCCCTGTAGTGGTGGACACACAGCTGATTGACGTGTCCTGGGGACGGAGGTATGGGCCCGCTGGGTGGGTGCTGTGCTGGTGTTTCCAGAGGGGGGAAGGTCTGTGGTGGCCCGTGCCTGTGTGAGGGGAACCGACTGTCCCGAGGTCCCCGATGGTCCGGGCTGGTCATCTAGATCCAGTTGGACAGAGGTGCTGTCATCACTGTGGGCCTCTTCTGTTGGTGGTGTGGACATGTGTGGACCTTCCTGTCCGGTGACGTTGGGTAAGGGTCCTGCAGGGGTATAAAAGGATGTCTGTTAAATCTGTGTGTGTAATGGTGTGCAATGGGTGGGTGACCGTGTACCCCAGTGCTAGCATTCCTGTGTGGGAGCTTGTGTGATGGTGGTTTAGGGGGGTGTATGGGTATGTGCAGTGGCCATGCTTTGGTGATGGGTATCCATGCTTTGTAGTTGCATGCAGGGCTTGGTGTTGGGATGTGTGGTTTGTGATGTTGGGACATTTGTGAGGAGTTGGGGTGCTGGGGGTGAGGGTGGGGGTATGTGATAGCATGCAGGTAGGGTGGGGGATGTAATAGTAAAGCTTTGACTTCCCAGAGTCCATTACTCCACCTACACCTGCAAGGCCCTCAGGATGCAGAATCGCCAAGACCTGCTCCTCCCATGTTGTTAGTTGTGGGTGAGGAGGTGGGGGTCCGCTGCCAGTCCGCTGAACCGCCAGGTGGTGTCTTGAGGCCACGGAACGCCGATGATACTCAACTAGTGGTTTCCCTTTCTAGCTCTGGGAATTCTCCCTCCGTCAACCTAGCTGGCTGTATGAGGGACATCGGCAACTGGATGAGTCAATCCAAACTTAAATGTAACAATGGCAAATCTGAGGTACTCATTTTAGGTAATGGCTCTCCTGCTTCCCCTTTAACATGTTACTCAGAGGCCTTTACCAGTCTGCCTCCTCCTAAAGGTCAGGTAAAAAGCCTAAGTTTTGTACTGGATTCCTGCCTTACGATGGAACCACAAGCTAAGAAAATGTCCTCGGTCTGTTTTGGCTTCATTAGATCTCTCAGGAAGATTCTCAATCTTCTTCCCATCTCATCTAGAAGAATCCTGGTCCAGACACTGGTTCTTTCCAGACTGGATTATGGGAATTCTCTTTATCTTAGTTCCCCGGAATATGTATTAAGGAAACTGCAGATTGTGCAGATTGTACAGAACACGGCAGCTAGGCTCCTTATGAACTGTCCTAGACATCTATCTGCCAAGCCGGCTCTCGCAGCACCCCATTGGCTGCCGATTAAACAGCGTATACATTTTAAATCCATGTGTATCACCCATAGAGCCCTACACAACAAAGTCCATATTTCCTCAGAAAATGTATTTCCATCTACGCCCCTTCGCGACACTTGAGATCTTCTTCCACCCGACAGATTCATATATCTTGCGTCAATAGATCATGGGGAGGAAACTGTTTCAGTATTAAGGCTGCTCGTCTTTGGAATGCCCTTCCTCTTGAGCTCCGCCATGAATCTTCGGAATCTCTTTTTAGGAAGAAGCTGAAAACCATTCTCTTCAGTCGTTAACCTGTCCTCCTGCCTTTCTTATATTCTTTCCTGTACCCTTAGCGCTGGGATGCCCTAGGGTAGCTACGCGCTCTATAAATGCATAAAACTAAACTTGTGTGAGGTGCGTGGAAGTTGTGTGGGTGATGATGTTGTGTGCCTGTGGATGCAATTGTTCTTGCTGATGGTGTCTCTCTGGTCTTCTTTCAGAATTTTTTGTCGTGGGGGTTTCTGGGTGATGTGGGTGTGTGTTTTATATTGTAATGGGTGTGTGGGAGTGGTGTGTGTATGTGTCTCAGGTGTGTGTATTTTGAATTGTCCAATGTGGTTGTGTTTTGTAAATGTGTGTGTATTTTGAGCGCGGCGGTGTGTACCGCCAATGGAATACCGTGGTTGAAAGACCGCCGCGTGGATTTGTGTGTCATGATAGTGTGGGCGTATTTCTGTTGGCGTGACGGTGGAGAATTTGTTTTCGCCAGTTTATCACTGACCTTTGGCGTGGCGGACTTGTGTGGGTGTCTGAATTTTGGCAGATTCAGAGATGTGGGTCATAATAGCTGTGGCGGAATTCCGCAGCCGCAGCGGTGTGTTGGCGGTCTTCAGCACGGCGGTAAGCGGCTTTTACCGCCAATGTTTTAATGACCGCCATAGATCCTTGGAACGGTCTCATACTTGTGCTTTGCCTGGTGTTTCATACAGTGTCCTTTGAGTTGCAATTTGGAATAACATTTGAGAGAGGAAGGAGCTCTGTGCTCCTTCCCGACCAGTATGCTGTTTGTGGAATCATGCAGGGAGGTAGGTGTACATGCTGGAAGTCTCTTCAGAATTCAGCCAAGAGTTTGACACTCCATTCAGGAGTCTGCACGTGTACACAGTACAATAACTAGGCTCCCACGCACACTCTCACCCAATAGATTAAACCTCCACTCACTACATTCTTACAACACAGCAGTATCACATTTTCCACTGGATAGCAGCACTTGTTCCCAAGACACCCTTTGCACTTCTACAAGAGTCCTACAATCCTCGACCTTTCTCCAAAACACCTCAGAGCACCAGACACACTTCATCCTTTCAATGAAATTGCATGAACAATGATAACTAAAAGTAATTTTTAAATTGTGAGCAATTGGGAAAGGAACAAAGCAAAGACAATGAGATGGATGTAGAAGTGGTTCTGACGAGACAGAGGGAGGAGTAGAGGAAAAGAAGAATGACCATGTATGGAAGTGTGCAAGAGTTGGGAGGGCATGGCAGAGAGGTACTGCACCGAGGATGAAAGAGGCATGAGAAAGAAGCAGATGAGGAAGAAAGCACATTATCCATAAAAAGAGAACATTTATTCTATGGGTTACATGGAAGGAAATTAAAAATTGAACATTATCAAACAGATTAAAGGTTAAAGTGAAGGACAGGTGGACCAATGGTTTACAAAGGCACGGAAAGGTTTAAGCCAGCAGTACTAAAGCTATTTATGTGACGTAGAAAGAGAAGGGACCTACAATGTATCTGAGAGATACATTTCATATAATCCAGGTCAGGCTGGCAGGTAAATATATGTAGGCCCAATGGACACCAACATCTGAACCTAAAATTGATGTTATGAAAAAGACTGCAAGTACCAGAAGAGATGAAGCTCCTGAATACTATAAATGTAGAAGCTGTCTGGGAACCACTTCATCCAATGAAAACTCTGTTGTCTATCTGGGCTACCTATTTGGTGGGGAAGATACAGCCTCTACAGGTAAAGATGAGTCCATTGTAGCCTGGTAATTGCCAAAGACTCAGAGTGAGGTAAGAGTTTTTTTTTAGGTATAACAGGACTCTGTAGGGAATTCCTAATAAATATTTTGTTTTTCCTTAACATGAATTATGGAATCCACTTATATCTGAAGCCTGGTTGCTTATCCCAGCATTTGCATGACTCCTCCAGTTGCATAGCATGCAAGAAATAGGATTGAGGATCACTACAGCCCACATCTAGTATTGTGTGCATAATGATGTTGGACTTGTTTTGCATTTGGCAGAATACAACCTTCAACATAAATTGGCAGAGCCCATGCTATATCCAAACAAATGGTTCCTCCGCCCCATTTAGTGGTGGGGGAACTGCTGATTGCATGCTGTAAGATCTCCACCCCTCTCACTCATTAGCAGCAACCCATCCACCCGATTTAGGGTGGTCCTCCTGGTGTAGAATTTCCCTGCCTAGGTTCAATTGTGTTGGCTCTAGGCAAATGCAGTTATGTAGTGCATCCATATGTGAAATGTGTTAGCTCTTTGAACTAAAGGTTAGTATTCATAACTTTTAAAGGATAAAAAAGAAGCACAGAGACTGAGGACGAGATTAATTGTAAACATAAAAAATATGGGGAGGGGAGACAAGAGACAAGACCAGCTTGCGTCTGTACCACTTTTGCCGTGATCCAGTTAGTCTCTACAGGGTTGGTTGTGAAAAACTGTTAATTTGGAACCTATGCGGGGGGTTCCTCCTTATGGAATAAGTGGTCTCATACACATAATAGTGTCATGCTTCATTATTTGGCCACCTACCCCCACCCAGGTATGACAGTGGCACCTCGGCGGACTCAACCTGTTACTGCCCACACGCTAAGCCATAACTGGTCTGGGGCATTCTTCAGGGCCTGAGATCCCTAGTAATAGTGGTGTGAAAAGAAACCTATCCTATTCTACTAGTGAGAGGCTCATATGCAACACACTGAACTCAAATTGGAAGTACTTCTGTTAAAGGAAAAGAGGAACAAAAAGCATGAAACCTGGTCCTACATTAGCAAAACTCTGTATGTGGCATGCACTGGTGGCTATATATGTCTGAGCACATCTAGTATAGAACCCCAGCAAACCACTGCAAACAAGGTGCCAAATAACATACCACAAGTGGTATCACAACCCATGCAAATATTCATTCTTGTGGATGTAGTGCCTATAATTGTTACTTATTACATCCACTTCTTCTCATTGAATCATGGGAATAATTGTACTCTTACCCTGAACTTTTAGGACAGCTTGCTCCTGGTCTGGGGTAGGGGTGATGCCCCTTGTAATCACACACTGCGGAAGAAATGGGGGGGGGGGGGATAAAGAAATCAATTGCTATGAGGTGATATTACATTTCTATTATCTTCACTATAGCTGCTCTCTTGCATAGGTGTTAACCTGCTTGCTCAAGAGAAATTGTGTATAGGGAATGACTCAGATTCTCAAGCCTATCTATGATAGTACTTAGTATAAAGAGATAAGCATTCAGAGTTATGGTTGGAGGGGTATTGAGCAAGGTTATGGAGGATCCTAGTAGGATTTTCTAGTGTTGAGGCATATTTCAAACCTTATTGTATGGCCAACGAGATCTGCCAGTATTAGTTTCCCCATGCGTCTTTTGCATAGTTAGCACCCTTAGATCATCATTGGGGCCTTATATGTTATAAATTCGGACCCCGCCCTCCCACATGCCACACCCACAAATGATTTTTTTAATGGTGTAGACTTGTGGTAGTGATTGTCCTCCTGCTCCCGTTCGGAGTAGGAGGCTGACGTAATCCAGTTCCCCCTGGATGTGTGCCTCCCCCCGGCACTTACTTCCTCAAAGGGACAATCAATGTGGAAAACCTACTCGGGCCCCACCCCAGCCGCTTTTCTCAGCAGTAGGATCTGGAGAGCCCAATTTTAATGCCGGTCAGACGCATGTGTGGCGTTTATCAGGGTGCGCCGTGAAGGCGTCATCAGTGAGTCCCTGGGAAGGAGGGCTCATGGGAGTTGTAGTCCCATTGAGGCTATCCCTCGCATGCTCGTGAGCACTAGAATCATGTTTTGATGGTTACTGAAAGCACATTGTGTGGCGCTGAGGTCCCAGCTGACTATACAGCTATTATTTGGGGGGGGGGGAGGACATCATATTAGCAATGTTTTGGTTAGTTTCTAAGGTGGGCAAGTGATTCTTATGTAGATGTTGGAGTAGGATGTAACATTGACGTGTGATTAAAACGTAGCTCAGAGAAAAGGAAGTGTTGGAAATGGCCTTTCTGCAGGGTAATCCCCAGACTTTTTGCCTTCCTCCTCCTCTTTTTCTGACCTACTTTTTGCTGGCTTTAGGACTCTGCGCACTTTACCACTGCTAACCAGGGCTAAAGTGCATATGCTCCCTCCTTAAAACATGGTGACATTGGATCATACCCATTTGGGCTATTTAATTTACTTATAAGTCCCTAGTAGAGTGCACTATATGTGCCCAGGGCCTGTAGATTAGACGCTACTAGTGGGCCTGCAGCACTGATTGTGCCACCCACTTCAGTGGCCCCTTAACCTTGTCTCAGGCCAGTCATTGAAAGGTCTGTGTGTGCATTTTCACTGCCAAATCGACTTGGCATTTAAAAGTACTTTCCAAGCCTAAAACTCCCCTTTTTCTACATATAAGTCACCCCTAAGGTGTGCCCTAAGTAACCCACAGGGCAGGGTGCTGTGTAGGTAAAAGGCAGGACATGTACCTGTGTAGTTTACATGTCCTGGTAGTGTAAAACTCCTAAATACGTTTTTACACTGCTGTGAGGCCTGCTCCCTTCATAGGCTAACATTGGGGCTGCCCTCTTATATTGTTTGAGTGGTAGCTGCTGACCTGAAAGGAGTAGTAAGGTCATATTTAGTATGGCCAGAATGGTAATATAAAAACCTGCAGACTGGTGAAGTTGGATTTAATATTACTATTTTAGAAATGCTACTTTTGGAAAGTGAGCATTTCTCTGCACTTAAATCTTTCTGTGCCTTACAATCCATGTCTGGCTGGGTTTAGTTGACAGCTCCTTGTGCATTCACTCAGACACACCCCAAACACAGGATACTCAGCCTGACTTGCATACATCTGCATTTTGAATGGATCTTCCTGGGCTGGGAGCGTGGAGGGCCTGCTCTCACACAAAGGACTGCCACACCCCCTACTGGGACCCTGGTAGACAGGATTGAACTGAAAGGGGACCTGGTGCACTCCTACGTCACTCTTTGAAGTCTCCCCCACTTCAAAGCCACATTTGAGTCTAAAAACAGGGCCTCTGCCCTACCAACTCAGACACTTCCTGGAGAAGAAACCTGAACCAGCACCTGCACCATGACAAGAAGAACTGCCTGGCTGCCCAAAGGACTCACCTGACTGCTTTCTGTGAAGGACTGCTGCCTTGCTGTTGCCTTGTTGCTCTCTTGCTGTGCTGCAGAAGTGCTCTCCAAGGGCCTGGATGGAGCTTGCCTCCTGTTCCCTGAAGTCTCAGAACCAAGAAGACTTCTCTCCTGCAGCTGAAATCCCCGTGCGGCAAAAATTCGACACATCGCCTGCCAAAAACGACACACAGCCTGCTCATGGTGAAAAATTCACTGCACGCCGAGACCGTAACAATGCAGCCCGACTTCGCGACAGAAGATCGACGCAGCAACAGGACCGGAACTTCGACGCACAGCCCTACTGGATCGATGCAAGCTGACTCAGAACGATGCAGCCCGACTTCCTGCGAGGAATCGACGCAGCACCTGCCATGCAGGAGAAAATTCCACGCACCGCCCACTGGAATCGACGCAGTACCTGTGACCTCGCTACGCAAGCTTAGGATTCCAAGTATCGTCCCCAGGGCAGTCAAAAAACTCCACAACCCGAAGAGGATCCAAGTCTGCGTGCCGGAAATCGATGCAACGTCTGCTCCGCGTGGACGCAAGTCTATGTGCGAAGGGGTAAAACCAACGCACACCTACCGTTTTCCACACATCTCATCATCTGCGGTCCCTTGCGAGGATTTTTAAACGCAAACCAGGTACTTTGCCCTGCAAGAGACACTTGTTGTTTATAGGAGAACTTAAGACACTTTGGCGGTCATTCCAACATCGGCGGTAAAAGCCTCTTACCGCTGTCAGAAGACCGCCACCATACCGCCGCGGCCGCGGTAAACCGCCACGGTCATTCTGACCCACAACACGGAAACCGCCAAAATACCGACACCTACAGAAGTCCGCCACACCAAAGGTCAGCGATAAACTGGCGAAAACAAATCAGACGCCGTCACGCCAACAGAAATACGCCCACACTATCACGACCCACGAATCCACGCGGCGGTCTTTCAAACGCGGTATTCCATTGGCGGTACACACTGCCGCGCTCAGAATACACACAAACCTACAAAACACAGCCACATTGGACAAATCGAAATACACACACCTGATACACATACCACTCCCACACACCCAATTAAATATAAAACACACACCCACATCACACACAAACCCCTACAACCAAAAATTAGGAACGAGGCACAGAGAGAGACACCACCATCTACAAACTAGCAACCACAGGCACACATTACCATCACCCACATTACTTCCACGCACCGCACACAACACACCACTAAATATCACCCCACACATCACAACACACACCACCCCACACATCACCCACACCACCCCATGGCTCCGCAAAGACACCCCAGGTTTTCAGAGGAGGAACTCAGGGTCATGGTGGAGGAAATCATCCGGGTAGAGCCACAGCTATTCGGATCACAGGTCCAGCAGACATCCATTGCCAGGAAGATGGAGCTATGGAGCAGAATAATGGACAGGGTCAACGCTGTGGGACAGCACCCAAGAAATCGGGATGACATCAGGAAGAGGTGGAACGACCTACGGGGGAAGGTGCGTTCCGTGGTATCCAGACACCGCATTGCCGTGCAGAGGACTGGCGGCGGACCCCCACCTCCTCCCCCAGAATTTACAACATGGGAGGAGCAGGTCTTGGCGATCCTGCATCCTGAGGGCCTCGCGGAGTATCTGGAGGAATGGACTCTGGTAAGTCACATCTTCACTACTTCATCCCCCCGACCCCACCTGCATGCCAATACATACCCCCACCCTCACCCTCACCCCCATCACTCCTACTCCTTGCAAATGTCTCACCATCACAACCCACCCATCCCAACACCAAGCCCTGCATGCGACCACAAAGCAAGGACACCCATCACCAAAGCATGCCCACTGCACATACCCATCCCCCCCCCAAAGCCCCGTCACAAAAGCCCCCACACAGGAATGCAAGCACTGGGGGATACGGGCAGCCACCCATTGCACACCATGGCACACACAGATGCAATAATCATGCCTTTATACCCCTGCAGGACCCCAACGCAACGTCACCGCGCAGGAGGGTCCACAAATGTCCACCCCACCCCCAGAAGAGGCCCACAGCGATGACAGCAGCTCTGTCGACCTGGATCAAGATGACCAGCCCGGCCCATCGGGGACCTCCGGACAGTCGGTTCCCCTCAGACAGCCACAGGCCACAGCAGACCTTCCCCCCTCTGGGAACACCAGCACAGCACCCACCCAGCGGGCCCATACCTCTGTCCCCAGGACACGTCAAGCAGCGGTGTGTCCACCACTACAGGGCACCCAGGTTAACCCACCACCCCAACAACAACAGGGACCTGGGGGCAGTGGCAGTGGGCACACGGTCCAGGGGACAGAGGCCCAGGGAAACAGGGCAACTGGGAGGGCTGCTGTGTGACAGGGGGGGAGAGGCCCAGGGAACCCACTCTCCACGAGGCCCTCACCACCATCATGGGAGCATACTACCGCTCCCAGGAGACGATGGCGACGGTACTGGCCAGGTGTCAGGCGACCCAGGGCCTGCAGGAGGAACAGTATTTGGGGTTCAGGGAGGAACTAAGAACCATCAGTTCCGCCCTGGGCACCATCGTAGGGGTGCTGAATGTGATAGCCACCTCATTGCAGCCCACCGTGGAACAACAAAGGGCCCCTGACACTAGCATGGACCAAGAACTGCCTAAAACCTCTGCCGGTGCTAGTGGACAGGAGGCGCCGCCACAGGACCAACAGGCCACCAGCACCCCACCCCCTGCAGAAGGAGAACCACCCCGCAAGTGGTCCCTGAGATCCAGGAAGAAGACAGAGTAAGATGCCAAGACCCCCGCCAGCAAAGGATACCACCCTGATTGTCATCCCACTGTCCCACATTTTCACCCTGTCCATCCTTAAACTGCCCCAGCTCCACTTTCCACAGGCATCTGGACAATGCACCTGTGATCCCAATAGTCAGGACACTGCCATGGACATTCCTCCACCATCCCCCGTCACCAATTTGCAACCACCCCACAATATAGAGCACTCAAATAAACACAGTTATTGCACAAAAAACTCAGGAGTCTGGCTGTGATTTTGAAGAAATGTATCAGACATTACCGTGCCAAAATGCTTATTTACATTGTGATGCCAACATACCAATGTCACACAGCTGTGTTCCATGGGTAAACAAAGCAGATGTCACACACTGGGGGCCACATTTCTGAAATCGCAAAGGAAAGTGACAACTCAGTTACCATACACTGGGTGAAAACGACAGACAGGAGAGAGGTAGTAGTGGTTAAGTACATGTAGTAGGCAGCTATGTATTCTTACCTGTCTGTCATTGGAAATACTGCTGTATAACTGTGTTCCTGTTGTCTATGTCGTCCTCTTCTGCTTCCTCCTCTTCACTCTCCACAGGCTCCACAGCTGCTACAACACCAACATCTGAACCATCCTCCTGCAGAAAAGGCACCTGGCGACGCAAAGCCAGGTTGTGAAGCATGCAGCAGGCCACGATGATCTGGCACACCTTCTTTGGTGAGTAGAATAGGGATCCACCTGTCATATGGAGGCAGCGGAACCTGGCCTTTAGGAGGCCAAAGGTCCGCTCGATCACCCTCCTAGTTCGCCCATGGGCCTCATTGTAGCGTTCCTCTGCCCTTGTCCTGGGATTCCTCACTGCGGTCAGTAGCCATGACAGGTTGGGGTATCCAGAGTCACCAATTAGCCACACACAGTGCCTCTGGAGTTGCTCCATCACGTAGGGGATGCTGCTATTCCGCATGATGTACGCGTCATGCACTGAGCCAGGGAACTTGGCATTAACATGGGAGATGTACTGGTCTGCCAAACACACCATCTGGACATTCATCGAATGATAACTCCTCCGGTTTCTATACACCTGTTCACTCCTGTGGGGGGGACCAAAGCCACATGGGTCCCATCAGTGGCACCTATGATGTTGGGGATATGTCCAAGGGCATAGAAATCACCCTTCACTGTAGGCAAATCCCCCACCTCAGGGAAAACGATGTAGCTCCGCATGTGTTTCAGCAGGGCAGACAACACTCTGGACAACACCTTGGAAAACATAGCCTGGGACATCCCTGATGATATGGCCACTGTTGTTTGAAAGGACCCACTTGCTAGGAAATGGAGCACTGACAGCACCTGCACTGGAGGGGGGATTCCTGTGGGTAGGGATAGGTGACATCAGGTCTGGCTCCAGCTGGGCACACAGTTCCAGGATTGTGGCACGGTCAAGCCTGTAGATCAGTATGACATGTCTCTCTTCCATTGTCGACAGGTCCACCAGAGGTCTGTACACTGGAGGATGCCGCCATCTCCTCACATGTCCCAGCGGACGGGGCCTATGAAGGACAACAGCGAGCACAGAGTCAAACATCCCAGAGGTACGTAACCACAGCTTGCACAGAACACGATTCTTAATCCCTAGAATGGCTTGTATGAGTGTTGAGGCAAGGCCTAGGTATGTGTGACGCAGTTAAAATATTAAGGCATGTGGGCCCCTGAAATGGCGGCTGCCTGACCTGTGAAGTGTGACAATGGGATGTGAGGTAACTGCGCTGGCGTTGTACACCGTGGCGGTAGGCGGTCGAAGACCGTGGCGCAATGCTGCATTGGTTAACATTGAACTCTATGGGTCCCAGGAGCCAATGACGATGTGCGCCGGCGGTCGCGGTACGCACCGCCGCGGACGTGACCGCCATTTTCTATCTGCTTAATTACTCGATACCTGATCTTCGACAGGAGAGGACCTACACTGCAAGTGCTGCTGTGACCTCGGTCTGGAAGAGACAATGGCTCAAGCGACTGGGGAAAGGGCCCCCGCCTTCACCACTGAGGAATTGGAGAAACTAGTGGATGGGGTCCTCCCCCAGTACGCGCAACTCTACGGTCCTCCAGACAAACAGGTAAATACACTGGGAGCATGCTGTATGGGCTATGCCTGTGTGGAGTGGGGTGGATGAAAGTTGGGGGTGAGGGGGGGTCGAGATTGAGGCGTGCATGAAACGACGGTGATTGCATGTGCCACATGGCAAGGGTAGGGATGGGGGCCACTCACATTGACGGTGCAGAAGGTAATGACTTCTCTTCTCCCTCCGTACTTTTCATATAGGTCAGCGCCCACCAGAAGGTAGATATTTGGCGTGCCATCGCCAAGGACGTCCGGACCCTGGGGGTCCACCGCAGACGGGGCACCCACTGCCGAAAGAGATGGGAGGACATCCGCCGCTGGAGCAGGAAGACGGCGGAGGCTCAGCTGGGGATGGCCTCCCAACGTGGGAGGGGTGCCAGTCGGACTTTGACCCCCCTGATGTCCCGGATCCTGGCGGTGGCCTACCCCGAATAGGATGGGCGCATGAGGGCATCACAGCAGACACAAGGGGGTGAGTACACTCTCATTCTGCTGACTATGCGCGTAGTGGAGGTGTCTGGGTGGGGGAGGAGGGCTGTGGGTCTCCCTAGGCCAGGGCAAATTCTGTAGGCTAGGCCCCTCCGTAAGGCATGGCCCTGTGCCCCCGCCCTGCACCTCTGTAGGGTGCCAAGTACAGGAGATCATGGCCCTGTGTCATCTATGTGTGCGGATGTCGTCCATAGGCTTGTAGGCTATGTCCCAGGGATTGAGTAGTCGACCCCAAGTGCGCGGCGTAGTGCAGGGGGCTTCTGTGTCTGTCCTGTCCGCCAACGGTGTCGCCAATGCATGCACTCAACATGTCTTTATTTTGTTTCCCCCCCTTTTTTGTGGTCTTTCTGTTCATGTGTGCATTAGCATCATCAGGCGGAGGAGAAGTGGCACCGGAGCATGAGGGAGCTGCATCCCACATGGCCATGGAGGGCCACACCACGGAGTCTGAGTTCACCAGTGGGACGGAGGGCGAGGGGAGCTCCACAGCGGGGACTCGTGCCGACAACAGTGACACCGACTCGTCCTCTGAAGGGTGCTCCCTTGTGGTGGCGGCAACATCTGTGGCCACCCCAACAACAGGTACATCCGCCACCCCCCGCACCAGCACCGCCCTCCCAGCAGCCCCACAGCGTTTGTTCCGTGCCCGCACACCCAGGAAGGTGGGCATCTCCTCTGCCCCAGGCACCTCAGGCCCTGCCCCAGTTACCCCTGCTGCCCTCAGTGAGGAGGTCATTGACCTCCTGAGGACGCTCACTGTTGGGCAGTCTACCATTTTGAATGCCATCCAGGGTGTAGAAAGGGAAGTGCACCAGAGCAATGCATACCTGGAGGGCATTCATTCTGGTCAGGCGGCCCTTCAGCGATCGTTCCAGACTCTGGCCTCAGCACTGATGGCAGCCATTGTCCCTGTGTCTAGCCTCCCCCCTCCAACTTCCTCCACCCATTCCCTATCACCTGTACCTCTGCCTATCCCAGGGACACCATCAGACCAGCCTGCACACACCTCAACACCCAAGGGGGGCTCAGCCAGACATAAGCACCACACATCCCACAGGCAGTCACACAAGCATCATACCCATACCCCCGGAGAAACACCCGAAGATAGGCAGTGGCCGGCGGGAGAGGCAGATGACATCAGGCACCAAAACCCCGACCAGGCCTCCGCCAGGGAGTGTGGAGACAGCTGCCACACCGGGCAAGGTGGGGAAGGGCCATAGGCGAACTGGGAAGGCTGGGAAGGGCAGCACGGCCGACACCACCGCCATCAGCCCAGCTGCCCAGGAGTGGCCCACCAGCCCCATCCCATGTGGGCAGGACCCCACCAACAGGCCCGGCCCAGCTGCCCAAGAGGACACCGCCAGCCACAAGTCAGGTGGGAAATGAGCACCCCGCCATGGCCGGGGCCGCTGACCTGCCCACTTCCATCTCAAGCACCGCTGAACTGGGCACCGCCGTATCAAGCACCGCTGAACTGGGCACCGCCGTCTCAAGCACCGCTGAACTGGGCCCTTCATCTCAAGCACCGCTGAACTGGGCACCGCCGTCTCAAGCACCGCTGAACTGGGCACCGCCGTCTCAAGCACCGCTGAACTGGGCCCTTCATCTCAAGCACCGCTGAACTGGGCACCACCGTCTCAAGCACCGCTGAACTGGGCACCACCGTCTCAAGCACCGCTGAACTGGGCCCTTCATCTCAAGCACCGCTGAACTGGGCACCGCCGTCTCAAGCACCGCTGAACTGGGCACCGCCGTTTCAAGCACTGCTGAACTGGGCCCTTCATCTCAAGCACCGCTGAACTGGGCACCGCCGTCTCAAGCACCGCTGAACTGGGCCCTTCATCTCAAGCACCGCTGAACTGGGCCCTTCATCTCAGCAACGCTGAACTGGGCACCGCCATCTCAAGCACCACTGAACTGGGCCCTTCATCTCAAGCACCGCTGAACTGGGCCCTTCATCTCAAGCACCGCTGAACTGGGCCCTTCATCTCAAGCACCGCTGGCCCATGAGCGGCAGGGGCTGGGCCGCATCTGTGTCGGGCAGGCCTGCACGAAGCACTCTGGGCACCAGGCCCCCTCCAGAAGCAGTGGAGACATGCATCCACTACCTCTGTCCTGCACAGGATGAAGCACTCTGGGCAGCAGGCCCCCTCCAGAACCAGTGGAGATTTACATCCACTACCTCATTCCTTGGCAGGATGAAGCACTCTGGGCACCAGGCCCCCTCCAGAAGCAGTGGAGACATGCATCCACTACCTCTGTCCTGCACAGGATGAAGCACTCTGGGCACCAGGCCCCCTCCAGAACCAGTGGAGACTGTTATCGACTTGAGAGACTGTGGCTTTGCACTCCCCAGGATTGAACAGTGGGCAGCCCACCCACTGTATAGACTTGTGAGACTGTGGCTTTGCACACCCCAGGATTGAGCAGTGGGCAGCCCACCCACTGTATAGACTTGTGAGACTGTGGCTTTGCACTCCCCAGGATTGAACAGTGGGCATGGAGGCCCCTCGTGGATCTGGCGTCGTGCACTCATCCGGCTGAGGTGCTCCCCCTTCCCTTCCTCCTGAGGTGCCTGTAGTTTTGCCATCTGATGCCCCTGCAGTGTTCTCTCCGTTGGAGTCAGGTATCCTGTGTGGGCTTTGCCCATGTGATTTGGCCCGAGTGGTCCACGGACAATGCCTGCTACAATGCTCGGACTTGTACATTACTGTATTTATTATTGTGTTTTGGTGTAAATATTTAAATAGGTAGTTTTTTGATATATGCAAATGTTTCAAACTAATTCCTTTTGTCTTTGCATTCTTCCAGGGTGTTTGGGGGTGTAACTGTGATGTTTTGCTATGCATTGATGTGTGTGTTGTAGTGGGTGAGGGTGGGGGTGGGTGTGTCGCGTATGTGTGTCCCCGTAATTTTTTGCCTCCCCCCTCCCCTGTGTCGTAGGTTCAGTACTCACCGTTGTCTTCTGCGCCGGCGTTCGTACTCCTGGTACAGGAGCAGGAATACTATTGCTGGGAGTATGTGAAGTTCCGGTTCCATGCTGTCCTGGGTCCTCGTGGGGTGTATTGAGGTGAGCGTTTTCTCTTCGGTATAGCGGTTTCCGCCGTGTTTTTATCTGCGGTGCTACCGCCCCGGAAAAGGTGGCGGATTGGTGGGTTGTGATACTGTGGGCGGTACATTGACTCCTGCCTGTCTGTTGGCGGTGACTGGCGTGCTGTTTGTTGGTTCCACCGTGGCGGTCGGTGTGTTAAAGTGGCGGCTTCTGTTGGCGGTTAGCGCCACGGTCGGAATGCCATTTTTTTTGCCGCCAGCCTGTTGGCGGTTTAGCTGCTGCTTTAACGCCGACCGCCAGGGTTGGAATGACCCCCTTTGTATTGCTTTTACAGTAATATTTCAATTCTAAGACACTTGATATCACTTTTCAGTGATATCCCTACATTTGCTTATTTCATCTTTAATCGTTTTGACCTGCATTTATCCAGATAAATATTATATATTTTTCTATATTTTTGTGGTGCTATGTTGTGTTATTGTATGATTTATTGCACAAATGCTTTACACATTGCCTTCTAAGTTAAGCCTGACTGCTCAGTGCCAAGCTACCAGAGGGAGGGCACAGGATAATTTGGATTGTGTGTGACTTACCCTGACTAGAGTGAGGGTCCTTGCTTGGTCGATGGTAACCTGACTGCCAACCAAAGACCCAATTTCTAACAGGAAGGCACTGTGTTATCTCCCTATTTTTTATAACCTCAGTGTATTCGCTTGAAATGTCTTTAACTTCCAGGGGGTACGAAGGCCTATGTCTAATCTTGTTGTCTTTTTTGTAAACTGCAACACGCTACATTTTCCGCATGGGTAGTAGCCTAATAGTGGTGGTAAATGCCATAGTGTGGATTGTGTGAATGTAGGTCCTTTTTCCTGAGGACATGTGTGGACTATCATATCTCGGATGCTTTTTTGCTTTCTTAACCCCTTAGCTGCTGGGCCTTTCCCCCCCCCCAGTGCTGAGCCCTTTTTTGGCTATTTGGGGTAGTTCGCGCTTAGGGCTTCATAACTTTTTGTCCACATAAGCTAACCACGCCAAATTTGCGTCCTTTTTTTCCAACATCCTAGGGATTCTAATGGTACCCAGAGTTGGTGGTTTCCCCTGGAGGAGACCAAGAAAATAGCCAAAATACAGTGAAAATTTAGTTTTTTCCAAAAAAATTGGAAAAAAGGGCTGCCGAAGAAGGCTTGTGGTTTTTTCCCTGAAAATGCCATCAACAAAGGGTTTCTGGTGCTGAAATCACTATCTTCCCACCTTTCAGGAACGGGCAGACTTGAATCAGAAAACCAAATTTTTCAACACAAATTTGGCATTTTACTGGGACATACCCCATTTCTACTATATTTGGTGCTTTCAGCCTCCTTCCAGTTAGTGACAGGAATGGGTGTGAAACCAATGCTGGATCCCGGAATGCTAAACATTTCTGAAAACTAGACAAAATTCTGAATTCAGCAAGGGGTCATTTGTGTAGATCCTACAAGGTTTCCTACAGAAAATAACAGCTGAAATAAAAAAATATTGAAATTGAGCTGAAAACAACAGCCATTTTTCTTTATGTTTTACTCTGTAACTTTTTCCTGCGATGTCAGATTTCTGAAAGCAATATACCGTTTTGTCTGCTGGACTCTTCTAGTTGCGGGGATATAAAGGGCTTGTAGGTTCATCAAGATCCCTAGGTACCCAGAGCCAATAAATGAGCTGCACCCTGCAGTTGGTTTTCATTCTATACTGGGTATACAGCAATTCATTTGCTGAAATATGAAGAGTGAAAAAGAGGTATCAAGAAAACCTTTGCATTTCCAAAATGGGATCAAGATAAGGTTTTGAGGAGCAGTGGTTATTTGCACATCGCTGAATTCCGAGGTGCCCATACTAGCATGTGAATTGCAGGGCATTTCTCAAATAGACGTCTTTTTTACACACTCTCTTATATTTGGAAGGAAAAAATGTAGAGAAAGATAAGGGGCAATAACACTTGTTTTGCTATTCTGTGTTCCCCCAAGTCTCCCGATAAAAATGATACCTCACTTGTGTGGGTAGGCCTAGTGCCCGCGACAGGAAATGCCCCAAAACACAACATGGACACATCCTATTTTTTTTATAGAAAACACAGCTGTTTTTTCCAAAGTGCCTACCTGTAGATTTTGGCCTCTAGCTCAGCCGGCACATAGGGAAACCTACCAAACCTGTGCATTTCTGAAAACTAGAGACCTAGGGGAATCCAAGGAGGGGTGACTCGCGGGGCTCGGACCAGGTTCTGTTACCCAGAATCCTTTGCAAACCTCAAAAAGTGGCTAAAAAAACAAGTTTTCCTCACATTTCGGTGACAGAAAGTTCTGGAATCTGAGAGGAGCCACAAATTTTCTTCCACCCGGCGTTCCCGCAAGTCTCCCGATAAAAATGATACCTCACTTGTGTGGGTAGGCCTAGCGCCCGCGACAGGAAACGCCCCAAAGCGCAACGTGGACACATCCAAATTTTTGGAAGAAAACAGAGGTGTTTTTTGAGAAGTGCCTACCTGTAGATTTTGGCCTCTAGCTCAGCCGGCACCTAGGGAAACCCACCAAACCTGTGCATTTCTGAAAACTAGAGACCTAGGGGAATCCAAGGAGGGGTGACTTGCGGGGCTCGGACCAGGTTCTGTTACCCAGAATCCTTTGCAAACCTCAAAAAGTGGCTAAAAAAACAAGTTTTCCTCACATTTCGGTGACAGAAAGTTCTGGAATCTGAGAGGAGCCACAAATTTCCTTCCACCCGGCGTTCCCCTAAGTCTCCCGATAAAAATGATACCTCACTTGTGTGGGTAGGCCTAGCGCCCGCGACAGGAAATGCCCCAAAACAGAACGTGGACACATCACATTTTTTCATAGAAAACAGTGCCTACCTGTGGATTTTGGCCTCTAGCTCAGCCGGCACCTGGGGAAACCTAGCAAACCAGCACATTTTTGAAAACTAGAAACCCAGGGGAATCCAAGATGAGGTGACTTGTGGGGCTCGGACCAGGTTCTGTTACCCAGAATCCTTTGCAAACCTCAAAATGTGGCTAAAATACCACGTTTTCCTCACATTTCGGTGACAGAAAGTTCTGGAATCTGAGAGGAGCCACAAATGTCCTTCCACCCAGCGTTCCCCCAAGTCTCCCGATAAATATGATACCTCACTTGTGTGGTTAGGCCTGGTGCCTGCGACAGGAATAGATCACACAACGGTCAATGTTGGTCCTTACGTGAGGCAGCTGTTGACCCTGGGGTGATCCATTCCTGACACAGGCACTAGGTGTAGGCACTCAAGTGGGGTAGTGTTTTTATCAGGACAGGTGAGGAGTCACTGGGTGGTAGGAATGTTGTGGATCCCAGCATATTCCTGTAGTTTGTGTGACAGAAATGCGAGAAAAATAGAGTTTTTTTTCAACATTTCAGCTTTGCAGGGTATTCTGGGCAAGAAAACTTTGGGGAATCCACACAAGTCACACCTCTGTGGACTCCCCCGAATGTCTAGTTTCCAGAAATGTTTGGGTTTAGTGTGTTTCTCTATATGGCCGCCGAATCCAGGACCAAAAACACAGGTGCCTGCCTTACAAAACCAGTTTGTTTTGCCATAGACAATTTTGATGTCTCCACAATATGATTTGGGTGGTGGAATTTGGGGCTGAACTAAATTGGTGAGCTCCCAAGAGAGCACTCTCTCTCTGCTTGCCGCCACATTCACCTGCTCTCTGGGTTGGCCTAACCCACTATTACCCAGTTGCACGAACAGCTTGCGAAGGGACAGCAGGACTGTCCTCATCACCTCCCTCAAAATGTACTGGAAGAGGAGTTTTCGAATGGGACTCCTCTGACTGAAAAATCACTCCCAGAGTCTGCGCCATTGTCCTATCCCTCAGATGCTGTCTCAGTATCTGATGTCTCAGTCTCTGATCCTATGTCAGAGCGGTCCTCTATAACCCGAGTGCAGGCAGCAGTCATCCATCAAGATGCCATCTCTGCTATTGGTTAAACTGTTGCTCTAAAACACTAGCCTACGTAGACAGTCACAAAATCGATGGTGTGTGTGAGATACATGCAACAGTAGAGGCCACCTTACCTGCGCTTCTTCCCTCAATCAGCACTTACTTTCAAGACACTCAAAAAACACCTTGTCACATACCATTCGTCACAGTCTTTAGCACCTCCTGCGCCCAGTCCAACAATCATTTTTTTTTTTTTTTTAAATCTGTTTATTAAACTTAAAGACAAACAAGGTCTGGACATAGCAGTACATTGCATATATTTAGGTGAAAAGTCACCTATCTTCTATCGTTTGTACATTACACAGTATTGATACATTTCAGTGTACTTGCTTTCCATTAACATTCAATAACCAGTAACATTAGACATGCAGAATAGTATTCTTAGGTATGTCTTTTGACGTCCATAATGATAGTGGGGGCGTGAGGTTGTGCTGGTTCCGAGGGCTACAATTCTGTGAGTATTTTTTAGTGTAGAGGGATGGTTGTGCCATGAGACTGTCATTGGGTAAGTGTGGTGTGGGCTAGGCCTAGTGATGTAGTAGTTTGGGTCCATTCCTAGCAAATTCAGTTATTATGTGTAAATCTATGAATGGCGTATTTCAAGTTTATTAAAAGGTATGGTTCATGGGGGGTATTTGTCATCCCTAGATTCAATTCTAACTACAAAGAGATCCCAATTTTCAGTCCCACCTATTGTCTGACCACTATGCTGTGATTGCCTCAGAGTTTGAGCTTCCGCCAGTGTGTAATCATGTAGATCGCGTAGCCAGATAGAGTGTGGAGGGGCATTTGGGGCCTTCCAATGCGTGGCTATCAGGCGTTTGTATGTCACGAATGCTAAATCTACAAACTTGTGGGCGTGCTTATCTTTTTTTTCCCGGAATCGTATATTAAGTAAACAGGATTCTGGAGTCTGGGTAAGCTGTTGGCCTGATAGGTCTTTGGTTGTGTTGACGATTTGATTCCAGCCATTATTGATCGTGCGACACTCCCAGACCATATGGAAGAAGGTCGCAGCGGGGGCAGCGCATCTTGGACATATGGGGTTAGCTCCTGGATATATTTTATGAATATGAGCTGGGGAGAGATAAGCCTGGTGCAGATAATTAAATTGCGTATATCTTAGTCTAAAGTTACGTGATACAGACTTGATCGAGGTTAGGGCTGTGTCCCAGGATTTTTGTGTTATTGGTGTAGGAAGAGCGGAATCCCAGCGGAGTTTGACCTGGGTTAGAGCTTTACAGCTTCTTGATAATAGAATTTTATATAATTTGGTAACAGTGTGTTTTGCCTCTCCCATAGAAAGTATTGCAGAAAGTAGGAGGGATTCATTTGGTTCGTTTTGACCACAGCCCCAAGTGTTGCGTAGGAGATTGTTAATGGCATTGAATGTCAGAAAATCCCGTGGTTGCACCGCCCCCGTAGCTGCCAGATCTGCAAACTTGATTGCTTTGGATTCGCTATATAGGTCTCCTGCATAAAGGGTATTAACCGTTCGTAAGTCATGATGAGAGGATAAGGTATGGAGGCCCGGGAGCTGAGATATTGGAATCAAGGGAGAGTAGGGGAGTGATGGCATTTTGCCTTGTACATATCTCTTCCAGCAATGTCTGGCAGAGCTAAGTAGAGGAGTATTATGTCGTAGATGAGGGAGACCTGTTAACAACCATGCCAATATCTGTGTAGGGGTTGTGTAACCCAGTATTGCTATAACCTCTGTGTTGGACGGCTCATTGAGCCATTTGGTGACCCATTGGAGTTGGGCTGCTGCATAATATAGCTCAAGGTTCGGCATACCTAGACCGCCTTCCTCTTGCGGATATTGCGTGGGGTTTAGAGCTACTCTACGCCTGTCCCTGCCCCAGAGTAAATCAGTTAGCAGAGAATGTGTTTTGTGGAAAAAAGAGCGCGGTAGGGCCAACGGGAGTGCCGAGAAATAATATAAAAATCTCGGTAGTATTAGCATCTTGACTATTGCTATCCGGCCCATGGGCGATAGAGGCAAGGAATTCCAAAATGCCAAAGAGCCCCGGGTGGAGCGGAGGAGCCTGTCTAGGTTACCTTCTCTTAGATCCGCTATAGAGTGATACACTTGGACACCCAGGTATTTGAAGGTTTGGTACGACCATGGTAATTGATGTATGGGGGATGATGTTTGTTGTTCAGGGGGCAAACCAATGAGGGGAAAGATACAGGATTTAGACCAGTTCACATGTAAGCAAGACACCAGAGCAAAGCTATCCAGTATATGCATTATCTTGGGCAGGGAGTCAGAGTGGTTGCGCAAGTATATCAGGGCATCATCTGCGTACAAAGAGATTATATGATGTGTTTCGAACTCCTTTATTCCCCATTTATGTGCATTCATCCTGAACTTGATTGCAAGTGGTTCCATATCTATTGCGAATAGCAATGGTGATAGTGGGCAGCCCTGTCTGGTTCCTCTGCACACAGGGAAGGCTTCCGACACTACCCGGCCGGTTTTGACACGGGCAGTTGGTTTGGAGTATAGTATTATGATCCAGTCAATGAAGCCGCTCCTGAATCCAAACATCTTAAGGGTAGTGAGTAGATATTCCCAGCCTAGCGTATCAAACGCCTTCTCAATGTCTAGTGACACAGTCACACTTTCTGGGTCAGTGGTGTTGTGCATGATACGAATTAGGCGCCTTATGTTAATAAAAGTGTTTCTACCCGGAATAAAACCCGACTGGTCTGGATGTATCAAGTCAGGTAGATGGGGGAGTAGTCTGTTTGCTAAGATTTTTCCCAGAAGTTTACAATCTGTGTTCAGCAAAGAGAGTGGTCTGTATGATCTGACGTCCAACGGGTCCCGACCTGGTTTTGGTAGAACCACTATTAATGCTTCCCTCATGGAGTCTGGTAATTGTTTTCTGTTGCGTGCTTCATTAAACACCTCTAGCAGAGGTTGCAACAGGTGAGTACTTTGCGAGTTATAATATTCTGGCGGTAGACCATCTGTGCCGGGGGTCTTGCCTCGTGCCATCTGAGAAAGGGCCAAGCGAAGTTCTTCAATAGTAATGGGGCCGTCTAGTATATCTGCGTTATTGACGATGCTCGAGTTTTGGGGAATCTGAGTTAAGAATTCTGCAAGTTGCTGTTCTGTGGGAGGTGTAGAAGATTGGTATAACGTATAATAATATGAGAAAAAGGCCTGGTTAATATCAGTTTGAGTGTTGACCACTCTCCCTGTTTGTAGTTTGATAGCTCCTATCGGTGATGATTGCGGTGATTGGCGCACCAGCCACGCTAATAGTTTGCCCGATCTGTCCCCCTCAGCATGTTGTCTCATTTTAAAGTGTCTATAATTGTGTTTACCAAGGCTGTCGTCCGTTTCTCTATATTTTGCTTTCAGTGATATAAGTGTTTCTGGTGATGAATTATTTGTTGAGACTTCAATCTCTGCTTTATGTATTTTGGCCTCCAATTTGAATAATTCTGAGGACAGCATTTTCTTAATGCCCACCGATGCCGCCAGGCAGTATCCCCTGACTACTACTTTATGGGCATCCCATTCGATAGCTCGGGTTGATGTTGTATTTTTGTTTAGAGAAAAATAGGTTGTTAGGCATGTGGTCAATTCTGTGTTAAAGGGGGGATCCGTCAAGGCGTCTGGCTGTAGACGCCATGTTGGAATGCGGGCGTGAATATATCCCCACATCAGTATGGAGTAGTGTGGATTATGGTCTGATATGGTGCGTGCCAGGTAACTAGATGTAATTACCTTTGGGATTATGTTAGATGTAGCGAAGAACATGTCTAGTCTAGTATAGAGTTTGTGTACTGGTGAATAAAATGAGTTCTCGCGTAGTGTGGGGTGAGAAGTTCTCCATATTTCAGTGAGCATGTTATTAGCAGCCCATTCTATCAGGTCAAGCGATGCTCGTTTAGCCGGGGCACGTTCCAATGGGGGGATAGAACAGTCTTTTAAAATATCCAAGACACAGTTAAAGTCTCCCCCCTATATGGCATCTATTGCAGGGTCGCTGAGCATGCTACTGCCTATTGTTCCTAGAAAGTCGCGTTGATTTGTATTAGGAACATATAAGGTTATCAAGGCTAATGGAATGCCATCTAGGGTACCTTCTAAAACTACATACCGTCCATTTGAGTCGCACTGTTTGTGGGACACAGTATACGGAACCCCGGGGGCTATCCATATTACAGTACCTCTGGCATATGACGAGAAGGTGGTCCCATATAATTGTCCTTTCCACTTTGTTTTAGTTAATACCAGTAGGGATTTATCTAAATGGGTCTCCTGTAACATGGCTATGTGTATCTGGTGCCTCCTGAGATATGTGTAAATCCGTTGTCTTTTGCTTGCGGAAGCCATGCCCTTTACATTCCATGTTAAGGCTTTATATTGCGTAGTATATTGTTTATTTTGTGATGCCATAGGGTTTGAGTAAAATATTCTGAGGGGATATCGCTCAGGATTGTGTAAGCCCAAATTTTCTTTGTTGTTTGGTATCTATACCCAACAACTAGCCTTCTAGCTACTGAAATGTGTGCCCTGTTCCTAGGGTTTACATTATGGTGTGACGCTCTATAATTATTGCATGTCGCTATACATAATAACCAAACTTTCCATTCAACTATGACTACTAGATCCGCTATGTTTAACGACAATAGCAGGAGAGGTAAAAACAAGGGGATAGACAAACTTGTCTGCTTGGGATAACAGTCTATATAGTGTGGAGGGTGTTCCATGGTTACGGGTATTGGAGTGATTTTAGAGCCGGCCTATTTTGCATATATAGGTATCATTGCCAGGGACGAGTGGCGGCGGGTCGGACACACAGGCCAGAGAAAGTATCCACATAATTGTAAACGACTACACTGGCTAAACAGCAACAGCTAAAGACATGGTATCCTGTATATGGGATCAGGTATTTAACAAATGTCGTCTGCTGTTCTTGGGGTGAGGTTTGGGCCCCTCTCAGTTTCCGTTGAGTCAGAATTTAACTCTAGATCAGGTTCAGCTTCTGATTGTTCAGAAAGAGATGTTGGTGATACGTTGGCAAAACGCTGCGCAGACTGCAGTAGTAGCGATCTTTCTACTCATGATTGTTCAGGGGAAGGTTTGTTACCTTGCTTACTGCGAGGATTACGTTTGTTTCTCGGGGGCAGGCTTTTGACATTAGGAGATAGAGGATCAGCTAGTCCTTTTGCGTGAAGCCATGTCCATGCATCCTCAGGAGTAGTGAAGAATAGGGTACGAGTGACGTCTTGTACTCGGAGTTTAGCGGGGAACAGCAAGGAGTATTTAATATTGTGTTCTCTGAGACGTTCTTTGACCCGGTAGAATGAGTTTCGTTTTTTTTGTACCTCAACTGTGAAGTCCGGATAGGCGGTTATTTGCGTGTTCTCAAAGTGAATTGGGTTTAATTTCCGGAATAATTGTAATATGAGGTCTCTGTTGCGGTAGTTCAATAGTTTTGCTATGAGGGGACGTGGATAGGCGCCCGGTGGAGGGGGTCTGCCCGGAATCCTGTGAGCTCGTTCTATTGAAAAGAACTTTGGGACGTTATTCTTCAACACCGTTTCAGTCAGCCATTTTTCGATAAAGAGTTCTGTATTTGGGCCTTCGATGTGCTCTGGAAATCCTACAAACCGGATGTTGTTTCGTCGCGACCTGCCTTCGGCTTCTTCGGCTCGTCACTTAAGTGTCTCCACTTCTGTTGTTATGGCGCTTAATTGGGATTTAACTTCTAAAATGGTTGGTTTGAGGTGCGACGTATCCTTTTCGAGTTCGCCGACCTTTTCAGCTAGCGCCTGCTGATCTGTACGAAGCAGGTTAACATCTTCTGTAATTGAGCCAATTCTTGCTTCCAGAGTTGTTTTAGTTTCCAATATGGCTTGCAGCACTTTTTCGAATTGTGCTGAGTGCGTTTGCAATGTCTCTTCCATTTTCTGAAGGGTTTGGCATGTGTCTGTGGCACCAGGTGCTAGAGGCGGGTTAGTTGGACCCATGTTTTCTGGGGGTGCACGTGGGGTCTTTGGTTTTCCCATCAGATGGTTCATGTTTAAAGGTATTGCCAAGCTCCGGAATCAGCGTTGCACTATTTTAGTTTTATCACAGAGGCTAAGTGCTGCAGCGTCAGCGGCACATCACCTACGTTGCATAAGCGCTGAGCCACGGCGCAGAGTCTGCAAACGACGAGTGGTCTCCATCTTTCGCTATGTTACGCATTCGCCGGCCGGGACTACAAAGGGCTGATCCTATTTCCGCCAACTTCTGTGCCGTTTTGGTGTCGGCTCCTTTTCAGCCTATCTACTAGGCACTGTTTTTCTTAGTTTGCTCCTATTATGTTGATCAGGCTTGCTCTCTCTCTCAAGTTTCTTCAATCTACTATAGTTAAATCAAGTTGTTTTTGGCCCCTTAGTAGCGGTGTTACTATGTGACTAGCGGTTTTTCCAGGCGTTTATTCTATCAGCCAGGGACGCATCCGATCTCTAAAGGAATAAAAGAGGTCTATAGAGCACTCTATTCATACTGTCCAGATTCCCTCCGTCGGGCGCGCACCGGGACGGGAGCCCCAGGGATTCGCACCTACCGCCTCTTGGGATCCCTGTAGTCAGCACGGTTCTCGCCGCCTTTGTTTTTCAATTCAGGAGCACTCGAGTGCTTCTCAGCGTGGCCTCGCTGTAGTAGAGGGCGCCGCGAGCGTCTCTCGGGACTATCGCGGGTTAGATTTCTGCGGTGGCTCCCTCAGGCCCATATGCGTTGCCGCCTCTGCGTCATTGGTTCCCTGTCTGGTGAGAAATGGTTTTCATCTCCATGGTGGGCCTGGACGATTTTTTCTGCAGTATCTCGCTTTTGCTACTATTTTGGAGTTCTGTATCCTTATAGCCAGCGCAGCTCCTACCGCCGCGTTTTTTCGGGCCTCAGGCGCTCGGGGATTACACAGCTCGATCGCGCGGCAAGAAAGGGTGGCACAAGCGTCTCTCAGTTCTGGTGTGCGTTATGCGTTTTGGGCGGTTCCCTCTGGTCTGCATATGGTGCCCCTCGTGATCCGATTTTAAAAATCTTGCACTTACTATTTCGCGGGAGCTCCGCGTTATACAGGCAGCGCGATTCCGGCTGGCTTAGCTTTTCAGTTTTGAAGCTCACGGTGCTTCACGTCGTGTTCGCGCGTCGCGGCAGGGCGCTGCCGGCATCCCACGGGCCCGGCGCGGATCACTCGTCCCGGGCAGCTCCCCTAGGTCCGTGCCCGACACCGCCGCCGCTCCGTCGACTCCGCAGTTAGGAGGGGGTGTTTTTTTAGCTCCGCTGCGGGTCAAAGCATCTCTTTGCAGGATCTTGATTATAGGCCGGGTCGGAGCTGTGAATTATACGTCCGACCCGGTCGCCATCTTGGACACGCCCCCCCAGTCCCACAATCATTATTGGTGCTCCCACTCCCTCCTCCTCGGATTCCCTCATTACCACCCAGCAAAAGTGCCCTTCATCTCTCCATAGACTTTACTAATGTACTCAGCTATTTACATAAAATACAGATGTGCTCTTTGCAGTAGGCATATAAACCTTCTGCGCTTCTTTATGGCACTAAAACTGCCACTA
The DNA here is from genome assembly GCF_031143425.1 of Pleurodeles waltl. NCBI lineage: Eukaryota > Metazoa > Chordata > Amphibia > Caudata > Salamandridae > Pleurodeles > Pleurodeles waltl. The sequence goes on from NC_090441.1 coordinate 170,810,255, forward strand.
GACAAGTCGGACCCTTTTCCCCCCAGGGAAACCACACACATATTGACAAAAGTGATGTATATATGACAGCCAACCACCTGAAACTCAACTCAAGCAAAACCGAAATAATCCTCTTTGGCCCACACAAAAACACCTGGGACCCCCCATGGTGGCCCACCACGCTAGGCCCTGCACCCACCCCCGCCAACTACGCACGCAACCTCAGCATCATCCTAGACTCCTCCCTCTCTATGACCCAACAAATCAACGCTCTTACCTCCTCATGCTTCAACAAACTCCGTATACTGAAAAACATTCAAATGGATCCCCACAGAGACCAGAATAAATGTCACTCACGCACTCATCAGCAGCAGGCTTGATTACAGAAACGCCCTCTACGCCGGCACCACTCTAAAACTCAAGTGCAAACTACACGCATCCAGAACTCAGCAGCACGACTCATCCTCGACCTCCGCCGACACGAACACATCTCTCCACACCTCAAATCCCTCCACTGGCTCCCCATTGACAAAAGGATCACCTTCAAGATCCTCATCCTCGCACACAAATCACTCCACAACACAGGCCCTGCCTACCTCAACGAGAGTCACCTTCCACACCCCCACACGAAACGTCCGCTCAGCTGACCTCTCTCTCGCCTCTGTCCCCCGCATCAAACACACCACCACCGGGGGCAGATCCTTCTCCTACATTGCACCCAAAACCTGGAACGCACTCACAACCCACATTCGCAAGACCCAAAACCTACTTCTTTTCAGGAAGGGCCTCAAAACCTGGCTTTTGGAACAGTGAACCTCCTAGCCCCTTTCCCTCCCCCCGTTCCCCCCCCCCCAGCGCCTTGAGACCCTCACAGGTGAGTAGCACGCTTTATAAATCTCTTTGATACAGATCTACCTATATATATATATATATATATATATAAATATATATATATATATATATATATATATCTACATAGATATATCTATAGGTATATCCATGTACCTAGATATATCTATCTACATAGATATATATATATAGATATATACATATATTTTTTTTTAGTTGTTGTATGGTTTCCTTGGGGGCCAAAATGGCCCCCAGGGAAACCCTACAACATCTAAAAAAAAAATTGCCCCCACAGGGGGTCACCCTGCCCACTGGCGACCCCCTGTTATTTCATTTTTTTTTTTTTTTTTGTTTTCCCCAAAAAGTGAAATCCCTGCGATCGGGGGCCAGGAAACCGTTTCAGAAGGCCTCGTAAGAAAGGGGAGACTCTCCCCTTTCTTACGAGGCCTTCTGAAACTGTTTCTGGCCCCCGATCGCAACAGCTGCGATCGGGGGCCAGGAAACACTTTCAGGAAGGCCTCGTAAGAAAGGGGACACTCTCCTCTTTCTTACGAGGCCTTCCCGAACGTGTAAAAGGCCGTTTTCCCCATGAAAGCAGGAAGCGGCCGCAAGGCTGCTTCCTGCTTTCATGGGGAAAACACCTTTGCAACGTCAGCGCGCCGTGACGTCACAAAGGGGCGGGTGGTGGGCGGGGGGAGACACGGTAGCTTCCGTGTCTCCCGGGGGGGGAGTAAAAAAAAAAAAAAAAAAATCCTCGGGTGCGACGCACCCGAGGATTTATTAATGCCCTTCCTGGTGTCGGCCACTGGTCGTGACCCTCACCAGGGAGGGTGTGTGGGCGTCGGCCAGTGGCCGACGCCCGCACCTAAGAGGTTAAAAGCATGTAGTGATTGGTGGAAAGGAAGGCCCCTGATGTTAGTATTTTCTAATCCTCCCTAATTATCTTAGGAAAGAAGTATAAAAGATTAAATGGAAGCAAGTGAAAAGGGGTGAGATATAGAAAACAGCCCCATCCCAGCACCAGTCTTGATTTTCATTTTATTGCAGAGAGATTGTCTGCCGTATTTCTTATACTGAGCAACAAGGGCCAGCAGCTGGACACTCCAGAACTTTGAGAGCTTAGCTGCACTTTTCTCTGTATGCTACACTGTGTGAAAGGAGACGTTTGACACATCAGTTGTGGCACTGTACCTGTCATATGTCGATGGCTTGCTTGTTTAGTGATCTACCTGGTAAAAAATGACCCGGGGGCAGCCCACCCTTCACCTACCATGGAATCCTCCCCTTGCCAACGATAAACCCTACAGTCAACGCAAAGATTAGAATGCTACAAGGTACCACCATTCTGAGGTTGAATTGCTGGCACACATATGAAAGCCTACAACATCATCACAGAAAAACTTCATGGACATTGCAAGGTGACTGACCTTCCCCATGCCCCACCAACCTAGGTGCAAGATTAGGCCATGTAGTAGCTCTCTGGTGAATAATTGTGGGAACTCACGATTAGCCCTAAAGTCAATTTGATGAAACATATGTTGGTTGTTTCTGGTATTTCTATTGTGTATGGCTGTATTAACTATGACTAACATTCCAATGTAGAATCAAGTTGAATTCACACCTAAGACTTCGGTGGAGCAATACCTTTAAAATACTCTGTTGATGTATTTGAACACACAGTTCTTCTGCCACTGTACTAACTGTATCACATGTTCAGCTGTATTTCACCATCTCAGGGATGCATATATATCTACGTGGTCTACTTAAGTTTTAAAGTTTTGCGAATAGTTTTTTCTAACTTTTGATCTGCATTGGTTATACTATTCATACAATATTGTTGTGTGCTCCAAACTTGTTGGATTTTTCACCTGCCATATTTCGAGTGTATGCTTTGATGGCTTCTTTTTAACTGTGTATCAAGATATATCCTGGTGGTGAGGGACAATAAAAAAAGACAGGCATTTTCAATGCAACGGGTCTCACATTTGTTCAAGTTAGAGCTATTAGCGTTGTAAAGCAAAAAAAAATGCAGTGCGATCGCGCTATGTAAAATGCAGCGCGATCGCGCTACGTGGAAAATAAACAGATAAAGTAGTCCGGACTCCAGGCTGAAAACATCGAGCCTCGTATGTTTTTGGTACTTTACCGGTGCTGTGTAGGTGGGCTAAACACCGGAAAAGGCACGACGTATGCATGCCTTTCACAAATGAAGCAAGTGGATTTTAAAAGGCAAGCCCACGAACCAATGTAGGTGACTGACGTGGCAAAGGCGTGGTTTCAAGCCCAAAGAGAGATTACAGAATGGACGGAGCACTTTGTGCTCGCCCATAAAAAATGACACCAACACCATGGGAGAAAACCTCCATGGTGTGAGGTCATTAGTGTTTGGTTTTCAAATACAAACATCTGCTTTAAGAGTTTAAAAAAAATTGGGAAAATCAGACCTTTGACCATCATGTTTGATGGAGCTTTCCGTCATGCTTTTCCTACATTGACAGGAACCTCCATGATGGCGGTTCCTGCCAATGTGTATAGATGTCCATGGGGCCGGCAGATATCTCTAAATTTAGTGGGCGGAGTAAAGGTAGTCTGGCTGAAGTAAAGTCCTCCAATACCCCGCCTGCCTTTATTCCATCCGCCAAACCCATATCAGGCCCTCTGTCTAGAGTGGCACAGTTGGTGAAAATCAATGAGTTGGAATACTTTAATCCCACCACCTTTTGGGGGTTTGACTGCAGTAGTATGCCTGGGACTGGTGCAGCTTTCCAAGCCTACTACTGCCAATGATTGTTAATTCTAAAAAGTAGTAAATATGTAGCCTTTCAACAGTACTTATATGGATGCAGATTTACTACTTTTAGGTAAACTGGTCACTATGAATATTTAAGTTTCTAATCCAAAAAAATAATAAATTAAAACCTCTTAATGAAATCAGGACAATGAGAAAAAACAGCACAGACATAGCCGATCCGACTCAGGTCAGACTACCAAGACAAGATTGCATTTATTTGCCAGTTGTAATACCCCCAAAATTGCCCCCTCTGCATCTACATCCCTGAGTTGTTGGGCAGCAGATACAAACATTACACTATGCAAGTCTCTGACGTAGTGAGAACCAAGGTTGCTGTTGCTTTCAGTATGTTTTGGGTGTGGGTTTTGTTGTCTTAAGGTGGAGGGTGTTAGTGTGTTTATCTTCCTTTTAGAGGTAGATTAATTTATGGTTATTTTGTTGGCTAGGAAACTCATCAAGGATTTTACATCTGTTTGGCTTAGTAAATAGTTTTTCCTGTTCAAGAGACTTGTCAAAATAGCACTAACACAACAAATTTGGGATGCCCTGGTAATTAGACACCAATTTATCCCCAAGCTATGCTTGAATATGAAAGAGTCGGGGAGACACCTTTCCCATGCAACAGACACCAAACCAGAAGAGCTCAAGCTGGAAAAGAAAGAACTGAAGAATAAACAAAATACAGAAGTGAAAACATTTCCCGTGCTGCAGAATCCAGGTGTTCGGGACTGGGTGCTGGTGTCAAGGTATCCTACAGGGATGATGAGCAGGACGTCATGTGGCACAAGACCCAGCCATGTGCACAGAGAGGGATGTCAAGCGAGCCAGTGTGGGTACAATACACTGAGACTCTCCCTTCTGTGCTGCATCACATGTATGGGGTTTGTTTGGAAAGCGCTGCAACCATTTCCATATAAACAAGTATCATTGGATGTCTGGCAGACCCATAGATTTATTTCAATATAAAAGATGACTACTGCAATTCCGAGTCTGGATTTCTAAACTTTTGTAGAGAAAATCTGATATTTTATTATTAAACACCATGAGATTGATTTTATATTGGTTTGCTGTTCTACCAGAAGCAACAGGGACACTGGTGTATCGCAGTGATGCCAATGGAATATTAAAAGCCTGCTTAGCATGCCTGTGGTCCTCCAGGTCCTCCAAGGGAAATGAAGTGGAATCATCAGAGGCCAAAACAAGGATGATGCTCGGAAAGCGACAAAGGAAAGCACCAGGATGGAGCAGAAAGACTGGCTCAATGGGGTATGAAGCTGCAGAGAAATAAGCAAAGAGACATATTAATCTTAGGAATGGTTGACAAGAAGAACATAGCCAACAAAGGCAACAGCAGATGTGCATTTTGACTAAGTAGTTTGGAATACAACCTTTAGGATGGTTCCAGACACCAACATTGGTGGAAAAGATGTTAGGGATGCAAAATCTGTCTCCCTGTCTTTAATGAAATCACTGATTATCCCAGAATTAACTTGGAAAATGTGCATACCAAGTCAAGATAACCACGCAAAGCCCTTCAAGGCCATCAACCCAAAAGCCTGCATGCCTCAGGTTAGATGACCTCAAAGCAGAGGTGCGGATGTAGTACACCACCGCGTGAGTACCCTTTGGTCTGGCACCCACCCAGGAGGCCCGGGTTAGGATAGCTCTGCTGTCTGCATAGGCACCTATACCGATGCGCCACACATTTCCCATAGACACAGAATGGGTAAAACCTCTTGGTACATCAGGCCTGTAGGATGCTCTAATGCTCCTCTGTAGGGCTTGGGCAGCACACCTGTCGGAAATGCTCTCAAGGATAGCAGAGCTTCGGCTTTATTACTCTAGTGCAGAGCTTTAAGAAGGTGGCCCCTGGTATTCTTTAGACACGTCATAGGAATGTACAACGAAATCACATTTCCAGGTCCACAAAATGAGTAAGTTGCAGATTCCAAAAAGTTCGAACACACATTTATTACACCTATTTATGATTATTGTTTTGTGTTTTCAAGTTATGGGTACACACATTTTAAGAAAACTGGGCTGTTCTCTCGGCGTCTCCATGAAAAATTAACTGTTTTTTTTTTAGCAGTGAGGAGCATTGTGGTTAACTTTATAATCCTGCAAAGCAACTAAATGCAGATATATAGAATTTGTTTTCACCAACTTCCAAGCCTGTTGAAAGTGCGATAATAGGCAATATTTGACGACCTCTTAGAAAAAATGTAATAACAAACTGTGAAAACGTCTACAAGCAGAGAGTGAAAAGAGAGGTGAACACCTGCACCCGCACAGGGTTAATGGGAGTGCGTGCAGCCGTGGTGACCTACTAGCGCACGTGGTATTTGTGGCACCTGTGAAAACAAAGGAAGGACTCCCTCCTCGCTCCACATCTCACCACAAATACCTGCTCGGCCTGTTTGATCTGATGCGCAAATCCCTCAGCCAAAGACGGCTGTACACAGCAAGGGTTCCCTTTGTGAGAGTCTTAATGATTTAATCAAAAACCTAGCAGTCATTGGTGTCATTTAGGGGCTACCAGGGGTCGCAGATGCAACCCCTGGCTTGCCCATTGCGACCCCTGGCACTGTCATTGCGAATCCTGGCTTCAGAGGTGGCAAAATCAGAGCCAGGAGCACATGGGCAGCTCGTCCTTATGGACGTCGGTTGGGGCTCTTTTTGTTTTCTTTAATTTTTAATACACTAATACTTAATATTGTAGAATTACTCACTATTAGTATAATAAAAATGGAGTATAATTAGCTGGGCTATGGCCCTCTCTGCCAACTGAGGAAAGTAAAAAAATGCTTTTAAATAAATGTTGTGTGCGTGCTTGAGGGTGAGTGTTTACATAAGAATGTGTGTGTGCGTGTATGTGTAAGCATGTGAGTGAAGTTGGAGCTCAAAGGGCGTGTGATGTCACTTCCGCAACCCCAGGCATTTTGGCGAATTGACGTTCATGCTAATTTTGCATTAAGTCCTTCTTAGATTACTCCAAGTCAAACAGATGAGGGCTTTGAAATCAATAAATATGCCTTTCTCAGCTCTACCGCATCTTAGAGGAAACAGAAATGGGGAACCGTGCCCTGATGACCCCTTGCTGTTGAAACTCCATTTTACTCCAATTTTCAAACCATGCATTGACAAAGCCAACAGGTATCGCCTATGCGAGATCTATTGGCTTTGTCAATGTTTTTTGTTCAGCCGTGATGGACAACAGCGTGGCTGCTGTTCTGCATGGCTGAAAGTAAAAATAGAAATGATATGACGTGATCAATGCCAACTGCATCATAGCGCTGTTTTTTTTCCATTCAGCTAAACTGCACTACAGCTGAGCGGCTCTACAACATGGCTAAAAAAACACATTGATAAAGTCAAATAGATCTTGAGAAGGTAGGGCCTATTTGACTTTGGCAAATATTTTTTTTGTGGTGGGAGGGGTGTTGGTGGAACAGGACAAGCAACAACGGGTGGGAGGGGTGGAAGGTGGGTGATGGTGGGAGTAACGGGACAAGCAACAAGGGAGTGAGGGCGGATGGGGAAAGCATCTACTGCGGTGCAATAATGAGCAGGCAACAGAGGCGCAAGCAACGATGTGGGAGAGGGAAGCGGGACCGGAGAACTAAAAAACAACAGCCAAGTGACGAAGAAGAGGGAGGTAAGGGGAAGCATTGATTATGAAGCAAACAATGATGGACAAGAAATGACCTCAGGAGCAAACTGCAATGGCCAAGCAATGACACAAGAGGGGGGACTTCTAAAACAACAAATAACTACACAGATGAGAGAATGAGAAGAAAAAAAACTCTATCCCAGCGCGAGCAGTGAAAGGATACTAATAAAAAAAGCAAACAATACTTGGTCCATGCTCCACAGAAGGGAGAAACAAATAAAGATAGAGAAACCGGCATGCACTGACCAATCAGGAGTCAAGATATAAGAGTGACAATCAAGACAACGAATGATAAGCAATAGGTGGGCTCCATGCCCCCTTTGAGTAAACACAATGTCTTGCAAGCGACACTGCATGCGCTTTTTTCAGGCGAGACCTAATGAGGAAAATCCTTTTCCTAGAATAATTTGAGGACATTTGACCAAAAAGTTATTAGACAAATGGGACATGATGGATGATAAGAGATGACAAGACAGGGGGTAAGGATAAAAATAGGCAGAAGTAATGGAGAGTGTTTTTTCTACCAGGGTGCAGGCACAGATCCCAAGGTATGGAGAGAGGTATTCAGCTATAGGTTTGGAAGAAGTACCAGGGGATGTGTTGTTTTTTTAGGATATAGATAAAGTTAGAGGCGCTAGAGTGTAGGCAGGGGGAGTGATGCTTAGGTTTATTTATTAGTAGAGGTGATGCAGTGTAGATGGGAGTGCAGGTAGTAACATACAGGCAGCATAGAGATACCAGGGGAAACTTTGCTTTATTAACATAGAAGTAAAATTAAAGGCACTAGAGTACAGGCAGGTTTTTTTAGTGGTAGAGATGATGAAGTGTAGATGAGATTATAATTAGTAGGATATTGGCAATATGGAGGTAAAAGGATATAGGCAGGTACAGAGGCGCTGCAAGTGGGGCTGCGGAGGGTACTGCAGCACCCCCAAAATAACCAGGCCGGAGTTTAAAAGGTGAAGGAACAAAGATTAATTTAAAGACAAACATCAAATGTCAGGTTATGTCTTTTGGCAAGAAAGCCTGTGGAATGTCATGTTGTTTCTAATGCACAACAAAACTGAAATACGTGTAAAAACTGTACACATATTTCAAAATGTATAAGCAGTTAGGAAAGCACAAATGAGAAAGTTTTTTGTGATTCTGGAGTGTGATGAAAACAAAGATTTTAAAAGGATCAAAACGAATCAAGATATTTTATTTGGCGGTGTGCAAATGATGAATGTTTACTGATAGCGGATTTTCACGCATTATCATTTGCGCTCAATGATTTTATCAGTAAAACTGCATGTCAGTGCAAATATTGTGGCCATTTCAATAGGCAATGTGCTGCTTAAAAAAGTAATAGATTTGCGATGGAATGCTCCACAATGCACCACCAGCTACATACCACACCCACACCACTCTCCTACTGAATGAGTGTGGCTCATTTGCCATAATTTCACTTTGTGTGGCACTTGCATTTCTCAAAAACCCTATGACTTTTGTGATGTAACATTGATGGCAGCACCCCTACTCTGAAAATTGTTCCAGCCAGTGCTTAATTTGTGCTTGTTGTTTCGGTGCTGAGCACTGGCACTTATTTTTCAGGGCTGGCACTTATTCTTCTACCTCAAGCATTTGCTGCTAGCAAAAGATGCATATGGGAAAGACGGGGGAAGATAAAAACAAAAGAGCGTCACAATGTGAGAAAGCAGAAAGCTGCAAGAGTTAGTGGAAGGGGAAGGGTGTGGCTTTAAATGGATTAAAGGGGCCCGAGATGGTTTCAGGATTACGCTGCCTCGGTATTCCGTGTTCGCACATTTAAATGCAGCAGCCGCGTGTTTAAGAGGAGGGCTTTGGGCACCGGCACATTTTTATTTACAATTTAAGCACTGGTTCCAGCACTGCTGTCAGTGTACAGTAGAACAGGATGAGGCATGAAGTCTCCCTCAACATGAGAACTGCTCCCATCCACATGCAGTTTAGAAGAAAATGACAGACCCGGTCAGTATTCTGCCATCCTGGCACTAGATGTCACTCATGAAGGCCTTTAGGAACCTACCTTTAGCTACGTAAAACAGAGTATAGTGTGGAAAATAACATAAATTGCATAGTAGACTGCTAGGAAACCCCATCACACGGGCAGCAGGGCAGTGACGAAATCCATGACCCTCAGTATAGGTCAACATACACATCTATAATTATCATACTTAGTTCTGGTTCACCTTCTAGTCCCGGTTTCTGCTCCACTTCCCAGATGCATTATGGTCCTTGTAGTTCCCTGTGTCCTCAGAACATTCCTATATCACATCCTGGAGGCGGTTTCCTGTTCACTTGCTTTGTTCTAGGAATCTACTGGTATTCTGCCCCTTTATATTTGCATTCTAGACTCTTCTCTATGTTTTCTCCGATTCATACTCCTTTACAAGCTTTCCTGGTTTTTGTCTTGTGTCTCCTGGTTCACCTGGTCTTCTCTTTTCCAAGTCCCAGTTCAGCCTTAGCTTCATTGGTGGTTCCCTGATCCCTTGCACCTGGTTAACTCCATGCACCTGACTCTCTCCCTGCACCTGTGTTCCTCCCATGAGCCTCCAATTATTTCAGCCCTGTGAGCGCAAAGTGCAGTCGCTTGCAAGTTTGATTTTCCTTCAGCTCTGTGTTCCTGCAGCTGTTATTACAGGGTTGACATTTGATTATGTTTCCTTCTTTCCCTGAACCCATTTTCCTCTTCTTGGCTATCTGTAGTATCGGTTTGTTTTTCTTGTGTTCCTGTATCACTGTTCCTGGTTTAGCCACAGATCATAATCTCCTGCCTGCACTCTCCTTGATCTGACCTGTTTTATGCAGACTCCTTGCCTTGTGTTCTGTGTTCCTGTTTGTCTGCATATTTCTGTCTTGTCTGAGTGCAGATCTTTCCTAGTCTTGTTTTTAGTATTCCAGTCCTGTTCCTGACCCTAATTTCAGTCATGCTTTTGCCTGAACCCAGTTTTTGTTTAGGTGTTCCTTGTTCTGTTCCTTGTTGTTTGGTCTTGAATTGTTATCCAGATTTCCATTGCCTTCAAGGGTGCCACTTAGATTCTAAGTTGTGTGCCTTTGGCACAGAGAACCGTCCAATGCACCTTCTTCATCGGAGCTGCTAGGTGTCTCCCAGAGCTCTGTGAGATTCATCTGCTCCTTTCTTTCATATAAGATCTTTTTACCTAACAAAGAGATCATTTCTGAGGAGCTGACAAGCTATAATTTATGATAGTTTGTCTATGGTTTACATTCCTATTGTTAGTACTTATGTGTTCTCCCTGCAGACTTTGATGAAGCAGAAAATGAAGGTTTTGATTTATTAACGCATAAACGTAGTGCTGAAATAATCATGTGTGATATTAACCGAACTAATAAAGATTGTACGGGGACAAAATGTGCCCTCAGAGTAGTTTGCCATCATTTATATGCGTGCTTTATATAACGTGGTGTATTAGAATTGCACTAATCCGACATAATCATAAACGTGTGCTACGATTTGCTTGTTTGAAATGTTTTAGCTTAGCATTACTTTAGCGGAGGCTTTGGCCTAGTTGCCTGGTCTCACGGTTTAGATGTTTGTATTTTTCCACTGTGCTATTAAACGTGTATTTCTGCTTGAAGCTGTATTTTTCCACAGAAACTGTTCACATGCTTATCTTAAAGTTAGTGCCAGCCGGCATATTTTCTCTTTAATTCAAGGTCGACTTGCAGGTGCGGACAATGGAGGCTCTGAGAGTAAGCTAATCGAGAGACAATGTTGCAAATTACGTACCCATCTCCAAGGATAATGTATGCTTAAGTAAAAGCTTGAGAACTGTCGTTTTGATTGGTTAATTCGAAGCTAACCTATGAACCCACCAATGGAGACCCTACTGGACTTGAACTGTTGTCTATAAAACCCAGGTGCACGAGAGGAAAGCTCTCTCTCTATCTTCGGACATCCCGCCATTTTGACTTTGTAGCTACTATGGCCCACTTTGCTGCGACGCCATTTTGAGAGACTTTGATGCTTTCTCTAATCGAGAGAAATAGACTTTAATGATTCTTGCCCTAGAGACTTTAACTTTGATTTGCCCCTTTGCATGAAGTAGTAGTCTTAACTTGCTGCCGTGAGGCAATTGCCCCGTTCACCCCTGCCCCTTTGTCCCGTCCCATGCTGATCGAGAAACGGTACCTGTGAGACGAAGACTTCCTTGTATGCTGATCGGAATTGGTAATTATGAAAGGAAATTGTAAAATTGCATTGTGTTTCTTTTAGGTAACCAACTGCTGATTTTGATAAGGACCCTAGCTAGGAGTTTTCCAAATTGATGTTGCCAAATTGTTTTGCATGAAGTCCCACATGCTGATGCTAATTTGAGGTTAGACGAGGATTCCATATGTCGCACGATGCAATTTGAGATCTTGTTATGCTGACTAAATGTACGCAATTAGCCCATTACAGATTATCGTATTAGTGCTTTGCATTGCCATTATCGAATGTCTTGTGATTCAAATGCTACATAGATTACACTTGTTTCGTCGTTATGGACAGCTATTAATGTTCATATATGTCTATCATTTGGTGTTGAGACACATCTATATTGTGCTAGCTTTGTTAATGTAGGGAAATAAATTCACTAACTTTGCAATAAACTGGTGTGGTTATTCCTGGCTGAAAGGTCAGGGTTCGCCGAAATGTATTCTGGATTAATTGTTAAATGTTATGTTGTTCAAGGTGTTGCTTATGTTCGTTATTGATTATCGATAAAAGGTGATTGATCGATTAAGAGTACAGAGAGTTCCCACTTAGTCAAAAGATTCATCGGCCTAAGGAGCGTCCGAACGCAGGTAAATTTGTTACCCCGTTCCGCTCTATCAACTTCTAGTTCCCGCCTCTGTCTTCAGCTTCTGCCCTACTTCCCACTTTCAGCCAGTGCTTAATTTGTACTTGTTGTTTCTGGTGCGGAGCACCGGCACTTATTTTTGAGGGCTGGTGCCTACTTTTCTGCCTCAAACATTTACTGTGAGCAAAAGACACTTATGGGAAAGACGGAGATAGAAAAAAATGAAAAAGCGTCACAAAGGGAGAAAGCTGCAAGAGTGAGCTGAAGGGACAGGGGTGGCTTTAAATGGATTGAAGAGGCACTAGATGGATTCCGGATTACGCTGCCTCAGTATTCAGTGTTCGCACATTTAATTGCAGCAGCAGCGTGTTTCAGAGGAGAGCTTTTCGCAGCGGCACGGTTTTATTCACAAATTAAGCACTGCTTTCAGACTTCAGGTACTCGTGTTTATATTGCACTCCAGTTATCCCGTCTTGTCCCAGTTTCGCCCCTTGACAGACAACCCTGCTAGTTCTCGGCTCGACCCCTGACAGACCCAAATCTTCATAGAAGAAGCACGTCCTCTTCCGTGCCCTCCTCCTCGGATTTCTTGGGAGTAGGTCTTGATGTAGACGCACTTACAGCCGCAGGTCTCAAACGTTGCTCGGGACTCAGCTATTCTGAGTAAGTGATTCGTAGGCCACAGAGGTAAAGAAATACCCGCTTGTCACATCAGTTTAAAAAAAGACTTCAAATGTATCTTTTTCAATCGTCATTTGGGTGCACTATCTATACTTCTGCTCTCTCTGGAAGTGTTAACATCATGTGCTTTATTGGCTGCTTCTATTTTATTGTATTGTATTTTTACTGTAAAGCGCTCTGATGCCCCCGGGCCTAGTCCGCGATTTATACAACCACAAAACTCAATACATAATTACTCAAACTCATTCCTGTTCTAACCTGCAGGCACATGCAACTTCACAGACTCTCCAGCAGGGGGAAGCAGATGCCCTCTTTTAAAATCAACTACCATTTCGTTAAAAAAATATCTGACCACTACCTCAAAAAATGTACAAAGTGAGTTGGTGTGTCATCTACGGGCATTTACGGATACTATGTTTTGTTGTGGTGTTTCTGGAAATTTTGACTTAACTAGCGGCGCCGTGGGAAATCAAGGCGAGGGCGCTGTGCCGCCCACACGAGCGAGTGACGAGGAGATGGGAGGAAAGACAGGGTCAAGAAACAGAGAAAGAAAGAATAGAGGGGGCGGGGGTGAAAAAGAGAAACAAAGATAGAGAGCCAGAAAAGAAAAGTGTTCGACGAGCGGAGACAGAGTGGCACACCTGTAACGAGAGGGGCGAATAAAACAGAGAAAACGAAATGAAAAACCCGAGTGAGCAAAGAATCCGGAGAGAGACAGGAGCAGTCTCAAAAAGATAGGGAGAAACAGGGAGATCGGACTCCGGGAGAGAAAGCAAGGCAAAGAGAGAGAGAGCACTTGAAAGCGTGAGAGAGAAAAACAGATAAAACCGACCCACACACAGTGGCGTAACAAAGGACCCCGCGGTGCGGGGGGGATGGGTGGCGAGCTCCAGAGGGCCCCCCTCTTCACAGTATACTGTGCACGGGCGGCAGGCCCATTACTGGGTCTAAGGTGGAAGGGGCTCCCTACAGGCACTTTGCAGGGGGGCCCCCTCAAGTTTCGTGCGCCACTGCCCACACGCGAGAGAGGGAGTCAAACTCCAAGAAGTGAATGGGGGAAGAAATAGAAACAGATCTGTAGAAAGAGAGAACGCTAAAAAGATACACACGTGTTCGGGCTAACAAAATGTAAATGGTTAGAGACGATAGGGATGGGAATTAGTGCGTGAGATTGAGTTGAGTGTGCCTATATGTGTATGTGTACATATTTGCCTTGAAATGTGACCATTAGGCCAGCAAATATGTTAATAATTGTGAGTGTCTACACAGCTGCCAAGTTCAAGAACAGAAACTGAGTGCACTGTTCCGTCAAAGTGTGACTTGTCCAATTGTCCATTGTGCATGGACTGAATTTATTGCAGCAGCAGGAATTTTCCAACAAGGCGTGTTGCACATAGCAACGAGGCGGTGGTATGTGAGTGAGTATCCGATTGGCTGAACACTCTCATAAACGCTGTAGCAATTCTGCTCCGTGGGAAAAAAAAGTCAACAACAAGGCAACACCAAACAAATTATATTATGAACATCATATCCATAGTAACAACTGAAATGTCGATCCCAATGGCCATACAAATGCTCTAATAGTAAGAGATGGGTTTTGAGTGGGGACTTGAATTCATGGATGGATGAGGTTGCCCAGGGTACAGCACATTCTGGGATTGATGAGATTACCTAAAGTACTTCAGGTTCTGGGATTGATGAGATTGCCCAGGGCACAGCACATTCTGGGATGGATGAGACTGATCAGGGTACAGCAGGTTCTGGGATGGATAAGATTGCTCAGGGTACAGCAGGTTCTGGGATTGATGAGATTGCTCAGGGTACAGCAGGTTCTGGGATGGATAAGATTGTTCAGGGTACAGCAGGTTGTGGGATAGATGAGATTGCTCAGGATACAGCACGTTCTGGGATTAATGAGATTGCTCAGGGTACAGTAGGTTCTGGGATTGATAAAATTGCTCAGGGTACAGCAGGTTCTGGGACTGATGAGATTGCTCAGGGTACAGCAGGTTCTGGAATGGATAAGATTGCTCAGGGTACAGCAGGCTCTGGGACTGATGAGATTGCTCAGGGTACAGCAGGTTCTGGAATGGATAAGATTGCTCAGGGTACAGCAGGTTCTGGGATTGATGACATTGCTCAGGGTACAGCAGGTTCTAGAATGGATAACATTGTTCAGGGTACAGCAGGTTCTGGGATGGATGAGATTGCTCAGGGTACAGTAGGTTCTGGAATGGATACGATTGCTCAGGGTACAGCGGGTTGTGGAATGGATAACATTGTTCAGGGTACACAGGCTCTGGGATGGATGAGACTGCTCAGGGTACAGCAGGTTCTGGGATTAATGAGATTGCTCAGGGTACAGTAGGTTCTGGAATGGATAAGATTGCTCAGGGTACAGTAGGTTCTGGAATGGATAAGATTGATCAGGGTACAGCAGGTTCTGGGATGGATGAGATTGCTCAGGGTACAGCAGGTTCCTGGACTGATGAGATTGCCCAGGGTACAGTAGGTTCTGAAATAGATAAGATTGCTCAGGGTACAGCAGGTTCTGGGATTAATGAGATTTCTCAGGGTACAGAAGGTTCTTGGATTGATGACATTGGCCATGACACCAGTTTCTGGTATTGATGAGATTGTTAATGGAACAGAGGTTCTAGGACTGATAAAATTGCTCATGAAGCAGTAGGTTCTGGGATTGATGAGATTTCTTATGTGGCAAAGGGTTCTGGGACCGATGAGGTTGCCCGTGGAGCAGCAGGATCTCAGACTAGTGAGATTGCTCAAGGAGCAACAGGTTCTAGGATTGATAAGATTGCCCATGGAGCAGGTCCTGGGATAGATGGGATTGGACAGCTGGAAGAAGGTACTGTGATGTGATTTTTCATGCAGCAGCAGGTTCTTGAATTGATGAGAGTGCCCATGCAGCAGCAGGTTCTGGGATTGATGAGAGTGCTCATGGCGTAGTGGGTTCTGGGATTAATAAAATTGTTCATGGAGCAGAAGGTCCTGGGATAAATGAGATGGCTCAGGTGGAAGAAGGTTCTGAGATTGATGTGATTTTTCATGCAGCAGCATGTTCTGGGATTGATGAGATTGTTCAAGCGGCAGCGGGTTCAGGGATTGATGACATTGCTCACAGAGCTGTAGGTTCTAGGATTAATAAAATTGTTCATGGAGCAGCAGTTCCTGGGATGGATGAGATTGTTCAGGGAGCAGTAGGTTTTGGGATTAACAAGGTTGCTCTTGTGGTAGCAGGTTCTGGCATTTATGAGATTATTTATAGTGCAGCAGATTCTAGGATTGATGAGATTGCTCATGTGGGAGCAGGTTCTATGATTGATGCGATTTCTTAAGGCAGAGAAGGTCCTGGGATAGATGAGATTGCTCAGGCAGAAGGTTCTGTGTCTGATGTCATTTTACATGGTGCAGCAGGTTCTGGGATTATTAAAGGCCTTAATAAAGAAATAGAGCTGATAATTAAACATGCATTTGATGAAGGATGGTTCTCCACTAAGAAAAATTAGTTTTTGAATCAAAAGGATTTCCTTATGCCCGTCATGTATATTCTTCTGAAAGTCCACAAAAGTTTGACCAATCTACCAGGGCGTCAGATTATATCGGCATGCGGGTCACTTTGGGATCCCTTGGCCAATATGTGTATTTTTTTTAAACCCCTGCTTATATCTACATGTGCATCCATAAGAGACTCTATGGACTTCATTAACAATACTGAAGGGAAATATTTTAATATCAACACACAGAATTTAGTGACTTGTGATATAGAATCATTATACACAAATATGGAGTCCCTACAGAGGTCTTGGAAGAGCTGGCAACAAAGTGCCTGAAAAACAACTTTTTTTATACTTTCAAAGAAGATCTTTATTTGCAAATAAAAAGAGTTGCAATGGGGTGCAGCTTTGAGCCAGAGGTGGTGAACCTCTTTATGGCCTTTTTTGAAGATAAGTGGATTTTTTAAAGAGTAACAACCCATATGCACAGTCAAATGTCTGTTGGTACAGATACATCAACAATCTTTTCATGATATGGGAAGCCTCTCCGGAGTCCTTGGAAGCATTCTACAACTAGTTAAATAACCATGTTGAATATTTGAAATTTACCATTTCACAAGACAGACAGATGGTTATGTTTTTGGACGTTAAGGTGTTTGTCAATGAACAAAAATTACAAGTTGATTTGTATACAAAACCAATTAATTGCAACACCTTGTTGCATTTCACAAGTGGACACCCTAGATCTCAAAAATACAATTTCCCTTATGGGTAATTTCTCTGTATTCAGAGAAATTGTACTTTGAAAGAAGATTGTTTTTCAAATGCAACAATTGTGAGCGATAAATTGGTATCTAGGGGATTTCCTAATAAATTGGAGAAAAATGAGATGAAAAAGGCATGGTACCCTACTCAGGAGTCCTTACTTACCCAGGACAAAAAGAAGAGACCTGTCCTCTGACGTGTGTTCTTACCTACAATTGCAAAGGAGACAAGGTAAAGAAAATCATCCTGCGTAATTGGCAGATTTGATCACAGTTTGATATTCCTAAGCCTTTGGTAGCATTCAGGAGAGGAAGAAATTTGAAAGACCAATTGGTATGAGCTAAACAGAACACACAACGTCCTTCTGACCTACCGCAATTGTTGGGGTTACCTCCCATCACTGGCCACTGTAGATGCCAGCTGTGCACTGTATGTCGTTTTACATCTGACACTAAAAACATCACAGTCAATGGGATACATATTTGACAGTCATTTTTCTCTAATTGTAACACGCTCTTGTGATAAAACATACATTGGCCAAATTACCCAACCTGTCAAAACTAGGATCTTAAAACATCGGTCGCACACTCAATGTCGTACACCTGGGGCCCCATAGGTACATCATTATATCACAATGCACCACATAGAGGACAATATGAAATGGTAAGTAGTATTTGTTGTAAAACATGGCCTAGGAGCAGAATGCATAGCAACAATTTTAAATACCCAAGAGGCCGGAGTGATGGAGAAATTGAAAACAGTGACATTGGGGCTTAATTACGTTGAAGAAATGTGGGCACTTATCAGATAAATAGCAGCGATTGCATTGAGGACAACAGATTATGAACTGTTAAGGTACAGACTGTATGTTAAGGATGCACTGCAGATATGTTATTAAAAAACGGATGTGTGTCAAGTTGAGTTGTTTTATACTTATAACAATGCTGTTTCTGATAATAGGCCAGGGGTGTGGAATTAAAAGAAAAATATCTACTTGTCCATGGGACTTGTTGCTTCTTACATCTACTTGTCCTGTAAAAAAATCTATTTGTCCCTTTGGTGCCATGTAGTCCAGTGACAAACTATGGCAGCAATCTCATTATGTAAGAGCTCTGATAGTAGTCTCTCTGATTATGCAGGGCTAATACTATAGTAGGGCTTGAATACTAGCAATTTCAAGCCCTACTATAGCAATTTCCTTATTTTGCCACCTTTCCTCATATCTACGTACTGGTGCTGGAGAAAGCAAATAGAAATAGTTCCAGGGCTGGAATACCTTTGAGTCTGTGCAAACCTACTAATGTGCAAGTTTTAAGGATTTTGACCAACTTTTCTCTAGTCTTTTCACATACTGAGAAAGGTTCAAAATGTACTCCTGACAAGGGCAGAAGTAGAAGTTCTTACAGGGTTGAGAAGAAAGGGGCTGGAGGGAAAGTGAACTTGTGAACTCTAAATAGATTTTTGCATAAGCAAATCTACACATGCATATTTGCTTGCACCCCTTTCCCTTCAAAAATAATTAGTACATTTTCTCTCTTTCAAGCTGTAACCACAATTCAATTCATTTCAGTTCGATTTTACATCATTTGCCTGAATCATTAGTTAACAAATACTTCCAAAGCTTTGCAAGTTCCTGGATATTGCAGTATTGTTTTAAATGCAAGCCATGTGGTGGCTGATGGTGACACAGCCCCAGGGCATGCTTTTGCTGTCTGTTTTTTTGAGCATGTGATCTTGTATGGATGTCCATGATTCTTCACACTATGCAAATATTCTGCCAAATTGTACTTTTCATTTTTGTAGGTTGTAGCATTACATTTTTTTCTTTGTTTGGGAGTTCCACTGGGTTGTAAATTTTTGATTATTTCTTTCAGCAGCAGACTTAGGCACAGTGTTTCTGAGATAGTTTCTAGACAATTGTGCGTTTCTTTTTGTAAGGGTGGTTCCTACACCAATTAAATTAGTTTATTCTGTATTTTGGAGTTTGTAGGGCTTTGTTTTGGAACCATTGGTTTCACTTCTTTTACGGTGTGTTCTGAATTTTGCACTCAGTATCAGGAAGTCATGCCTATTTTCTGTATTAATAATTTCTTGCATTCTTAGCTCCACTCCTATGCCCATTTAGCACTGGTTTTCACAACAGCAGGTATATATTTGTGTTTAGCTGGATTTCCTCCGTGTGTAATTATTACCCTATGAGAGCCCTAACATTTCACTGCTCTGTAGGAATGCTGGATTGGCAACTCACCCAAGAACCTCATAGAGTTTCACTGGAGGGTCCGGGAACTGAAGCATGATCTTCACAGCGCAAGACAGTTGCTTGGTCTTCTCTTGGAGGATTTGCTAAATGTCTAGATCTTCTCAAGGTTTTCCCTATATATGTATATTTGGTTGTATGGTGTTAGACCTGACAGCCTTAGGGTGGTCACCCCTAACTTTTTGCCTGCCTCCCTCCACTTTTTAGATACTGTTTTTGCTGGTTTTAAGACTGCACACTTTACCACTGCTAACCAGTGCTAAAGTGAATATGCTCTCTTCCTTTAAACATGGTAACATTGGATCATACCCAATTGGACTAGTTAATTTACTTATAAGTCCCTAGTAGAGTGCACTATGTGTGCTAGGGCCTATAGATTAAATGCTACTAGTGGGCCTGCAGCACTGATTGTGCCACCCACTTAAGTAGCCCCTTAACCTTGTCTCAGGCCTGCCATTTCAAGGCCTGTGTGTGTGCAGGTTCACTGCCAATTCGACTGGCATTTAAAAGTACTTGCCAAGCCTAAAACTCCCCTTTTTCTATATATATAAGACACCCCTAAGGTATGCCCTAGGTAACCCATACGGCAGGGTGCTGTGTAGGCAAAAGGCAGGGCATGTACCTATGTAGTTTACATGTCCTGGTAGTGTAAAACTCCCAGATTTGTTTTTACATTGCTGTGAGGCCTGCTCCCTTTATGGGCTAACATTGGTGCTGCCCTCATACATTGTTTGAGTGGTAGCTGCTGATCTGAAAGGAGTAGTAAGGTCATATTTAGTATGGCCAGAATGGTGATATAAATCCTGCTGACTGGTGAAGTTGGATTTAATATTACTTTTTTAGAAATGCCACTTTTTAGAAAGTGAGCATTTCTCTGCACTGAAATCTTTCTGTGCGTTACAATCCACGTCTCGCTGGGTTTAGTTGACAGCTCCTTATGCATTCACTCAGACACACCCCAAACACAGGATACTCAGCCTCACTTGCATACATCTGTATTTTGAATGGGTCTTCCTGGGCTGGGAGGGTGGAGGGCCTGCTCTCACACAAAGGACTTTCACACCTCCTACTGGGACCCTGGCAGACAGGATTGAACTGAAAGGGGACCTGGTGCACTTCTAAGCCACTCTTTGAAGTATCCCCAACTTCAAATGCACATTTGGGTATATAAACAGGGCCTCTGTCCCTAACAACGCAGACAATTCCTGGAGAAGAAACTTGTAACCAGAACCTGCATCCTGCCAAGAAGAACTGCCTGGCTGCCAAAGGACTGACCTGACTGCTTTCTATGAAGAGCTGCTGCCTTGCTGTTGCCCTGCTGCCTTGCTGCTCTCTGGCTGAGGTGAAAAAGTGCTCTCCACGGCTTGGATAGAGCTTGCCTCCTGTTCCTTAAAGTCTTAGGACCAAAACGACTTAGGCCCTCATTACGACCCTGGCGGTTTGTAACCGCCAGGGCCGCGGGACGCGGTGGCACCGCCGACAGGCCGGCGGTGCCCCGCGAGGCATTCTGACCGCGGCGGCGTTGCTGCGGTCAGAGAAGGGAAACCGGCGGTCTCCCGCCGGTTTCCCGCTGCCCCCAAGGAATCCTCCAAGCCGGCGCAGCTTGCTGCGCCGGCTTGGGGATTCCGACTCCCCCTCCCGCCATCCAGTTCCTGGCGGTTCTCCCGCCGGGAACCGGATGGCGGGAGGGGGAGTCGCGGGGCCCCTGGGGGCCCCTGCAGTGCCCATGCCAATGGCATGGGCACTGCAGGGGCCCCCGTAAGAGGGCCCGCTTGTATTTCACTGTCTGCATAGCAGACAGTGAAATACGCGACGGGTGCAGTAGCACCCGTCGCACCTTCCCACTCCGCCGGCTCGATTACGAGCCGGCTTCATGCTGGGAAGGTCGTTTTCCCCTGGGCTGGCGGGTGGCCTTTCGGCGGCCGCCCGCCAGCCCAGGGGAAAACTTGGAATGCCGGCCGCGGTCTTCAGACCGCGGTGCGGTATTCCTGCCGCGCAACTTTGGCGGGCGGCCTCCGCCGCCCGTCAAAGTTTTAATGAGGGCCTTAATCTCTTCAAGAAGAACTCCTTGTGTGGCGAAACTTGTGTCACAGTCTTCCAGAAACTATGCACAGCCTGCACTGCCGTGAAAATTTCACTGCACGCCGAACCGGAACGACGCAGCCTGACTTCGCAACAAGAAGACCGACGCAGCACCAGTGTAGCGACCGGAAATTCGACACACAGCCCACTGGATCGACGCATAGCCGAGCCAGAACGACGCAGCCCAACTTCCAGAAAGGAATCGATGCAGCGCCTGCCATGCGGTAGAAAATTTTAAGAACGCCCACCCGATCGACACAGCTCCTGTGACTTCGTCCTGCAGCGCAGGAAATCCACGCACCGTCCCCAGGGCATCTGAAAACCCTGCAACCCGTAGAGGATCCACGACTGAACGCCAGAAATCAACGCACAGTTGTCCCTGCGTGGAAACTAAATGACGCCTCGCTCTGTGCAGCCCGGGAAATCGACGCACACCCCTTTGTTTCCATGCTTCTCCTCCTCTGCGGCTCTTTGCGGAGATTTTTCACCTGAACCGGGAACTTTGTGCTTGAAAGAGACTTTGTTTGCTTTTAAAAGACTTAAGACATTTTGGGCCTGATTCTGACCCTGGCGGCCACCGGCCACGGGAGCACCGCCGACAGACCGGCGGTGCTCCGAAGGGCATTCTGACTGCGGCGGGTCAGCCGCGGTCAGAAAGGGTAAACCGGCGGTCACCCGCCGGTTTACCGCTGCCCTTCTGAATCCTCCATGGCGGCGGAGCGCGCTCCGCCGCCATGGGGATTCAGACACCCCCTACCGCCATCCTGTAGGATGGCGGTAGGGGGTGCCGCGGGGCCCCAGGGGGCCCCTGCAGTGCCCATGCCAATGGCATGGGCACTGCAGGGGCCCCCGTAAGAGGGCCCCGCAAAGTATTTCAGTGTCTGCTATGCAGACACTGAAATACGCCTCGTGGGAAGGTTGATTTGCCCTGGGCTGGCGGGCGGCCTTTTGGCGGCCGCCCGCCAGCCCAGGGCAAATCTCAGAATCACCGCAGCGGTCTTTCGACCGCGGTGCGGTGTTCGAAGTAAGAATGACCCCCTTTATATCACTTTTCAGTGATATCTCTACATTTACTTATTGCATCTTTGATCGTTTTGACCTGCATTTATCCAGATAACCATTATATATTTTTCTAAACGCTATATGGTGGTATTGTATAATTTATTGCACAAATACTCTACACATTGCCTTCTAAGTTAAGCCTGACTGCTCAGTGCCAAGCTACCAGAGGGTGGGCACTGGATAGTTTGGTTTGTGTGTGATTTACCCTGACTAGAGTGAGGGTCCTTGCTTGGACTTGGGGTAACCTAACTGCCAACCAAAGACCCCATTTCTAACATATAGCAATAAAGTATCTATTTATCGTAAATGTGTTTTGGTGGTTTCTTACTGTGGAATTGTTTCAACTAATCAAGATGTCATTGTTTTCTTTCTTGTCAAAGAACATAGGCCACAGTAATTTTGCTGTGTGTTGAGGCTCTCCTGTAGAACTTGTTCTGTTATTCAAAGGGGGACCACGTCCTCTGCATATAGCAAGCAGATAATCTATGTATCTCCTAAGAGTGGTTCTTTGATATTTCTAAAGTAACTGATAAGTTGTTCATGTAATAAAAATGGTTAAGGTATCTCTGTCTCAATACTTGTTTCAGTCTGGAATTGCATGGACATATGAGCTATACATTTTTAAGATACATTTTATCATTTTTATGAAACTTTTTTGGTGCACAGTTATGTCATATACCTTCCATCTTATACTGCTTTTCAAAAGTTTTAAAAAGAAATTCTGTGTGCCAGATTGAGTCAAATTCCTTTTGGAAATCAACAACGTATGCAGATGTTTTCTATTTCAGTGGGCATAGTTGTTCCTTAGGGCATGAAGTGCATTTATGTGGTCAGTTGTCCTGTGGTTGGTGTTGACAACAGATGGCAATATAACATTCGTGAGTCAAGAGGGCAAGAATGATAGGCCCTCTATGTGGCAGCCAAAAACTACGGCGAGACATAACATTTGCTCAACTTTGCCCCTTTGACTCAGGGTACAGAAGTGGAAAAGTTCTTCATAAAAGCACAGGGCCACCATGCAGAAAATACACCTCATGAATGAGACACAGACAAAACACACAAACACATATATGCAACAAAACATCAAATGGAGGGGTAAACAAGACCTTGAAATGGCCATCTGGGTTCGTTGCAGACCAGTGGGCCTAAGAAGGATAAAAATTATCCAGACATCTGTGATGAGAGAATACAGTGCAGAACTCAGAAGCCAACACAGTGGGGTGAACACACCTGGTACGAAGAGCTGGTCAGTAGGTGCACTTATGGGGTTAAAGTAGGCCTGGGATTCGCCTGTCACTTGGGTTCATCACTGAGTTATTGGAAATTGGACAGTTGAGGAACGAGGGTAGCTTTGGCTGGCCTTAGCGGTCTGTGGGGACACATGGATGTCAATTAGCAACTGGGTGTTGATCTCATGAGGTTTGTCATGGTCTTTTGGGGTCTATATGTGGGTCTGTTAAGACTGTGCAGTGGTCTGTTGATAACTATGCAGTGGTCATGGTGTGCTGTGTGGGTGTCTTCTGAGGGCAGTACGGGGGACCCGCGGAGGCTACAAAGACCTTAAGGCTCAGAGGGGGGACTTGCGCACAGTGACAGCTGGTAAAGGAAAAGGGGCACTCTATTTCCATGTATAGGACCTTCCTAAAGTTGGCTGATTTATGTTGGTATTATTGTATTTGTTGCTTTTGTACAGCACTGGCACAGGGGAAGGTCTCCTCAATGCTCTCACTATGGAGAGGCAGACTTTTAGGCAGGGGCACTAACTAAAGCATAAGCATGGAAATAGTGGAAGTGGCAATGTGGACCAGGAGCAGATAGTCACAACTCAGTCCATGTGCCTGTGTGAATGTGGCTCTGTACTGGTCGGCAGTGGCCCTACCACATCCTAAAAGTACTCCTGTTTTCAATAAGTAAACTTTATCTGATCTGCCCAGTGCCCCCGGGAGAAGACAATGCAGATGGCCAGAGACAGTGAAACCAGCAAGGGAGCTTGGGTTGTCAGATTGTCCCTATAAGTAGCAAAGTTATTACACTGATTATAGAAGGGATGGCATAAATCCAGTTTTCATAGGCGAGCGAATATCCTAGCACTGCCCCTTACTGTTTACAGGCTTCTTCTCCACCACATCTCCAACCTCAAAATGTCCTTCTGGCTTACCTCCTCTGTGCAGGGCGAGATATCAATACATAGACATCTCCATCAATGTATCTGGTCTAACTGTGATACCAATAGGAAGCCACTTGCCACTTATCTACTTTCTTTAGTAGGTGACTTTCATCTCTGCAATCTGATACAAAACTGCTTTCCTTCCACAACCTTAGATTGAGACTTCACTCATCTCCTGCTTTCCTTTTCATAGGTCCCTATCTAGACCAGAACCGATCTCAACTCTCCTGAGAAGTTCCTTGGGGTTCCATTCCAAACCATGACAAACTTCACATCATAGGCTTGACTTACAAATGCCTCACTGGATCTGCCCACTATATGTGTGCGGAAAAATACCCTGTAAAACCCATAGAGGAGCAACTCTGCTGGAAGCCTATCCCTGAATCAGGTCTGTGAGTTGCAGAGGTTTCCAAGACAGACCCATCTCCCTCTGCAACCGGCTTCTATTAAACATCTAAGTATGAAGACCCCGAAGGCCATCACCTTTCCCCAACCCTAGATCTGCCCCAGTCTCGTAGCTGCAGTACACCCACACCACCTACATAATTCTATAAGAGCTGTACAAGATACAAGTTCCAGACCCTAACACAGCAGCACATACAGTCAATTCCTTGACCTTCAGGTTGAAGACTGATACTTCAATCTTCTGCTCTTGCTGAACCTGTGAACTCTGAATAGCTTTACATCTGTGTTTTCATTCGTGTTGAATCTGCATCCATGTTTATTTCCACCAGGCCACACTAGTGGGAACAAACCTCTATATAAAAGTCAAATAATAATAATAAACATCTCTTCAAAATTCTGACCCTAGTCATTTCCCAGCCAGTTAAATCAACACAGCTTTGGGAAGGAAATGTCTTCAATACTTTGTTCTAATTTGGCCTATGACTATAACCTTTACTTTGAAGCTTATAGTGTGTGGGAGCTCCTCAGCTCTGTAAAAAATAAAAACCTCTATTGGGCAGCACTCAAAACAGGAACTTACCAGGGGCAGCTCCTCCGCTATCGCGGAGGAGCTTCGCCCCCGCCAACAGCAGCAGCTGCAAAACCTTTTCAAGAAAACAATAATAAACAGTGTTTATTATCGTTTTCTTTAAAAGGGGCAGGGCATTGGGCGTGACGAGCACTTGAGGGGAGTGCACAGAGCACTCCGCTCAGAGCGCATGTGTGTTTGGCCGGCCGCCTCTGGCTGGCCAAACACACATGTGCAGTAGGCTCTCTCCAGCCTGGCACTGTGTCGCCGGGCTGGAGAGAGCATACACAGGCTCACAGTCTGAATGGGAGTGCCCTGGCTGGGTGCTCCCAGCCAATCCTGATGCTGCTTTCAGCAGCGTCAGGATTGGCCGCAGGGCAGGCTGGGGGCCTGTGCCTGCAGCGAGATAGAGGAGAGCAGAGCAGATGGAGTGGCGCGGCACGGTGCGGGAAAAAGGTATGTTTTATTATTTTTATTTTTTTGTGGTCCGCCCTCCCTGCCATGCACCACGCTGTCCTGCCCCTTTTCCCTCCCACCAACTGCGCCTGGAACTTACCAGTACCCTTCGGTTCGGAGTATCAATTTAAATGCTGCTCTCCATCCTTCCCAATGCATTCTGTTTAATGTGGTGCATTTTTGCTAAATTGCAGTTTTTCCAGTGAAGCAAAGCTTGATAACTATTATTTTGATCCAAAATTCATTTTCATTCTTAGCCCGAGACACATGTGGTTTGCTGTTCATGGGCTCTTTGATGGAGCACAACATGTACTGAGTGTCAAACTTGTTTGCAGCATAACATTTAAGAACCAGTGCTTTCCTAGCTGTTCATCAAATAGCAGGTTACCACATGAGTTACGTTTGTCTGGTGCACTGCCTTTGTTGCCAGAAACCATTATATGCACAAATCAAAAACCTCCATTTGGCAGCACTCAGAACAGGAATGGCACTCACCAGTAGCCTTCAGCTGTGGCTTATACCAAGTAGGGCATCCCGGTCACATTTTAACCTTCTGACTTAGGCCCATAGTTATACTTTTTATGCGCCGCATTTGCGTCATTTTGTGACGCAAAAGCGGTGCAAACGTACAAAACATAATTGTATTTTGAAAGTTTGTGCCGCTTTTGCATCAAAAAGTGACGAAAATGAGGCGCAAAAAAAGTATAAATATGGGCCTTAGTCTCTGAAATGGAAATCATCCAGAAGGATAAGGTTGTAGGCTCGATCTGGTGAAGTCTTTTCAAGGTCGGAAAGTCATTGGATGAGGTCCCTGCGGAAGCTGTTGGCCATGGTAGGAAAATTCAAATTTCATGACCACCAAATCCTGTCTTTGGTTAGATACTTTTTGTGCCTTCACCAAGTCAAGATTTCTGCTTCCAGATTTAGTTTGTTTTTTACAGCGCAAAATCCTCCAGGGGGCAGTGCCAAACGATATATCTGACCAAGTCCTCTCAATGTCTGATATCTTTGATGCGAGGTCCCACTGAAGCTCTGGAGGTCTTGGAAGTCGAAAAGATTTTTGACTTTCTAAAGCAGTCACAATTGGTAGCATCCAAGGCATCTAGGACCTCAGGGACAGCACTTAAGGGCCGGGCTTCACTTCAGCAGAGGCCACCAGCAGTTTACAGTCCGGGTCCAGTTGTTACTGGTCACTTTAAAAAAAGGGCGTGTTGCAGCTTATTCTGTGTGTGTAGCCAGCAGGAGGTCTGCTCCACCAAATGACCCATTTGGAGTCCAATTTGCAGTCCTGGGTACAAGTAGAAACTGACCAGCCCCTCAGGTCTCAACAAAGGCTACAGAAGGCAGGTTCAGTCCTTTCTATTCTTCCAGAAGCACAGAAAGTATTCTGATGAGCTGTGGGGAGGTGTCACTTTAAAGGATTTATTAGCAAGTGGTTGGGGGTGTCTCCTGCACACTCTCAAACCAAAGAGAAAAAAGTTCTCCAGGGCACACATTCCAACTTTTGTAGCATATTCTGTTTACCTTACTGTAAACTATCCTACAATGCTCTTATTCTAAGTGAAATCCAACATAGCTGAACACTTCTGCCCCTATATAGCTAGAAGAGTGCCAAGCAAAATGAGCAGTCGCCCCTTCTTCAACCAAACCAAACTGGTTTTGGGCTAGCTCCCCCTCCAACTGGGATCTTACTTTGTGATCAAAAGGTCTCTCTTCCCCATGCCTTGCTTTACCCTTAGCTATTAATAGGAAGCTAAGCCTGGTCCCTTTCAGGTTCATGAAGCTCCAGAACCCTCCCCAACTGACCTTCCTGAAAGTGGGTGGGCCATATACCTCACACCTGGGTTTTCCTGTCAAAAGGCCAAAGCCACTGTTTCTGTTCTAGGAACAGTTTTCACACCTCATTAAGGGGAAAGCACCGACAGGGGGCAGATGCCAGCAGGATAAGGCTAACTAGCCGACTGGAGCTTAATGCAGAGGAAGACTTACTTTTTAAAAGTTATTTTTCTGGCATAGTTATCAAAAATCAACTTCACCATTTATTCAGATGTTTAATAAAAAAAAACATAACAGTGGTTGTATTATTTCTGTAGCTTATCCCAAATCAAAGTTAGCAACAACAGTATTTTCTTTGCCTTTAGTTTTCCTCAAAGGATCAGTGCATCACTGTACACTGAATATAGCTTTTGGGGGCTAGTCACTGAAGAATATGTCAGCATAAAAGTATTACATTTTCCACTTTTAAATAAAATTCATCCTACCCTTTCGGCTACAAGGCCTAGTTAGAGGTTACTTATTTAATATTAAAAAGCAGCGTTCCTTGCTGTCAAAAAGGTTTATATGAAGGTATAACAGTTGCAGCAGTAATGTTACACATGTAGGCCTGTAGCCATACATTTGCGTGTCAGACAAATAATCATAATCCAGGATTTGTAAAGCAAATGGAGCCGGCATCCTCATGGAAGGGGGTTTCCCGCTGGGCTGGCGGGCGGCCTTCTGGCGGTCGCCCGCCAGCCCAGCGGGAAACTCAGAATTACCGCGGCGGTCTTTTGACCGCGCAGCGGTATGCTGACGGCGGGACTTTGGCGGGCGGCCTCCGCCGCCCGCCAAAGTCAGAATGACCCCCAAAGTGATTTGCCCAGAGTCACAGGATGTTGAGCCAACGCCGACACTGAAACCTGGTTCCCCCAGCTCCGAAGTCGGCAGCTCAGGCCGTTACACCATGAAAAGCACCTCAGTGTATTGCACAAAACATGCTGCAGTGACACTGAAAATTCCATGCCTTGGGTATACTTTCCTGCTCCATGTATTATGGTCTTACTGGAAATTTAAATATGCGAAATGTGGATTATCTAAGTTTACTATTTTTAAGGGTTTGGACCAGAAAGCAGTACCACTGTGGGCAGAGTTTCAAAAACCAAAAATACCAGTCAGTAAAAATAGAGGAGGGGGGGCAAAATGAGACATTTATTTAACAGTTCTCCAGTATCCTAGGTCAATTAATCAGTATAGTTTTTTTCATTTGGATTCTGGAATTACAAGTCCTGAAATGTTAAATAGGACAACAAGAAGCAGACAGCAAAAAAAGACTTGTCTGGATGAGTTACCCTGACATGGACTTGGGAAACTCAATTGTTCTGATTACAATGAAAGAAAGGGGATTTAGTGTCTGGTTTTAGCCTCAGAAACGCACCTACGTTAATGCACCTGGGCCACTGAAATTTGGCTGTAACCTCCAGGTCAGGGATTATAATTACAGAAAGATGGCTTGGGGGGTGGTCAATGCATCTGGTGCAGAGTTGTGTGCGTAGCCTGCCTGAAGGTGCAGGTTTCAAATCCAGTAAAAGTGCTTAGAGTTAGTTCTAATGCACAGGTCTTGGCTTTCAATTCCAGTGAGGTAACTAATATGGACAATGTCTTCACATCATGTCTGTATATTGAGCATATGGCTCATAAAGGAAACCACATAGGGAGGGTATTCAGTGTCCATACCATGATGAGGCGAGAACATGAAGATCCTTTGCATTACTGACAAAATGCACTGAAAACTAAATGCCTCAATGAAGAAATAACCAGATGATCCAGCTTTTAGTGACAAGAAGGCCCTTAAACCCAACCACTCGGAGATGCTCCTGGAAAGACATGTCTCAGTAAGGTCATGGGACTCTACATCTAAGCCAGAGAGTGTTCTTCGAATCCTGAGGACTTAGTGATGGAATAACCTTCAGACCACATGCCTGAAAGAGCTTCTGCGGTAATAGCCTTAGCACCGTACACTTCATCAAGGAGATCTTAACAATCATGACTCAGTCGTGATACAGCATTAGGAAGCTCCATCTCATTGAGAAGAAGACCTCTGATGACCATGCCTCTGTGATGAAACAACCATAGGGTCCATGCCTTAAACCTCAGTGATGGCACACCTTTACAATGTAGTGCATTCTCTTTGAGAAAAACAGTAACCCACTGAGCTATGCAAGTTAAAACCAGTTCTGCAGTCTTCATGGTACCGGTTGCGCGGCAGGCATATTAACCCTCTGTGCTACTTTATCATGAGTCAAAACTGCCATTAGACAAAAATCCATCTCTCTCCCACAGGAACATTAATCACCAGAGTTATCGTGATATTTTTATTGTTTCCCGTTGAACTGCTGGATATTCAAGGAATTCTGCAGCGGGTGCTAGTAAACCCAAAACAAATTTCAAAACACATCCCCTCCCACCCCCAAACTCAGCTCTTTGTGCGGTGGGATGGCACTGGTCACATCGACCTAAAGACAGATGGGATTATGCTGGCGTTCTGATTTTGTTATTGATGGCTGATATTGCAGCACTGCTTTGCGGCAAATCCAGCCCTCCGGATACAAAACTGGGCCCTCTCACCCACATCCTACCTGCCACCCGGGAAATGCCCGATGCCCAGTACGGCCAGTCAGGCCTTGCAGAACTATTGTGATTTACAGAATCTTCTGAACATACATACTGCTGTTTCACCCCCCCCCTTCTCACATATGAGCACTGCCAATCCAGTGTGTCACTGCAACACAGTTACTGCTACACACTTCACCTGCAGTAAAACACTACCACTGTTAATCCACTAATCCTGCAGCACACAGATCTTGAAAACCCACTATTCCCACAGCATGGACATTAATAAACCACTGAACCATTGCTTCTGTGACACATGGCAGTACTTTACCCACTGCAACCCAGGCTATAGCTAGCATCAGTGCAGCAGGTGCAGTGACACCAGGCACAGGGATGTAAGCGGCCCATTGCAACACAATGATGGTTGCATTATACTCACAGACTAGGGTTGAGGACATTTTATATACATGATTTGGGCCCCCAAACATATTTCATTCCACACTGGAGGAACAAGGGCTGTGATGAGGGATAAGCCCTGCAACAACAAGGGTGCCTGTAGTCACTTTCACCGCCCCCTGGCATTTTGGTAAATCAACACCCATGGCTCAGGTAGATTCTCTTTTCTGCCAAAGTACCAATATACTTCTTAGTAATGGTGCTTAACCCTCTCTTGACGCTTGGCCTTTGACGGCCACATTACATTTCAGGAAGTGCACTAGCTAAACACAGGTAGAAGCAACACCCTTCTCATCAGCACGAGCCAAGACCGTGCAAATTGTAATTGTATTTAGATAGCGCTTACCTCATGAGGTGTTGAAATGCTTTTCGGCGAGTAGCAAATGGTAGATTAGATTTGCATGAACACAGGCAAAGACCTTCTCTGACCAAGAAGTGGTGATTTTTAGTCACCAGGTACCTGTCTGGATCAATGGATCAAAGAAGGGGATTACAAAAGGTACCGAGAGGGGCATTATGCAAAGTTTAGGCATCTCTGAGATCCCCGTGTAGCTGCTCAGGTGCCCCCATACATTACCAACAAGGTCTTATGAGGTCATTTGTTGTAAGCTAGCACCATTTGTGACTCTGCCCTAAGACAGGTGACCTATAGCGGCCTTAATTTGCACCGGCTCTTGCAGGTTACATAGTGCAACAACGCTGTCACTAAAAGGCAGAGCAAAAATTTGAAACGTCCAGAGCAAGGAAGGCAGAGACTTGCACTCATCACTTTAGTATATGGTCAAAACGAAAGCCACTCTATGGAAGGACCCACTAGAAGAAGAAATGTAACTGATGCTAGGAGGGAAGCCGTGTAAATGTTGCATGCTCCACTGTACAAAACCATCAAATATTTTATAGATGAGTGAGTTACCAAAATTCAGAAAGTAAGATTGCAGCACTGTGAAGAACATTGAAGACACCAGGTTGGACTGGGGCAGAAAACAGCCATTAGTGACTTATATAGCAAAAACGTAGCCCATGTTTACAAATCGGGGTAGTTTTGAATTTCGGAAACTCTCTGTATAAGGTGTTTTGCAAGGTATGGAAGTCAGCATGGATCTGAGCTTGCTGGCAATGTTTGTTTTAATATCAGGGAAATCCACAGCAAAAACTGTCCCGTACACTGACTGGACCAGACCTTCGGATGCTGCCTATAAGCCAGACTGACACTGAGAGGAAGAGCACACAGTCAGTGCCTAACTGACCTGAAGATGGTGATGTGGCGAGCCACTGGAAAAACATGATTGTGCAGTTGTTAGATTATCCATATAATTATGCATTTGCCCCACTTTCCACCTTTTATAAATCATGCTGCATAATTAACAGATTTCAATTAAAGAAATTGATATCTACCGCAAACAAATCCAAGTTTACTGAAAATATGTGCTGCACTAGGTGCGGCTTTCCAAAGGTTAATTGGTCACCTTTCATTGGTTGACTGCTGTGTTAATGCAAGAAACTGCAGCAAATTGGGGGAAAGCATTGTCAGGGAGCATTTCCACTGACCGGTGATGGGCTTTTGTTTGCAGCTTAGAAACTGCAGATCTATATAAATGTAATTCAGTGTAATTCAAAGAGGGTGGGACTGGTGAAACCTTTTGCTTCGTTATCTCTGCAAATGCATGTTACACCTCAGAAGGTAATCTCAAAACAGCAGGTGTTTCAAGAGGAAACCCAGAATAGAAAAATCTAAAACGTTTTGATTCTCTTTTTGGGCCACCTTTCTCCTTACACGAGACACTTGCATTATACCTATAGAATGTAAAATAATGTTTGGTAATGAAGTTTCCTAATAAAAAGGATCTCCCGAAATACCTTATTTTATTTTGGATAATCAGTAAAACCAAAACTAAAACAAAGCTGAGATAAGCAAAATAAAATAGCAACATTGTAGGTTTTACACAACCTATTTTGCCCTAGGAATTAGAAGGGACAATGTTAATAAAATAGTGATCCTGTGCTTCCATGAAAGACCAAAACATTATTTGTTGATGAATAACAGTTTCATTTGTTAATAAACCGTTCCTTTTCATGCTATGCACCCAGACTCTAGAACCATCTTCCGGATAAACTCAGGCTTAACATCAACCCTAGCCTTCCATAAAAATGATAGACACACCTGTTCGTAATAATGTTTTACCTGGTTTACCTTCTTCCAGATTTCTTATTACAATGCCAAGTTGGGAGGGCTGGAAGTCACACATGCTCCAAAAGTACCTTAATTCTAATCCTCCCTCACTCTCCACCCCTCCCAAACCCTGTTTCAATCAATCGATCAGTATTTGTTAAGCACAACTACTCACCCGTGATGGTCTCAAGGCGCTGTTCAAGCTTTCTTAGGTTCTGATGGTGCCGTTTTATGCAACATACACCGTTACACCTGTGGGTATGATTGTGCTATACAAATATGTTAAATAAATAAATAAATATAATCTTTCTAAGAAAAAGCTTTGTATTTTGTATTGTGTTAGGATCCTTTTTGTTACAATGTATGATAACATTTCAAAGAATTGAGATACTCCTGCCACAAAATGTGCAGTACAATTTTTGTTGTGATGAATAATTTACTCAGTGCCACATAATTCCAGTCACCTTTTGTTATATTTGAGTTTGTAGAGAAGACTTATTTGTAAAAATGAACATTAATTTTTGTGTGTTTAAGTTAGCAAAAGTAGATGTTGGGTCTTACTAAATCACTGGAATAGTGGGTTATCTATGGTAAAGGAATGTTGGAGGGAATCGAGGAGATGGCATGTAGTCAGTGACAGTTGAAGGAGGAGTTGGATAATAAGGTTGCAGTCCTTTAGTCCAGTTGAATTTTTGCTGAATAAAGAACTTACTGGATGTGCCGTCCCTTGCATCTTTATATTGGCGACAAACTGCACTCAACAGGATGATTCTTCCCACATTGCCAGACAGAGTCCGCAATGTTGTGAAGACCGCTGCCTTTTCAATCTTCCT